>NC_136936.1:3935462-4027962 GCF_949987615.1 Pollachius pollachius | reverse complement strand
GTGACGTTTTTTTAATTATATTTTTTAATGCTTAGACTGCCCCCTGCAGGCTGTTGTTGGACATTACTTGCATTTTCTCCGTTTTTGCTATAGGGCACCTGAGCAGCACCGAGAGCTCATGACCCTTACTAGCGGAAGTAAAGGGGATTTAAGGGGATGAGGTTAAAATGTGAAATGCTCTAACGTGCTACTTTGTCAGCTACAATTGCACGTTAAACTTTGCATTTGCAAATGAAACGTCACGCCTGAATGCGATTATACAGTCAGATAACACACTTGATTATTATTTTATTTATTTATTTGTCCTTATTGACCATTAAAACACATGCTGGTAGTCCAATAGTTATTTTCATTGTTTCAGCAAGGCCGGTTTATGAGGACAGTCCATTACAAAAATGTTATCTTTGTGATAAGCCTATACTTGAAATCGAATTCAAACTGAATTTCTCACATGGCCGCCATGATGAAATTAATTCATGAATAATTGAATAGGGATAATCCAATTTTGTTACATGAGCAAATTCACATAAATCCTAATAAAATATATATGATAAAATAGTCTCTGGAGATGGTAATTAAGATGAAACACTGGCAGTGGTTATGTCTGATTATACAAGACTAGTCGTAGTAGTAATTGTGACCACTAGATGGCACAAACTAATCATTGGAAGCCCAAATAGAGAAAGGATGCTCTTCCATCATCTATGCCACACGGAGAAGGACCGGTGATCCTAACATGGGATCCAGACAGTAACAAAGGTTAGGGAATTTCCTGGAACAAAGCACACACACAGAAATACCCTTTTGAAAGACATGCTATCAGGTTCTGGCCAGTCAAGGCCACGGACTATATTTCATTTCCTGACACTGAGATAAGGGCCCCTGCGTTATGTAGCAGTTGAACAAAAAGCTTGTACAGGAACGGCTTCGAGTCCTGAGGTCGAGTCCCGTCATGATCCACCGAGTCTGATACATAAACAAGGGAAAGAGGAGTTCTGACTTAAACACTTTCAGACTCATTGTGAGAACTGATATTCTTTCCCTTTAACAGTTTGATGTCCATCTGTCTTCGGTGTTTCTTTAATACAGAGTAGAAATATAGATTGTTTCAGCAGTAAATATACAGAAAAGTGAAATTTGAGAAATTCGGTCACAGAAGGATTTTAAGGAGGTTAAATATGTTAGGATGCACAATCAATCATTTAAAAAAACTGAGTAGCCTAGTTTGTGCCTGGAGTGGTAATGGATGAAGGCTTATTTAATATGGGTGAAGATGGACAATGCTTTAATAGCTAAGAATAGATATTACTTCTGATCTTTGCCTTTTTATGTTAACGATAAAGGTGTCTGCTGGGTGATCTACTGTACACTGAAGGCCTGCTGTATTTGTTGAAGGGCTATATTGAAATCATCTTTTGATATAAGCAAATAATCCTCACATACAATTTGGAATGATTGACTATAAGAACGACTTCAATAAAATAATAATATTCCAGTCAGTTTTAAACGAGTACCACACAAACCTATGTTTTTATGACAGGGGCATAGTTGAACTCAAGGTCAACCAACTTACTTCATGAAAAAAACTGCAGAACAGCAAGAAAATGCAATATGGTGTATTACATCCGTCCCATGCCATTACTAAAACAATACCAGGCCCGGGACGCCATAAATATTTCACCTGACAACCCATTTATGACTATGAGGGCCTACCTGCAGTAAGAGCTGCATTAGCCTACAATGTGAAGAAGAAACCACAGCGGTTCTCGTTATCCATTGCTTTCTGGGGATTGGAGCCTTATCACTGGAGTCTGCTTTCTTGAAATAGACTTTACAATATACAGCATATCAAGGAGTAATAATTGCCTTGAAACTACTTTGGTAATAAATGTGTGTTATGCCTACAGCATAATTCCATTGTTTTTGTTTTATAGAATTTGACAACTATTCTTCTTTTAATTCTTAATCTGGATTATATTATATGGTTTATATCATGTGTTTTATTTTTTTTATAAAATGTATCTTTGTCTCTAAGTTTGTCTTAATATAGCATTGTTTTATATATGCACCTTCCTGCATATTGCATGTCAGCAGCCTATTGCATTTTGCAACATGTGCACCTAGCCAATGACAGCCCTGTTCAGAAGTTAAGTGTTTAAGAGTGTTTTAATATGTTCGC
The DNA here is from genome assembly GCF_949987615.1 of Pollachius pollachius. Taxonomy (NCBI): domain Eukaryota; kingdom Metazoa; phylum Chordata; class Actinopteri; order Gadiformes; family Gadidae; genus Pollachius; species Pollachius pollachius. The sequence goes on along the minus strand of NC_136936.1, from coordinate 4,025,783 downwards.
AGCCTGAATGCATAAACATCACAAAACCTGACCTTGCCAAGACTAAAGAATCCTCCGCACATCAGTTAATATTTACTCATTCACGCATACATTAGGTGAGCGTACTCAATAACGCATACATTAGGTGCGCATACAATCTTATAAAGCAACCTATGCTGCTTCATTAATGCAAGGTTGTTCCCGCTTCTTGCGGCACTCGAAGTACAGGTTGACACGCTCCTTCCGCGCGGGGAGCCCCCGGTCATTAAGGCTAGGGGGCGCTCTTGAGCACGCGCAGGTGAATTAACGGTCGCGTGGAACGAGGCTGTAGAGTACTACTCAGGAGCGCGCGCTACGCCGGTGGTTGAACGGGCAGTTGGTAAAAGAAAGTGTCGCTCCGCTGGTTTGAATCCCTCAGAAACCATGGAAACCTGCAGGAAAGCAGTCTTGCTATCGTCATGGTTGTAAAACAGATCTTCTAAAAGAAAGCCACCGTTGCGTGATGTCCCCCGTTGACCGGGCAGGACGGTAGAAGAAGGTAGAGACGTTTAGTTCACCTACGATGACCGACCTGTCTTTAAGTAGTGCCTCGGCTTCGCGCTGAAACAGCCGCGTGCCTGTTGGTGAAGTACAGCGAGCGGAGGACCAGAGGAGCTCGAGAGTTGACCGAGGAAACCGTTTCCCAACCATCTTCTGCGCTCGAGCCGCCGGTGGATGTTGGGCCATGGAGGTAAAGAGGACGTTTTGCACCGTGCTGGCACTGATGTGGATAATTCTAGGTAAGCATAAGCACACAGGTCGGTGGGTGAAGGAGAAGGTTTGGTGATATATGTTGGTCGTTGTTAGTACACTTTTTTAAATTTATTTTTTACAGTTTTGAAATGAGTGAGTGGCATGACAGTGGAGTGAGTGGCATGACATTAAGTTTTACCCCAAGTGTGGTTCCTGGCAGTCATAGTTCATGGCATAAATGTCGCTTAACAACATCCTACTGTATTCTATGTTTAGTGTTTTTACTTGGTGGTAATGTGTGAGTTGGCTTTCTAGCCTTTAGACTGCGTTAACCTCTTTCTATATAGTATGTTGCGTTGTTTTGTAGGTCCATGCCATTAGTAGGCCAAGTGATGCAGAGACGAGGGTAAAGATGATGCTCTGAGCGAAATAGACAGTTGCTCTCATTATATATTAAGCAGTCATATGTCGTGTTATTCTTGTCAAGCCTGTCCGAATGAGCCTGTCTGCTCAATTCAGGGTTTTTCCTTCAAATGACCCACTGTAATTTATGCACTTAAGACAAAGCAACAATTGAAATCACTCAAGGATGGAACACCACTTGTGAATTGAGCTAAATGTGTAGGCCTACATGACTTTCTTAGGGAAGTGTTATATTATTATTATAGGAGCACCTGGTGAGAGGGGTAAAGTTTAGTGCTGACTGCCTGTCACATTCAGACAGGGCTGGCACTTATGAGGTAAACTTAGCAGAAGCTGACTGGCACATTCACTAGAGAAGACCCGTAGCTAATTAGCTTAGCCAGTTTAATAATCACATCCCATGTGGATGCTATATATAGCATTCAGGAAGTGAGCAGCAAACTTGTCTGAGGTGTATCAGTCTTGTACTCCTCTTTTCTTATTTCTAAATGTATTGCTTGAATTAATTCACTTTTTTTTTTAACACACTTTAACTTGGTTCACATTCAGCCAGCAAAAAGTACACTGGGGATTGAACTCAGTGCCTTTGGCAGCCTGGAGTCAAACTCCATAGCCATCTGCATTAGCGGTCAACAACCTACTGTATAATATGATCATTGACATTATATAAAAGCTAGTGTTTGACTGAATCTTATTTGGTTTGATGTTCAGTTATCTAGCTGACAGAAAGAGTGGAAATCTCACAGCCCTCGCAATAATAATTGGTTGTATTTTACGATCATCATAGATGATCGGCGTTCCCAACAGGGCATTGCAACCATTACAAACTGGTTTTGGAAAAGTCAGGTGCATTGTACTGCATGATATGTTCCGTACTTCAAATTCACTTAATCCAATTGTAGATAAAAGAAAGTGTGAAGGGAAACCTTGGAAAATATATAACATATAATGTATAGCCTGGAACCACTCTGAGCAGAGCTAACACAAACAATCTAGAGTTACCAGTTCTCTAATTCCCCATTTTTTTTGTTTAATTGACCAATAACAGAATATAATGTGTATTTGGTTGTGTTGAGCTGCAGAGAGGTGCAACAACAAGAGCATTGTGGCGGCTAATCTCACCTGCTGCCTAAGTCAAAAGGGTTATTGTAATCCGCTGATGTTCCTTACTGTTGTTACCATGTGCAAGGACAAATTACACACACCCGTGCCAGTTGTCTTGTCTGAAGAGATTAAAACGTGACCATTTAGTCACGAAGACTTGATTCCTTTCCGCTGTTTGGCTGTGTGTGTGTGTGTGTGTGTGTGTTTGTGTGTGTGTGTGTATGTGTTTGTGTGTGTGACTGTGCGTGTTTGTGTCTCTTTTAACATACTCGGTAGTACCTTCTTTCTGTGATTATCCACTGTGGTAGTCATACATACAGAGCAAATACCATTTGAGTGCCACATAGGAAAAGAACATTGAATTATGATCCTAATCAACTTCCATTACAGGTTTTTTCCCAGTAGAGTGGACATAAAGGATTTGGCTGGTTTTGCTAAGACCCCAGGTTAATTGTTGTCATTGTCTATGTCGAGATGTAAATGAGCCAGGATTATTCTTCGACTCATCCCCTCTCGTGTTGGACTTGCCATCAGAAACTGGGCAGTTGGCAAGCAATTGACATCTATTCCAATGAGTGGAAGCAGCTCCCATAGCTGTATATCTTGGTTTTATTCCAACACAAGTAAGTGCATGCAAACAGCCCTAGCTTGGAGCTTTTTTCCAACAGCACCCACAAATTAACAATTCCACGATTTGATATTCTGTGTTTACACACCACTGCGCATGCTCACGGACTTAGATGAAGTGAAAGCTTGGTTCACTTCGATTGTATTAGGTCGGAAACCTGAATTTTCTTCTTCTACCTTAAGGGAATAATAAGTGCCAAGGTAGACAGCACAAAAATCTATTTTGAAAAACGCTGAATGTATCAATTCTTAGGAGGAACTAGGTCAACACAAATGTCACATGGTTTCCATACAGCAAATAAAGAAGTCAATCTGACAGGCAAACAAACCACTGTTTCTAAGGATAGATTGCCAATTCGCTTGCAAAGAAAATTAGCTTCCACATTCTCGGGTTGCAATTACTTTCTCAGAGATTGCTGTGGGTGTTAAGCGTTATGCATTCTTTTCTAGCTAATGACCGTGCAAATTGTTCATTAGTTTTGTTCAAATCGAGCAGGTTCGTGGAAATATCAAGGCTGTGAAGGCCTCTCTGGTCAGAGGAGAATAATCAACAAAAGCACAAAATTAAGCAATATATTAGCTGCCTTTATCTTCTTTGCCAATTATGAATACCACATTCTTCAGTTTTTCAATTTTCTTGGGTATGCGCAATATTAATAATGGGCTTTTCCCTGAAGAAAGATTAATGTACTATTTCTCATCCTTCATCCTTCCATGACACTGTCAGGGACTTTATGACTGACATTAATTATTACTTCTCCTGAAGTGTAATTAATTGGCCTTAGCATAAAAAGAGAAACACTTTCAGAGAAATTGTGGATGTCTTGCCGTTGGTATCACTGGCTGTCATAGAGTTTCTTCTGCTCTTATAAACTATTTTCAAATGCTTTCAAGTGTCATTTTCTGCCTACAGGTGTAATATTAGTGGTAGAAAAATCTCTGTTCTGCTGGCCTTGGACCCACTCTGTCCAACTCACTGTGATGGTTTACGTATTGTTTTTTTTACTTAAACCAAAATGGTTTACATTACATTTACGTTACATTTGGGAGACAATTTTATCCAAAGCGGCTGACAAGGGAGAGTTTGAATAACATTAGCATAAAATCGGAGTAGGGCTAGTTCAAACAAAAATACAACTTCAATGTGCAGAGTATTTGTAGGAATCAGTAAAGGCATGGTTTGAAATTTTGCAATTCAACACCTAGGATTAGACTTAACAAATACTAAAAAAATTCACCAGTGGCCCCTGGCCTTCTTGGTGCACAGCTGTATGCCCTATATCTCAACCATTTAGAGATATTTTTTGACAGGCTTGTTGGGTGAACGTATGGATGGGTGCACGTTTGCAATAGCTTTTTTTTTTATTCTACTACAACTCTTGGCATGAAAGGCATCTGGGGAGATGATTGACAGATAAGGCTTCTTAGGTTCTAGCAGTGTGTTCCCAGTCACAGCAGTTCAAATTATCAATCAAATTATCAATCACATTATCAATTTAAATATACTTTATGAATCTAGTTCATATACAGGTATGTATTTACTGCATACAAATCTAAAATGATGCCTTAATCAGAAAGTAGGTCATTTGATTTGAAGCAAAGCTAAATTATTGATTTGATTTTTGTAACAAATAATAACAACAAATACCAGACAGCAATTGATGGATAAACTGTGTAATTCCATCACCAATTCACCTGTATTGGCCATGTAATAATGGTTGGAGTCCTATTGTACAGTGATGGGCATCCGTGGTTGAATTGACTTCAGATTCCACAATTTTATGAAGGCTCAGTATTCTGTGTCAACGCCAGCCAATAACTGAGACTTGACAGAATCCAATAATGACTCTTCTGTCATGTGACATTTGACCAGATCCCCTGCAGGGACTTGAAAAGTGGACTGGACAGACACGCCGCACACACGCACGCATTCACCCCGGCACGTATACACACACACACACACAAACACATGCACACAAGAACACAATATGGTTTAAAAAGCATTGGCATTTTGTTAAGGAAAACAATACTGTACTAAACTATAAGTACCTCAATGATTAATGGTTTATTCCCATTAATACCTACCTACTTATTGAGAAGATTTTTCTGTAAACCTTTACATCAAAGTAGAAAGATACAATATTTTTCTGCGATTACTTCTGTACAAAACAGCAACAACAACAACAAGTTACAGTTACAAATATGCTATGAAAACACAATCTATCTTAAGTTTAAAGGTGTTTTATGACTGAATTCTGTAGGATTAATCTGTAGGATAGAAAAGTTGGAGCACTGTAAGTGTATGCTCTCAGCATGAATCATTAGCAAGGGCGATGCCCAGCTAGCTTCCAGGCAATTATAGCATGCTCCCAGCAGGCAGACCTACACCTGACTGATACAGTCAATACTTTACCTCATTAACTGCATTTGCATTAAGCTGCTGCACATATTTACTTCTACATTTTGTGTGTGTGTGTCTGTGCTTGCAGTGCTTGCAGTGTGTGCTTGCACTGCATGCATGCTTACCTGTCTCAGCACAACCTGGGGACAGAAAAGTGGTAAAAATCACAAGTAAGTGAAGCGATTGGGGGTAGCTAACAACTGTCAGGTACAGGTGACAGAGTGAGTGAAATGCAGGTTTTTAATGGCAAGCAACTCCAAATATAGACCCAGTGCAATGAGTCGTAATGAAAGGCGGACTGGCTGCATGGATGCAGTAAAAGGTGCTGCCACTGCATTCTGACAAGAGCCCCTTCCCATCACGTCTCCAAGCCAGCCTCCATTTTCATTTGACTAATGATGCGGTCAGCTTCCGCCAGACTGAATTAGTCAGGCGTGGGCTCACCAGGGAGATGAAGCTATCAGGACACTTAGCCCCAAAACTCTGGCCCAATCATCTCTTTGGGATAATTAGCTTGTCCTTTCGACCTTGCAGTTTTTTTTTTTCCTTTCGGGACATCACCTGCAAGTAGGTAAAATAACTGATTTTCTGAACATTGCGGGTTCTTGTTATTTGATTTCATATCAGAAATAAAAGACACGTGGCTGAGATGCAAACATGTTCCAACTAGCATACGCTTCTCCCCTGCTGAGTGTTGCCATAAATGATGCATGTCGACGGGAGTGTGTCCTGGCGTAGGCGAGGGTCGTGACGGTCTGGACCAGGTGCGCTCTGGGAAAAAAAAGAAACCGCACACACTAATGAGGTACATTCACGCTTTAAATGAGACCTTTGCTCCGATAGACATTCTTGGTCCGTGGGCTTCAGACACCCAAAGCCTACACACACAGTGAGCAGCCCAGATGCACAAACGCTGGTGTTTGATTTACTCTGAGGTGGCGGTGGTGGTGGTGGTGGTGCTCCTGTTGTAATTCCGGGCTACTGAATGTGTCAGCCCTTGCCGCATGTGGCTCTTCTTCCTGGGCTAATGAGGCATGGTTGGTTGAAACACGCAGATTTTTCGCAATCTATCACTTCTTGTTCTCGTGATGCTAATTGTGAGGCAGTGTCACGCTTATAATTGTCACTTTTTTACACCACAGTTACTCCTTTCAAAGACGACGAGGGGAGAGCCCCCTTATTGTTTGAGAATCGCCGATCTCGGCCTGTCTTGCATCAGCCTGTCATAAACGTCCTTTGCCTTTATCCAAAGAGGGAGATTCATTTGTAAGGTTAAATGTTGTGTGAAGGAATTGTGCTGTGAAAATGTGTCTTGCCTCTTTTTAACTTTGGGGCTCTTCCGGAAGTAAAGGAGCTGTCGGTTGTCTGAAGATGGGTTCTGATCCAGGGGACTAAGAGACGATGGGCTTTCTGTAGTTGTGTATGAAATGGAATGGGTAGGGCAGGAAATCCAGGCAAGAGGTGGGGCTGGAGATTGGTTAGTTTCATAATGGAAGGTGATATCTCTGCAGAAGAGAGAGATTGATGGTCACCTGAGCAAGAAAAGGGGGAAGAGCAGATCTTCCTGCGGCTATTGCTTTATTTGGACGAGTAAAGGGGTGATTGCATCCTTGGTGAGATGGGAGATACGTTTTCTCTGCAGGATTAAAAGCCTCACATTCTTTTACTGGTGACTGGAGAGAGGGATAAGACCTTCTCTCCGAAGTCTTCTATCTTGCAGAGATGGAGGGTGCAGGCAGGGTCTAATGGAGGATGTGCGTGTGTCTGTGTTTGGCCAATTTTGGATTCATAAGCAATTTGGGGATATTTATCAATATCGTGGAACATTCCCCATAAATACCATGATAATATTTTTTTCCATATCAATTCATAGTTGCCGTATATTAGATTTGTCACAGACAAGTGAAACATCGCCTCATGGACCATGTGCGATTAAGTAATGTTTGGTTCGCACTGGCTCCTGCTCACGCTCAGCGACTATAAATTAGGCTTATGGTGTCTAACCAGAGGCTCTTAGAGGCCTCTAGATTGGTGTGGGCGGCAATAGAAGGGCCCTCAGGGCCAATCCTATAATGGTATGACATGACATGTCTCCCACCAACCGACTTGCTGTCAGCATCCAAGATAAAAAACCTAATGATGCTCTGCCTCTATAGTGCCTGCTCGGCTGCAACGCTCAGCTCAGTGGTGTAGATTGAGACTTTAATTGCGGTGGCCGTTTCGGACGTCGTTCACCACTATATAAACTCTGTTTTCTGGTTGTTTACCCGAGTGTGTTGCACTTGAACCGAGTCCTGATTTATTCAACAACTGAAACAAGTTGAAGGAGCTAATTCTCCATGGTTGGTATCGCCAACCACCATGGCAGCCTTGAAAGTCAGTGGCTTCAGGGAACCCATTTCCTTCCAGGATCCTGAACCCAGAGGTGCCGCAGCCGGACAATCAATTCATCCCCGTGGATGAAGTTCCTCACTTTGTGCGTTCCCTCAGGTATTACCCAGGCACTTGGTTGCTCGGATTAGTGCGGTGCTGCTGAAGACGAAATGCTCAAGCGTATGAGGAAACCAAACAGTATTGTATCTTACGATCTCACATACTGTCAAGCCCAGCATAATTGGGTCGTTGGAATTGACTGAGAATGTGGTCCAGGCTAGGTGATGTCCTGGCCACCCTTCCTCTTCTGCATCAATCTCAGCACTATAACTCTTATTGAGGCGGGTTGTGTGACCTAGTTCTCCCTAGCAACTGATCCAATTATTTATTTGTTAAAAAATAACTATTGCTCAATCCACTCAACAAACAAATAAAACAGAACAAATAATTGGGCCAGAAATGATGCAGGCCTGTGCTATTTTAGTTGAATTATAAGCAGAATTGTATTCATGTTACCAGATATCTAAGCTAATTAGCATCAACAATCAACTGACATGATTATTGATTCCCCCCAGAAAAATCTATAAATTTCATATTATAACAACAGGATGATTGACAATCGTCTGATAACATATCTAAATCAGTATGCTGGTTTGAGATCAGGTAAGAAGGTAGTTTTATCCATCTATTTTTACCTGCTACAAGTAGGCAGTCACAATCTCCCCTTTTTAAGTGCAAAAATATCCCAGCAACCTATTCCCAACCACCTTCTCAGAAGCATAGATTGCCTTGTCAAATGTGCTCCTGTGACAGTCTATTAGATAATGATGTAATGGGCCCAGATATGTCAAGATACACCTCCTTTGAAGCATGGGGGGAATTTTCCAGAGAGTAATTTTTTTTTTGAGGCCAGAGGTTGGATGACTCTCCAAATTGAGCTCGCAAACATGGCTGCCTTCAGAGACACCTGCCCGCGCCTGATAAGCCAGGTAACCATGGTACCCTCAGTGGCGTATAGCTTTGGGAATCAGACACATGTTCCAGTTCAGACAGCGAGGTGAGGTCTACCGATGAAATGGGGAATTTACTCTGGGAAAATGATAGAGGACTCTCATTTTTATGGTCCCCAGGGTGCAGATGATTTCTTCACACATTCGTCTTGCCAAATTTCAAAGAATTCACTTCAGCCCATAGATGCATCCTTCGGTGTGTTTGAAGGCTTTTCCAATGTAACTTCCTGTAACCTTCCTACCCACAGCATATAACATGTTTCTTCTCCAATCACACTGCATAATGGTCTCTAGCCCATCTGGCCTTACTTGGGATGGACACCAAATTGTGAAAACAAATGTCACCCAACGGTCACCATTGCCTTTTTCCATCTTTCTTCCGTTTTAGGCAATTGCACCATTATTGTTGTTTCCTTGTTCCCCAAGCCTAAATAATAGATGTAGGTCTACCTCTCCATTTAATGTCACACCAAGACACGGATTGGAGGAAACAAGTGTCTCGCTCTGCCGAACAACATGTTCCAAATGACTGGGTCCAGCTTAGCCCTTTCTGAAATCGTCTTTCAAGACAAATGTAATCTCATGTTTTTGTCAGTTGTGGTCATCATTGTGCCTGCCGAACAGAGCAGGTCTGCAATCCCCCCGTAGCTTCAGTGGGCAATTTCTATAGGGTGTTGTTTGCGCCTGGAATGGGTTTTCCATCTGGGAGGAAAAAAAATCACTGACGTGTAAAACACTGATGTAGAAAATTGATTTTCTGGTTGTAACGTTATTTGGCACTTGAGGCCCGGCATTGTCTCTGCCTAGTGGCAGCAGGTTGGCACGAGAAGATTCATTAACATCGGTGATTGGTTCTTTACCGTGATACGATTACAGACAGGCCTACCTGGTCTGGTGAAAAGGTTTCAAACTGCTGTGAACATCAAATCCCATTTTACAGGCTTTTTGGAGTATAAAGATGTGTAGTAGTAGTAGTTTTGAATCAATGACAGACCTCGGTTAGCATGCAGAGCCAGTGCCTATCCTCTAATAAAAAGATCACTTCAAGTTTTTTTCCTGTTAAATCTAGTCTTCGATCGATAGTCACTTTTCTGCATTCATTGCAGTTCTGTAGTTATTCTACTAAGGATAATTAAGGGGAGAAACAGCTTATTAATAGCCTGAATCTATTCTCATGGGGAATCTACTTGTGACAGCCAGGGCGTCTTTGCATTATACCGGTGTCCAGCTGGAACACACGACTAATTCCAACCTTCGATCAGACTTTTAGCATTACCCTTCTTTCAGATGAGGTTCTGAATGAATGACTTTGTGCTAACCAAGTCTTATTCCCCTAAGGGGTTCATCTTCTGATTTTTGTAATTAAGTTTCCTGGTGTTCCCTGGGTATCTGTATGTATATTTGTGCACACATATATCAGGAGAATAAGCATATGAAAAGAAAATAGACAATTGACAAGAACATTTAAGACATCACATTGGGCTCGGAGTATATTTGTCATGGGAATTTCTCAAGACAGATTTAATGGACTTTAAAAGATAATCGTCGGTTACATGTCTACATGGAACCATAACAACTGCAACACCAGCTTGGAAGACATTTTTATGCCTTTTTAATGGACAAATATGTGTTATTGTTATACCTCCATTTGTCATTATGTGTATTATCTTAGACATACCCAGATACCATGTTGCAATTATCTCTGCTGTCTGAGGTTTACCGATAGATGCACTGATAAGGCACCATTTGTATGTGTGTGTGTGTGTGTGTGTGTGTGTGTGTGTGTGTGTGTGTGTGTGTGTGTGTGTTTGTAGACTAACCTGAAGCAGCTGCACTGATGCCCCCATAAAGCCTGATGGGTTTTGTAAGAAGAAAGCCAAAAGGTTTACAATGCTAACATCTAATTGGTTTAGAGACTTTGACAATAGCTTACGACCTCTGTCACTCCCTTGACTTCCCTGAAAGCCTTTTTTGTTAGAAAAGACCACTTAGATGTAAAGAGGCAATTTTAATCTATTTAGTGCACCCCACTGAGCAGGTAAGTGTGTGTGAGTGTGTGTGTTTGTGTGTGTGTGTGTGTGTGTGTCTGTGCATGTCTGTGTGTGTGTGTATCCATTGGTGTGTTTTACTATCCATTGGTGTGTTCAGAGACATGAATAGCTCAAGTGTATTACACACATAATATATCTTTATCACTTAGAGCTCATTGCCATCAAATCAAAAGAAAATATTGTTTCTCTATCCTCTCACATATAGACGGTTGAGTTAACCTCAGACAAATCAACTAACCTCAAGTTAGCCCTTTCCTGTCTTCTAACATGCAGTATTAAAATCTTAATGGCAATCTAAAAACCTGCATAGCGTCTTCCATCATTAAAACATTGCAGATGAAATTTCAATTTACTATTTAGCAGATGCTATCATGCAAAGAGACTCAGCGATTATCATGTCATTAATGTGCATTTAGGGGTTCGGCATCTCGCCTTAACGACGCCTGCAGGTACACGGCTGATGCTGGGAAGCGAACCCAGAACCCGGAGTCAAATCCCATAACCACTAGAATATCCTGCCCTACATTCCCATCATCATTTACCGGAAGCGCAACTCAAAATCATGAAGCTTCTGATATGTACTCCACATTGCTTTCTCATTGCTCCTCAGCAGGCCATATTCCAACTAGCTTACCGTAAGCCTGGCCCTATCTACTAATGCCATTGTCTGCCGAAATCAAACAACACAATGGTGCCATTATTGCATGTTCCTGCGGTCTCCTCCCTGTATATCCCCGTCTCCTCCCTCGCAAAGCCAGCTTGGTCCGGTAATAAGATTAAAGCGTAGAGAGTCGGCTTAGAGGCCTGGCCCAAGGAAACAGAGCGATGTGGAGTGTCCTTTATCTCTGAGAGAGCAGCAGAAAGGATAGAGGAGGCCAGGGGGATGGCTGGGGGGCTTGGAGGACAGAGAGTGGGTGTCGGTGCTCGGGAGGTGAAAGGGTTAAAGGCCAATGGTAGCTTTGCTAAACTTTGGCACTGGTGCATCTTGGCGATCTTTGTGATCATGGTTGGTTTACAAACATGTACCCAGAAGCATTACGGGTTACACTGACAATCACACGTGGATGTAAGCGCACACACGGACGCACACACACGCACACTCACGTACACACCATCGCACACAAACACACACGTAAAATAACATTCAGGACAGCGGTTGTGTACTTGCATTCAAACACCACCATGGCAAATGACTCTATTTCATTCACTGTAAGCGCACACACACACACACACACACACACACAAACTTATATGCACTCCTTCATCCTCGCCTCGGAAGACAGTCGCGCAAACACTGACCTCCGCCCCCAGGGACCCCTGAGTGGGCCCATGACAGCCCCACATCCATCCCAGCTAATCAATGCATCGTCGCAGAATTAAAGGCTTAGCCCCTTTGCAGCCAACTCTCGCCTGAGCTCCACGGAGCTGCACAGGTGCATGGCTGGGTAAAGTAGGGGTAAGCAAGCGCCGATTGAGGTTCTTAAAAGGGTTGTGTCACCCGGTAAGCCGTGAGGGCAGGCTTGATTCGAGAACGCGTTGACGCTTTTTTAGGAACCGTTTGAGGTTAAATCAAAAGCCACCTAACCTCAAACGGCACCTAGAATTACTTTGTAATCGAACATGGCATTCAGAAGATACACAGGTTTTCATTCGAAACACCTAGAAACCTACGTATTTTGCGTGCCACTTTGTAAACTAACGTGGCATCAGAAAATATAAAGGTTTTTCGTTTCGTACAAAATCGATCAAACTGTAGATGAAATACCACTTGTGGATGTTGACTAATAGAAAGACAAAGAACCAAACTCCTGTTTGTTGTTGTCCACACATTCTTTCCCCACAGTTGTGTTTCTTACAACCATCTCATCCATTCCAATCCTTTGGTATTTTCCTCTCTCGCTGCAAACCTATAACCTATTGACCTAAAGCCCAAGGTCAAGTTAATAATCAAAGATTAAAATGGATTTTGATTGGCAGCTTATACAATCCATCTGCTAAGACGAAAATCCCCATGCCTTGATGCATTTAAATGAGTCAGCAAGATGTTGCTGCAATATTTCGATTTATTGGAAAATAAATCACGTAATAGGCAAAGATAACCAATGTAATATTTGTTATATCTTATATAACTACATCTTTATATTTTATTTAAATGAAGAAGTTCTATGCAATGCCTTTTGCTTTGATGTACTATGCAAGGACTTTATGCCCTGATTCCTTCATTTACAGTGATTAGTGTTCAAATGACATTATTCCTAAGTGTTTTTCAAGTGTTTTTCTCCAAGATTGTACAAACACAATATCTAATTTTAATAGATGTGGCACAAGCTTAGACCACAACTGTTGTTTGTATACTTCAGAATTCACAGGGCAGAATTTGTAAACACGGGGACCCAGGGTATATACAATCAAAGTCCCAATTCCTCCTCTAAATGACTAGAGTGTGTGTCTGTGTGTTTATGTGTGTTTTGTGTGTGTGTTTGTGTTTATGTGTGTTTTGTGTGTGTGTTTGTGTGTGTGTGTGCGTGTGTTTGTGTGTGTACGTGAGTGTGTGTGTGTATTTGTGTGTGTGTGTGTGTTTGTGTGAGTTTGTTTGTGTGTGTGTGTGTGTCTATGTATTTTTGTGTACGTGTGTGCGTGCGTGCGTGCGTGTGTGTGTGTGTGTGTGGGTCCCTCACACCGACATCGTGGAGGTCTGGTTGAGGACGGGGTGAAGTAGGCTGGGTGGAGTTAAGACACTGGAGAGGATTACACAGTAGATGCAAGGAAGGATCAGTTGTTGGAGCTGTGAAGTCGAGCAGGTGAACGTATCCATGTATGTCTCATCCAGGAGGTTGTTTTATAAGAGCCTTAGTCTCGTTGTGGTGGAGTGGTCCATGTGCGGCGGGCCTTGTGCTCCGGAGGCCGCTAATGGCCAGCTCACTAAATGCATCGTGACAGGGTGTGGGAACCATTTAAGCCTTTTACACTTTGACATAAGCCGTGCTGATTGCACTTCTCCACCCACTTTGAATTAGCAATCGCCCACAACAATGAGATGACACTGTAAGCGCCTGTTTTTAAGGCTCTCTGTTTGTTTCAATCTTTAAAATGTTAATTATTTCATTATTTTATTTCTAAAAGAAGTCTGTACAGTACACTTTGTATCGTTTGTTTGAACGGGCATTACAGTAGAACTAAATATATGCCTATAGACTATAGACTATAAGCGTGTGCAGCTCTATTCTTACAGTTGTGTTGCTCATTAGATTCCCTCTACACCACAGACACATAAAAGACCCAACATCCGGGCTATCGAGGGAAGGAAATAACGCACAAAATACAAGAAACCGGCCAGGTTTATCGAGAGCCAGCCATCAAACGCACTTAGCCCTCGGTCCAAGGACCCTGCAAAGTGTCCACGCTGCAGAAACGTCCCCGCGCGGGGAAACGTCTGAACCCCTTTAATAACATCAAGGTGACTGCTGCGAGACACACCCGGCACTCACCACCGCCTTCCCACTGGAAGACGGCGAACGAGAAACCGTCCCCACAGATCAATTAAAGCGCCGCATTAGTGCGGTGAGGCACCCTCGGAGAACAGGTCAAGAAACGGTTTTACCGGCGAATGAAATACCACGGCTCGCGGTTCCGGGGAGGTCATCTGTCAGCGGAACAATTAAGAGCACTACAGGTCCCTTAACGAGGCCCGGGCGACAAAGGGTTCCTCCTCGCTGAACACTGAGGCCTGTAATGGAGGAGGGACTGCCTGAGGGGGGGGCAAGATAAGGGTAATAATTATATTTTAGATCATGAGTGATGTCTCATCCTGGGACTGAGTGGGAGATTTTTAGATTGGCCTGGCGTCTCACCTTCTCTGAGGTGAACCTGCGTAAGGATCACCAAACGACAGTAATACAATGCCGTTCGTCTTATCGCCGTGTTCCTCACAAGGGGAGGCAGACAATGCGCGGAAATGTTTCTTGGATTTGAATGTCATTTTAGAGCAAGAATATGAATGAAGCCACAAAGGCTGACAATAGCTGTACTTATCGTCCCACGTCGAGCGGTTTCTGCACTAAACAGCCAGCAGGGCAGTCACAGGTCAGGAAAGACATCAGAGCTTTCGCAAACCTATCCTCGAACAATCCGTCAGCAGGAGAGAGACCGCCACCGCTGCCGACTCAACCATCAGCGTCGCAACAACTTAGCCTTGAGGTGGGCTGTGGTTACTGGTGGTGCATTAAACAGGCTGGGGGCTGGTGGACGTAAGGGCCATTAGGAGCAGCAGCAGCGGGGGCCAGGCTAGTCGCAACGCGCTGCTGGCCTCAGATGGGGGCCACACACTTCCTAAGTATTTCCTATGGACTGCGCTCCCCTGTGCACTCCTCTCTGTGAGTGTGTTGGCCTGGCCTGGCAGCTGCACAGGGCTCACAGATGTGTGTGTGTGTGTGTGTGTGTGTGTGTGTGTGTGTGTGTGTGTGTGTGTGTGTGTGTGTGTGTGTGTGTGTGTGTGTGTGTGTGTGTGTGTGTGTGTGTGTGTGTGTGTGTGTGTGTGTGTGTGCGTGCGTGTGTGTGTGTGTGTGTGTGTGTGACTCTGACTGTGTGTTTGTGTGAATATGTCTTGGAATATGTGTTTGTGTTTTTGTGTGTGTTTGTTTGGATACGTGCATGTGTGTGTGTGTGTGTGTGTGTGTGTGTGTGTGTGTCTTGGAATATGTGTTTGTCGATTTGTGTGTTTATGTAGGAAAGTAAGTGCGTTAGTGTGTGTCTCCTGGGTGCGTACATGCAAGTATTAGAACGGTGTGACTAATGTGTGGGGAGCAATCGCAGGACATTGGCCCTCATAATTGGCCATCTGAGCCCACTAATGCTCCGAACAATAACACGGCTCTTCTCCATGACTCCATGGCAAAGCGTGTTCTATCCAGGCAGAGCCCGAGCCTTGTTCTACACAGTTCTCCACAAACACTAGACACACCAGTCTGACTTAAATGTGTTATTCTTGTTTAGTTAATGGCTTTTAATTGATCATTTGAATGTTCTCAGCCTCGCTTGGATAATTGTAAATGTGATTGCGTAAGGGTTTTAATCGCACACAGTTAGAGCCTTCTTTCCTAAAGTGACTTCCTCTGTCGCAGAGCTTGCATTTATACATAACAACTCTGGAACCAGGGAACCATATTAGGATTCTACATTTGAATATTTTAACATGGTTCATATATATCTGTCTATCCGGCTGAATCCCATGTGAGCTAGGCATGTTACATTTTTAATGACCTAATTTCCGTGGTTAAGGTATGGGTCATGGGTTGGATTTTGGCCTAATTAATATTGTCAGTCATGACTTTGAGGTTCAACTTAAGATACAGAAAAAATACAAAACTTTTGAAAATACCCCAAAATATGAATAAAGGAAAATATTTTATATACTATTTATGTATGCAATGGTGGTTTTCGTGGAAAATGTGTGTACATTTCTTGTAACCGAGACCTCCAATGTGGGTCCCAAACTCAGCAATATTTCAAAGTCATGGTTTTGAAAACAGCAGCG
This sequence comes from Pollachius pollachius, assembly GCF_949987615.1. Classification (NCBI taxonomy): domain Eukaryota; kingdom Metazoa; phylum Chordata; class Actinopteri; order Gadiformes; family Gadidae; genus Pollachius; species Pollachius pollachius. Next base: position 4,009,550 of record NC_136936.1, on the reverse strand, counting down.
CAGACTTGTGTCGTCGTTGTTGTTGATACACAGGCCACCGTCCACGGCCGTCCATCCACCCGGCGGCCACGCACCTCTCAGCTCCGCTCTCCATTTGAATCAGACCCACGAATGGTGGTGGGGCCGGTCCAGGCCGGTCCAGGCCGGTCCAGGCCGGTCCAGACCGGTCCAGGCTCCTCAGCACCTCGACCCCCTCCACAGTCGATCCCCGGCGGGACTCACTCTCCCCCACTGCTTCTGCAGCCGCCCTATCCTCCCCGTCTCTGTCACTCTGTAACCAGCGCTTCCCCTCTTCCTGCACGGAGACAGGCGTCAGATCTTGGAGATAAGGCCGCGTCCGCCCGCGCCCTGCTTCCACACTAATGGTTTATAAATATCCCCTTCAAAGGGCCCGGAGACGGCGTGGCGCGGGGTTGGCGGTTTGCGCGCTCCGTGTTGGGGTGTAACATTGCAGACCCATTTAGGCTCACAGTTTCCCTTTCATTCCCTGCCAGCGCGCCCTGCCACAGGGAGCCCGGCGTTAACCGGGGGAGATGGGGGGGGGGGGCGGTTATGATGGACAGCTGTACTACCGAGGCCTTTGAGCTCCACCAGATTGAGATCAGCGACGGCCTCGCTCACGTGCGCCGCTGCAGCTGTGTGTGATGTCTTTGGTGACAAATAGCACCTGTTTCCCGAACGTTTACACGTGTTGCGGTATTTAAAAATGTGTAGACATTGCTTTTGTCTCCGTCGCACTCTCGCCGTCAGACACACTTCCTCTATGTCGATACTATAAGAAACTACAAGCAACAAACACAAGATTCAAGCGTCTCTCTCTCTCTCTCTGGCACGCTCTGTCTCTCCCGCTCACGCTCTCTCTCTCTTTCTCTCCCTGTCTCTTCCGCTCTCTCACCAACACACACAGAAACACACATTCTCGCTGTAACACACACACACACGCACACACCTTTCCTCTACATTTCCGCCTCTCACGTCTCTGATGAAAGCATCAGGTATTTCTGACGAGCACATCACAACTCGCCATCGATCGGCCTTTGTCTTCCTTCACAAACGACGGGCAATCTGTTGTATTTCTCTGTCGCTTCGCCTGCGATCAAAGCCTCAGCGGAGCAGGCCTCCCCTCCCCTCCCCTGCATCTCATCAACGTGTTTGCCTTGGGTTCTGTGATGCGTTCAGCAAGCCGGTCCACGGAGCTGGTCCCGGTGTTAGAAGTCAACGCGAGTTGTAAATCTGCCAGGCATCTGGCAGCGAGACACAGGCCAGAGAGGCTTCACCCACGAGGGTGTTTGTTGCTGCTGCCGATGCATAATGATTCACATCCAGCAGCAACCTGTTAAGAGGAGGCAGCACTTGCATCTCTGAGCGGCATAGCGCCCACTTTAATGAGAGTCAGAGCTAAACGGGCACTTTGTAGTCACGGGAATGCATACCGCACACGAGCGTGCACGCAAGCGTGCGTGCATACATATAGCGCATGACCACATGCATGCATGATTACTCACAGTAGTGCTCAGATTAATGTACACACAGACACTCACAAAGAAGCTAATCACATACACATGAATCAGTCTCCCCCACTGACAGACACACTCACACACACACACCAACCTGCGCACGGCAAACACAAACAAACACACACACACACCAGAAAGACACACACACACACACACACACACACACACACACACACACACACACACACACACAGCGTATTCAAATCACAAACACTGCATGCAACACACACATGCACACACACACACACAAATGTATTCACAGTGTCACACACCACACCACACACACACACTTGCTCACCTACCCACCAACACACCGGTATGTATGTATGATGCATGAGTGAGGTGCGGGCACTCCACCCCTCACCCCCATCCAATCACGTCACTCCGCTCTCCGTTACCAAGACAAGTGGGGCTGAGACCCGCGGCGCAGGACGGGGATCAATGAAAAGATGATTATCAGAGGTTGTATTGTTAATGACCATGTCACGGGTGATTTAACGGCGATGAGATCACACTGGTTATAAATAGACCCACACAACCCCCCCCCCCCCCCATGCCCCTTCTCTTTCAGAACAAATTCAAAACGAAGAAGATTCTCTTTTTGAACGTTGACGGGGCCCCGCTCGCGATCCATCACTCCCCCCGCGCAGTGCCTTGCTCAAGGCCATATATCTAGCTCAGCGTCGGGGCGCTGGCGGATGGGCTGGAGCTGAGGCGCCGTGGCCGTCCCTCCACCACGGCGCCCGCGGCCACCGGAGAGGCTTTCTCATTTCCTCGCTTCCTCCGTCAAAGGTGACTTTGAATGGAGAAGGCTCCTCCTCGCGGGTTCACGTCTTTACGGACCGTGATACAGACACGGGGAGCACGAGACGTGGGCAACACGGGCTGGGTAATTGGACGACAATAACGTGAACAGGTGAAGTGAGTTTGAGCTTGAAGTCTGTGGCGGTGGCGTGACGTGCGTCTCCGACGTGTCTTTTTTTCATGTTTTCCCCGTTCCTCAATGACCTGCCAACGGTGAAAGTGGAGAGGATCTTAAAACCGAAACACTTTTCCATCCCACTACTGCCGTTTGTTTGGAATGAGACCCAAACGATGAGTGGACCCTAGAGGACAGATAGAGTATTGCAGACCACCTTATTTGTGACAGTATTTGTTTGGCACCACTGCATCCACAATGAATCTCTGTAGATTGTCAGTGTTGTGAGTTGTGTCCTAAAAGGGATTGATTCCTGTGACTTTGCGTGTGTCTCTTGTTCTCGTCCCAATATGAACGCTTGCGCTGATTTCTCTTTAGCAAAGCTTAAGTGTCTAAGTCGAATCTTGAATGTGCCCATAGAGAATCAATTAGAAAGCGGTTTAAAGTGAAGGAGACATATAGTACGACGGCATCACCATGGCTCAGAATAGCTCCTGAATATCTAACACTAATGTATTCCGATTTAAATGACCCATCTCCAAATATTCATTATTGAAGCACCATCTGTTTGAAGCCTTCAGGGTTCAGTCCAATTTGCACTTTTAGCTCCGAGAAGCCTTTGTGTGTGCCCAATACCCTATCACGTCCTAGCTGTCAACAAAACCCCGAGAACACAACCAGCGACATCGTCTTGAACTCATATCCTTTCTTCCTAACCGCTTTGTCCTCCTTTGAAACTGAAATCTGGGTCAGATTTCACATTTCACCCAAGACCACCATTCCCCAACGGGCTGCTATACCATGTCGGTTTACACCCTAGAACAACAATGTAGAATCTGTGGGGCTACGCTACACGTGATGATGCTACCAGCATGAATATTAACCACAGCAAGGTAAACGAGAGGTATTTAAATAATAAGTCATATTTTATTCATTACATTTCTTTGTGTTCATAATTGCATAGCGTCACGGTTTTCTCCCAGCCCAATCGTCGTTGACAAATATAACGGAATAGAATAGTGCCGGAATAAATAACCTTTGAAAAAAGAACTGATTGAAACTCGAGTCAAACACAATCGAGAAGCGACTGAGGTTAACTAAAATAATAATGAACCATGCGGGCAAAAGCCACACTAACCACTTCTTCTACTCCTGTTCTGGATAACACTAGTGGAAGCACGCTGAAAACAGCCAGTAGAGACCTAGTGATTCATACCGTGTTGCACCGTGTTTAACTGTTTGTCCCTTTCTTTAATACTGAACTGTGAGGCTGCAGCTCTAATGAGCACAGATCCATACAGTAGTCACTGCTTTTCTCTTGTCTTGGTTTTCCTCGCAGGGCTAATGCGACCACACAGTAGATCATTAAGATAGCAGCTTCTTCTGTCTGTATTAATTATGAACCAAATCACTTCAAAGACCTGAGCGGGCTCCTAATTAAAGTCGACGTTGTGCACCAGAAATGACTGTGTGATGTAAGCGGTATTAAAATATGACATCACATTTAATTAAAAGTATCAGGCAAGGAACACAACCTAAGCATTCTGACCAACGACCCGGCACTTTTGAATGGAAGTCGCTGCATTCATATGTTGTGGATAAGCAGCTTATCGAAAGGCGGCATATCCTCTTTGATAAGCAAGCAGGTGTATGTGGGTGTGGGTGTATGTGTGTGTGTGTCTGTATGTGAGCGTGGGTGTTTGTGTGTGTGTTTGTGTATGTGAGCTTGGGTGTTTTTGTGTGGTTTTGTGTATGTGTATGTGAGCGTGGGTGTTTGTGTGTGCGTGACGTGTGTGTGTGTGTATGCATGTGTGTGTTGACACTTGCGTGTGTGAGCGTGTGTGTTTGTGTGTGTGTGTGTACGCATGTTTCTGTTGACACTTGCGTGTGTGTTTGTGTATGTATGTGAGCATGGTTGTTTGTGTATGTGTGTGTGTGTGCATGTGTGTTTGTGCATGTTTGTGTTCCCACTTGCCTGTGTGTGTGTGTGTGTGTGTGTGTGAGTGTGGGAGCATGACGAGGACGAGGTGGTGGTAGACAGACAGCTGACGCGGATGAGAGGAGATCATGTACAGACGGATACATGACGGTGAAGGTGCCTTGTCTCCCCGTACCGCTGTAGGCCCGCCCGTTGAACACAGGAACGCCTGTCTCCTCCTGGTTACACTGTAGAGGCCACGGCTCATCTGAACCGTCTAATTAAACACGTGAATCCACTCTATCCCGTCTCTGTAAGGGAGAGCGAACAGAGTGAACTCCGATGCTGCTGAGGTTTCCCCAGTCCCGTTTTTTTAGAATATACCATTTAGCTATATTCTTTTTCACCTTTGACACTATACTTTGTAATATATAGTTGGTCATTTCAAGTTTATGATAACTTTCAAGAAACGATTTTGTTACGGTTTAATATTTTCTTTGCGCCAGGCATGCAGTGTGTTAAACTAGTGATTGAGGTGTCAGGGTCTTGGGTTCAACGCCGACACCTGGGATCCCCCCGATAATATAACCCCCCCTCACCTGGGATCCCTCCCCTCTCATGACCCCACATCTGGGATCCCTCCCATAGTATGACCCCCACACCTGGCCTGGGATCTCTCCCATCTCATGACCCCTACACCAGGGATCTCTCCCATTTCATGACCGCACACCTGGGATCTCAAAGAGTGTCCTCCCCCTGTCCAAACAGATGTCTACCCGCCCTATGTCGCCTCTCCTCTCCAAACAAGTACATGTTCCTGCTCTCCTGCTTGAAGACACTATGTGGCTGTGAAGTGATGTGTGTAATGTGTGAATTTGCTGCCCTCTATGGATCCTCTGTAACACTACACTCACTGCCCCCCCAACGCACCTCTGAGCTCATAATTGAGAACAGGCCCAGGTGCATTGTGGGCGTTTAGTTGATGACAACCCCGTTGCTTGAGTCTGTGCTGTGTGCTATACTCTTGGAGGACATCAGGTCACTAGGAGATCAAAAAAATGTTATAGACAGAAAACAATGAAAGGAGCGCGCGGTGGCTGAACCGTTTACAGACACAATAGTATCATGTCTAAAGCTTACTGAAGTTCACTTCTGTGCGGCCCTTCTGGTGCGGGGCGGGGCTTTTGAGACGCAATCCGTAGGGATGTCTTAAATGGCGTGTCTCTTGTCTTTCTCTGAACCCAGATGGGCAGAAACGGACGGATTAAGGAAGATTTTCCCCTGGCGTCTCATAAACAATGGAATGACACAGCTCTGGGGGATAAACCCAGGCCGAGACGCGCAGGAACAGCTCTTAAGAGAAGGCGAAGGCAGCCCCCTCACATGCACATTACTCCTGTTGCATTTACGGCCGTCCACACATCCATCAGACACACCCAGGTTTGCATTCACAGGGGGCCCCTGTGTTGCGCTGGGGGGCCTTGCGACAGCGTGGAGGCGAGATAGCCTTGTGTGTGTGTCACTCTGCCACCATCCCTTTCGATTGATGTTCTTGAGTACGCCTTGACTATTCGTCTACCGACTGCCGCTGCTCAGAATGCAGACTGCAACGGGGTCATCCACGATTTGTTCTCCTCGATTTGTCTGTTTGGATCTCGTTTACTTGTCTCCCTTATTGGGTTCCAAAACACATTTGTCTCCCTCGAATGAAAGAAGGGATTTCTGCAGGTTTTGACTGATGGAAATGTGTGAAGAGGAGTTATGATGATGGGGACGGCCCCGCTGCTCCTGGGGTGGAGGGTGGTGGTGGTGGTGGTGGTGGTGGTGGTGGTGGGCGGTGGTGGTGGTGGTGGTGGTGGTGGAGGGTGTTGGTAGTGGTGGTGGGCGGTGGTGGTGGTGTTGGTGGTGGTGGTGGTGGGCGGTGGTGGTGGTGGTGGTGGTGGTGGAGGGTGGTGGTGGTGGTGGTGGTGGCGGTGGCGGTGGTGGCGGTGGCGGTGGTGGCGGTGGCGGTGGTGGCGGTGGCGGTGGTGGCGGTGTGGTGGTGGTGGTGGTGGTGGAGGGTGGGGATGGTGGTAGTGGTGGCGGTGGCGGTGGCGGTGGTGGCGGTGGCGGTGGCGGCGGCGGCGGTGGTGGTGGTGGTGGTGGTGGTGGTGGCGGTGTGGCGGTGGTGGCGGTGGCGGTGGTGGCGGTGGCGGCGGCGGCGGTGGTGGTGGTGGTGTTGGTGGTGGCGATGTGGTGGTGGCGGTGTGGTGGTGATGGTGGTAGTGGTGGTGGTGGAGGGTGGGGGTGGTGGTGGTGGTGGTGGCGGTGGTGGTGGTGGTGGTGGCGGTGGTGGTGGGGATAGTGGTGGTGGTGGTGGTGGTGGTGGTGGGGATAGTGGTGGTGGTGGTGGTGGTGGTGGTGGTGGGGGTGGCGGTGGCGGTGGCGGTGGCGGCGGCGGCGGCGGCGGTGGCGGTGGTGGAGGGTGGGGGTGGTGGTGGTGGTGGTGGTGGTGGTGGTGGTGGTGGTGGCGGTGTGGCGGTGGTGGCGGTGGCGGTGGTGGCGGTGGCGGCGGCGGCGGTGGTGGTGGTGGTGGTGGTGGCGATGTGGTGGTGGCGGTGTGGTGGTGATGGTGGTAGTGGTGGTGGTGGAGGGTGGGGGTGGTGGTGGTGGTGGTGGCGGTGGTGGTGGTGGTGGTGGCGGTGGTGGTGGGGATAGTGGTGGTGGTGGTGGTGGTGGTGGTGGGGATAGTGGTGGTGGTGGTGGTGGTGGTGGTGGTGGGGGTGGCGGTGGCGGTGGCGGTGGCGGCGGCGGCGGCGGCGGTGGCGGTGGTGGAGGGTGGGGGTGGTGGTGGTGGTGGTGGTGGTGGTGATGGTGGTGGTGGTGGTGGCGGTGTGGCGGTGGTGGTGGTGGTGGTGTGGCGGTGGTGGTGGTGGTGGCGGTGGTGGTGGTGGTGGTGGTGGTGGTGGTGGTGGTGGTGGTGGCGGTGGTGGTGGCAGGGATGTATATAGTCATTTTTAATCTTGTGCATGGCATGGCATGGGGTATTCCGCCCCGCTTCAACCTAACATAAGCTGGCCCTGGTGCATCAGAGCAGGCTTTGCGATTAGAAAGGATAAGATTTTGTATTTAAAAAACGGGTTGCACACACATGCATATATACAGACTCACACGCACACACTCACTCACACACACTCTCTCACACCACCATACAGCAAATGAGTAATTGTGTTGATTATACGGACTCTGTGTGCGGACTCTGTGAACGCTGTGGGGATATTCTAGAGAAATGCTCATACTGTTCTGGGATGGTATATTTGTGCAATAAAAAAAAATTGCATACATAATATTAATAATGCGTAGACCATACTATTAGACCGATACAAATCGGTCTAATAGCGAAGGCAAAGTCAGAAAAGCGAAACAGATTTTTGTCAAGCCCAAAATAAAAACCTTCCCAACGTGTGGTTAAATTCAAAGTAAGTCAAAGTAATCCCCTGATGGGTGACGGAGCGGGCGTGGCAGAGTCCGCCACAGCCAGCGGTGCTGACATCATATCCATGTCCAGCGGAGAGGGCTTGGCGGCCGCGAAGTGAGGGGCTGAGTTATGGGATTGAGCCCGCGTTTCTTTAGGGATTAGTCAGCAGGATTTACCAGATTGACGGCAGAGACCCAGGGAACGCGTAGACGCAGGGGGTCACATTGTCCCAGAACCAACTCCAAAGAAAGAAGGCATTCGTCCTCTCTCTCTCTCTCTCTCTCTCTCTCTCTCTTTCTCTCTCTCTCTCTCTCTTTCTCTCTAGCTCTCTCTCTCTCTCTCTCTCTCTCTCTCTCTCTCTCTCTCTAGCTCTCTCTCTCTCTCTCTCTCTCTCTCTCTCTCTCTCTATCTCTCTCTCTTGCTTTCTCTCTCTTTCTCTTGTCTTTCTGTCTCCCTCTCTCTAGCTCTCTCTCTCTCGTTCTCTCTCTCTCTTGTCTTTCTGTCTCTCTCTCTCTAGCTCTCTCTTACTCTCGCCGTCTCTCTTTCTCTCCCCATCGCTTTCACTACTTTTCTGTCTCTCCCCCTCTCGTCTTTCTCTCTCTCTGTCTCTCTGTCTGTTTCTTTTGTCCCCCCCCTCTCTCTCCCTCTCTCTCTCTCTCTCTCTCTCTCTCTCTCTCTCTCTCTCTCTCTCTCTCTCTCTCTCTCTCTCTCTTTATCTCTTTGTATCTTCCCTGTCTCTTTGTCTTCCTCTGCGTTTTTTCTCTCTGTTTCTCTCTTTCCCTCTGTCCCTCTGTCTCTCTGCCTTTCTCCCTATGTTAATATCTTGTATCATGAGCATTTCATATTTCTCTTTCGTTCTCTGTGAGATGCTTATTGCCTCTCTTTCTCTCTCTTTTTTTGTATTTCCATTAACTACACACCATATGTCAATAGATCACACAACATCCCAATACCATGCCAAACCGCACCATAGCATTCCATAACGTTGCAAATGATAGCATCACAAATCCCCCCTCTGTCCCTCCCCTCTCTCACTGCCACCACCGGCCCCGCCCCCTTTCCACCACCACCACCAGCATCATAATTCCCCCCCTCCCTCCCCGTTCCCAATTTTGCTCTCACTCTGAGAGAAGGCGAGGTGGAAGGCGTGCCACCACAGCAGCTGTGTGTGTGTGCGGGGAGGGAGGGGGGCCGTGGTTCCCAGCTGCTCCTGCCCTTCGTCTTCATCACCACCAGATGATACCACCTCTCTCTCCACCCTCCTCTTCGTCTTCTTCTCCTTCACCGTGCTTCACCTCCCAAGTTTCCGGTGGAGGTTTTTCCCGCCCTTTCTCTCATTAAGAGTCTCGCGTCTCGTGCGCTCTGAAGGACCCGGGGCCGGGTGGGGTGCGGGCAGGGGGGGTTCTCGGCCGGGCGCTGGTGGCGGCGTGCGCGGTTAGCTCGTTGCTGTCGCTGGACCCGGCGGGGACCGGCCTCACGATGGCCGCCGCCAGTGCCGCGGACGGGAACCCGGACTGCTTGGACCGGATGATCCAGCTGCAGCTGTCTGGCTCCGGGGAATGGGCGCCCTGTGAGTACGGCCCCCTGCGCTGTCCCTGACCCCCCTGATCCTCCCCCCAGTTCCTCTTCTCTCTTCTTCCCCTCTCACTTCTCTCTCTTCCCTCGCTCTTTACCCCCTTCTGAATCCTTGTGCGTTGGGTGTCTTGGTCTTCGTTTTGTCCCAAGTGAAACCTTTCAAGGACTGGCCTCTGCTTCTCAGTGTGTCGACGGGGGAAAGCCTCTTTAAACTTTTTCCCGGGAGAGGTGTTTATTCAAGCGATTTCATTTGCGTGTGATGCAGTGGGAGATTATTTTTTGAAAGCTGTTTCTTAGGTTGCTAGTGAGTGATTTGGGGGACAGGGATGATGTGAGTGGGTGAGGGTGTGATTTATTAGTTATGCAGGAATTATGTATTTACAAATATCCTTAGAGGACGCTGATAGGTAGAAATGAAACCATATCTTGAGTCTCCCATTCATCCTACAAGGTCTTCTTGTTTTTCTGGTTTCTTGTCAGACAAATCAACAAATATCAATTGGCTTTGGCATCTTGTGAATGCATTCTCTATAGTACGTTTCTATCGTATGTTTATATGAATTGTATAGACTTAATGGGTATTTGATGTAAATTCATTTTACATTGATATTTTATCGCCCTCAAACGCTCTCTAGGCCAAGTGAGGACTGTTTTGTGTCATTACCAAAGGCAATAGTCTTAGGTTAAAGATTACATGACCCTCTCAACCTTGTTGCTTTAAGAGCTCAAGACCTGCTTTAATACTATGGAGAAATGGTTTGAGCCCACCGATGGAGGATCCGACTGGGTTGGGTTTAATCATGTAATCTTGTTTCGCGTGTTTGTCTGTATGTTGCTTCTGTGTTCTCTTATTGGCATGCTGATGATGCCTCATGCTGTTACATACATATTACACAAGTACCTTCCAGGACATACACAAAATGATTCCTAACATATCAATTTGTATTTGTGCATCTTCTTTATCATTTGCCTTATTGTCTGACTTCAGCAATTACACACGTGTTATTCAAATCCTCCTCGTAAGCCTTGTTATCGGATGTGTTATCAAATCTTGTTATCAAAATGTGATCTGTCATCACTGACAGTTGGAGAATCCACTCCACTCCTGTATGTTCATCTTTCCAGCCATTTTCTTACCACCTGTTATGAACACACTGCTTTCAAACCGGCGTGGACACAGATGAGCTGATGGCGACGGCGGAGAATGAAGATGAAAGGGGAATGCTTTTTAAAGCATAGGGATTCTTTTATACCCTTTGAGGTCTGAACTCAATCAATGTTAAACCATTATTGTGTGTGTGTGTGTGCGTGTGCGTGTGCGCGTTCGTGTGTGTGTGTACGCGTGCATGCGTGTCTGTGCATGTGTGCTTGTGTGTGTGTGTGTGTGTGCGTGCGAATATATGAATGTGTACTTGTGTGTGTGTGTGTGTGTGTGTGTGTGTGTGTGTGTGTGTGTGCGTGCGTGTGTGCAACAGGTGACAGCCACACAGTGGAGTTCCCCCAGCTGGAGATGGAGGTGGTGAAGGGGAGAATGGCGGTGCTGCAAGCCTGGTACAGCCCCAACGCGGACATCGCCAAGAACTCTGTCGTCTGGCTCTTCATGGGCAACAGCTCCAAGCAGGTGAGCACCGTACCGGAGCCTCGGTGAACACGATGAGAGACGCGCCAGAGCCAGTGAACACAGCGCTACGGGGCGGTGGGAACCCATGGATGGACAGGGTTTATTCAGACAGGCGTCTGTTCATCGATGGTATGCTACGTCATGGAGGGAACACATGGATGGACAGTGTTTATTCAGACAGCCGTCTGTTCATCGATGGTATGCTGCAGGATTGGGGGATCACATTGATGGACAGTGTTTATTCAGACAGGCGTCTGTTCATCGATGGTATGCTGCAGGATTGGGGGAACACATGGATGGACTGTGTTCGCTCAGACGGGCGTCTGTTGCTGTTGAACGATCCTCCCTGGGGATCATAGGGAAAGAGATGGTTGAGATGGTCTTCTGTAACGGCCGGTCTCCCGAGTCTCAGTCTGGAGCACTTTAAAGGGTCCCTAGAGACTCCGGCATCTCTCTCTCTCTCTCTCGCTCTCTCTATCTGGACTCCTGCTATACTGATACCTGTAGTTTCTGCAGCAAATGGATTTTATGTTCGTCACTCAACGACGAGAAACCAACAAACCCAACCCACCATCCAAACACCCGATTGGATGAAACTGCTTTTACACAAAGTGCGACCACTGCTCCGCTCGTAGATCCGACCGGCCCATATCCAAACACAAAGTGCCCTGTGTGCAGCAGATTGTTCAACACTGCAACCTCTCCACCTCTACTTAACCCTGACAGCAGCCAAAGCCTTTAGGATTCAGGGCTGCGTGCCAGCCTGCAATGCAACCTGAGGAAGGCAACCAGTGGGAAGGTAGAAAGGGGAGGTGGTTGTTACACTATGTATGCACGGCGATAAACAACGGCAGGAAACCACAAATGAAGGGAAGCGTGTAATGACACTGCAGCAGCCCAACTCTACACAACATTGTGTGTGATTGCGTAAAGCTATAGGGGTATGCATATGAATGAGCGTGTGTGCATCTGCATGGAAGTGTGCGGTCTTTGTGGTGATTATTATAATCTGTGGAGTTTCACTGTCAGTTGCCCTTGATCTGATCTCGACCAGGAAATCAGCCTAAAACTCCACGTCACCATCTGTACATCCCTGACAGGATTATCAGTATGAAGGGCGCAGAATGGTCGCTATACGGTCCAATCTAAAACAGTTTGATGTGCCTTTTTGCAGGGACTCTGATGTTTGATGTGGAACTATAGCCGTTAGATGGCCGGTTGGATGTAGATGTATCTATCATTGCCGTGATGCATCCATCCCGAGATGTAGATTGCCCAATATTTATGGAGTCTTTATTTTATATATACGGTGCACTCATTTAAAATGTTCTCCCTGCTTATTGTGTCAAGTGTCAAGATTTAAACAGTGTATATTACAGTGAATAATCTGTCCTGCAAAAAGCTGGACAATACCAACGTAGGGTCCAAAGAATGTACAGTAAAGTATCACTATAAAACTCTTTGATTCACCCCAATCCCTTCCATCGTGACGCCAAATCTAGATATGAGAAATTCGACAAATATAGATTCATAGATTCATAAAATACAAAAAGCTTTTGGTGCCAATATCGATGATCTTTTTAAATCCTTTTTTGTTCCTCATGAACTCGAAAAGTGTCCGTATCGGCCGTTTTCATGGCGTCCATCCCGCGGTATCTCTGACACTCGGCCCGTGGCCATGATATCGCTATATTGTCCAATAAATCTGAGCAAAATATGTGTTTTTCCAGGGGAGAGGGTAGCTGCAGATAGAAGTTCATTGCTAAACAATACGAAACCAACAAACCAACCAACAGCTCAAACCCTCACTATTCAAATACCCAATTGAACGAGACCGCGTTAACAGAAAGTCCGGCCTCTGTTCCAACGTATATCCGATCAACGCATAGCGCCCTAAATCGGGTTGTTTCTACCACGGCCTTTCCACCTCGACATACCCACGCTTTAAAACTTTCCACAGCAATATAACAGTCTATTTTATTCTATCTTATTATTTCATTTTATTGTATGTTTGCTTTAGCTTCCTGCTATTCTTAAACAGCGCAAAAGTGCGCTGTATAAATAAAGTTGCCTTGCCTTGCCTAAAGTACTGGCAGCAGTTTTGCCAGTAAGGGACTGTTTATTATACAGCATTATTAATGTATCATATAAATACAGTAGATTACTGTAAGAATTTCGCTGTCCATTCACATCAAGGTGTTCCGGTGCAGGACAGCAGCTAAACCTTCACCGTTTCCCCATGTTCCAGGTGATCAACTTCAGCTCCGGCGAAGTGGGCTACGGGGAGAACGAGTTCACGGGCCGCGTGGGCTTCAGCGCGGGCATGCCCTCGGCCAACCTCTCCATCTTCATCAACAGCACCCAGGAGTCAGACTCCGGCCGCTACCTGTGCAGCGTCATCGTCCCGGGACGGTCCGGCCTCTCGGGACAGATGCACCTCAACGTCAAAGGTACCAGGACCAACGTCCCCAACGTCCCCTGGGACGGGGACGTTGGTCCATTATTAATGTAAATCCTGCAGATGACTCATGAAGCTAGGAGTTAGGGTTAGGGTTAGGATTAAGGTTAGCAAGGGGGGGGGGGCGTCGGTACATTATTAATCATAGTAGGGGTGTTGGGACGAGTCTGCAGAGCATACAGGGTAGAGCTAGGAGTCAGTTTAGGGTTAGGGTTAAGGTTAGCAAGGGGGGGGGGGGTTCGTCGGTACATTATGAATCATAGAAGGGGCGTTGGGATGAGTCTGCAGAACGTACAGGGTCGATTTAGGGTTAGGGTTAGGGTTATTCAATATACATAGGCTGAGCCGAAGTTACTCCTTTTTGCATACAACGAACAATAGTGTAGATGTGCATTCGGTTTTATTCGAACGGGATAGGGTCGCCAACAATACAACCATATGATGTCCAGAAAACGAACATAATATGACACAATAAGGCGAGTCCTCGACATTAACGGTTGCCCGCTTGCCCGGGGCAGGTGAACTCTGTGATCGGGCAACTAAAATGTGACATGTAGTTGCCCGTTCGGGCAAGTGATTTTTTTTCTTTGAAAATACACTAAATTGACAAAATGAACGTCCTCCTATATCGCGGAAGCGGAGCTTTCTACAGCGCTGTGCGGCGGTTTTCGGCCAAACAGAATAAGAAAAATCGTAACAATCATTTCCCCTGTCACCTCCGGCGTATAGACAACTGCCACATACGTAAGATAAGAAAAAATAAGTCACCTTATGTTCCTTCAGCCTCCGAAAACTGGCCAAGTGCCAGGTAAATGTAACGCAAATAAAAGAAAGGCACCTGAAAACGAGACGCCGTCGGGATACGAAACTAGAAGGCAATGGAACTTTTTAATAAGTTGGATTGAGAATTTCCCGTGGGTCCGTCATGACAAAGAAAAGGACGAGATCAGTCAGTTGAGGGTTCGCATTCCCCTCCTCGCCGCTCGATCGGGAAGCAGCTCGTCCGGAATCCAGAGCTCACATGCTGTTTTTGAATCCGGCAGAAAACAGAAACAGAGACGTAACAGTATTTCAGTAGGTATTTATTTCCCCCCTGAACCGTGAAGCACTCTGACCAGGTGTATTAGTCCACCATATGCCAGCACTAACCTCTGCCGCGCGGAGCAGGGCTCCAGGGCGTGGGCCCCTGGCTCGCAGCTGCGCTAAAGCTCCGGTTATGTATTGTCCTGTAAGCAGCAACAGATGGAAGCAGACAGGTCCATACCGGCGTGTCCTCTTTTCATTAGGCCGTTATGCACACACACACACACACACACACACACACACACACACACACACACACACCGCTACGTCTGCGGTTCCTTGTCTCGCCTACCCGGCAGATTAGAGCCGGGCCTGACAAGGCCAGGAGAAGGGCATGGCGGATGGGAGGTATCTAACGTCCCGGCCTGCTTCTGGTCCTGGATCGGCTGTCTTTGTGCTGCCGGAGATGAACTTTGGAGTTTGGATATCTTAGTTATTGCGGAGCATCTCAGAGTGTGTGCTGTTTGTTGTGCGCGGCGCTTATCTTTTGCGCTTTTATTGTTGAGGTCAGAACGCACTTTGTGGAGCAGAAGGATCTCTTGAGATGTCACTATTGTCACTAAGACTGCAAAGTAAAGGTTTGTCGCTACACTCTGCCCAGTGGCTCTTTTATAATCTTGTGATAGTACTTGTACTATTCAAATACTACAGAATAGAACAACCACACAAAAGTGTTATTGTAAGGGATGGGCGTTTCAAGCAGAAATACTATACAATATCCACTGGAACTATTCGACCATTCTTCAAACATAACTATCGTAATGGTCTCTTTAGATGTGGTACGGTTGAATGGCTCGGTCACCAATGGCAGCCTGCAGCTGTTTTAAACTTTCTTCAACTTTTTGTCACTATTTCCCGTTCTTTTGATTGCCAGTAGTATGTTTGAGAATAGTTTGTGTAACTCGTGTTTAACGGTAATCACTACATTACATGTGTATCATTCGTCTATTGTACATAATTTGTAAATATATTGTCAAAATATATTATTTGTATTTGTGTTTTAATCTATTTTAATGATACTTGCCGCCTCTATCACCCCTATCTCCCCACTGACCTCGGGGATCAATAACGTTATTGACCCCCTTCCCCCAGTGCCCCCCTCCCCCCCAGTGTGCTCCCTGGAAGGCGACCCGGTCCTCAACGGGAACGTGACCCTGGGCTGCCGGTCCAGCCAGGGCAAGCCGGAGCCCCAGTACAAGTGGACCAAGGTGGCCCCCACCTCAGAGATCTTCTTCTCGCCCATGCAGAGTGAGTTCTCCTCCTCCCTCTCCTCCTCCTCCTCCTCTTCCTCCTCCTCCTCCCTCTCCTCCTCCTCCTCCTCCTCCCTCTCATCCTCCTCCCTCTCCTCCTCCTCCTCCTCCTCTTCCTCACGCCGCGTCCGTCCGTGTCAGCGCTGTGAGCTCCCGGCGTGGACGACTCGCGGCTGAGACCCCGAAACGCGACGATTGATTGTGCTGTCGTCAGGGCGATACAGACTGTTGTGTCTGGATGACGACAGCGCTCTTTAAAGCCTGCCAACCCTGCGCCAACCCCAGCAGTGTAACAAAATGACACATCATTTTTCCTATCATCGATAAACCAGTCGGTAATACAAGACATTTCTGACTGGTGATATACTATATAATATATTCAGAAATCCGAAATATACTTTATTGTGACATATAGGTCCTGCACAGGTCATTCTAGGGTCAGACAAGTTTAGGTCAACAGTTCCCGTTTCTTAGTGCTATTTTCTCATTCTTAAGTTGAAAATGAGGCCTATGCACACTGGTTGTAAACTGTGTCACGGTGATACAGATTGTCGCGAGCGCGACGACGACAGCGCTCTAAAGAAGCCTGCCGACCCTGCACTACCTCCAGCGCTGTAAAAGAATGTATCTGGGGTGGGTTCGTGCCTTCTCCCTATCATCAATAAACCACGACCCCACGAGCGAGCTCTTTGGCGCGACGAAGGCGATGACATAGTGTTTCCTCTTTGTGCACGGAGGACCTCCCTGTGAGATGGAGGACATGTGTCTCCCGGTAAACCCACCCTGTGTTCCCGACTCACTTCATGCTCAAACATTTCACACATAGTGAAATCTACTTATCCAGCGGACAGGTTGGAATCATATGCCAGGGCGGATTCTCAATCCCCCCCCCCCCCCCCTCCAGGACTGCCTCCCTCGTATACTGTAGAGGGAGAGAGAGGGGAGTGGGGAGCTGTCCTCTTTAATTGTGATAAGGGTTGTCTGGCTGTCGGCCCAGGTAACACGGTTTGGGTCGGTTCAGGGGTCGGCGCTCAGACACGGCTGAGGTAGAGGCACCATCTGCCTGACAACGAGAGGACTTATGCTCGGAGCTGACCTGCACTTGGCACGTCTGCTTTCATCCGCTGCCCTCATCTCGTCCGCAACACAATATAAAAGAGTCTTGCAGGAGGGGGTGGGGGTAAGGGAGGAACAGTTCTCTCTCTCTCTCTCTCTGATTAAGCCAGGGTCTTTGTGTTGTGTTGCGTGGTGAACCCTCCGGCTCAAAGCTCCCCATTGCTTCATCCTACATGCTCCTCTGAAATGATCTCTTTCTCAATCTCTGACATCTAACATCGTTTGACCGGGCCGTCGACCCCGCAACCTTCCTCGCCAGGCTGTTGGTGTGGTGGAGTCTCTGTCCCTCTCTCTCTGTCTGTCTCTCTCTACCTCCCTGACTCTCTGGTTCTTCTGTCTCTCTCCCTACCGCTCTGTCTCTCTCTCTCTCTGTCTGTCTCTCTCTACCTCCCTGACTCTCTGGTTCTTCTGTCTCTCTCCCTTCCGCTCTGTCTCTCTCTCTCTGTCTGTCTCTCGCTCTGCCGCTCTGTCTCTCTCTGTCTGTCTCTCTCTACCGCTCTGTCTCTCTTTTTCACTGCATCTATTTTCTCTCCATCGCCTTGCTCTTTCTCTTTCTCCCCCTCTCTTTCTAGCTCTCACTCCTCCTCCCTCTATCTCTTGCTGCTCGCTCTCTCTCTCCCCCTTGCCCCCTACTCTCTCTATACCTAATGCCCCCTCTCTCTCCCCCCCTCTCTCCCCCTCTCGCCCTCCCCCCTCTTCTCTCTCAACCTCCCCCTCTCAGCCCCTCTCTCTCTCTCTCCCTCTCCCCCCCTCTTCTCTCTCAACCTTCCCCTCTCAGCCCCTCTCTCTCCCCCTCTCAGCCCCTATCTCTCTCTCTCTCTCTCTCTCCCACTCTCTCTCTCTCCCCCTCTCTCTCTCTCTCTCTCCCCCCCCTCTCTCTCTCTCTCTCTCGCCCTCTCCCCTGTTAACCTGGCTCCTTTCCCCTAACAGGCTGTATGTCCACCACCCCATCATCAGCTCTCATAAGATGCCCGCGCACGGCGGACCCAGAACACCACCGCATTTCACTGCTTCTGTCCGCCCCCCCCCCCCCATCACCCATCCTCACGCTCACATATGCTTTCTCTCTCACCCCTCGTTCTCCCCCTCTGTCTCTCTCTCATTCTCTCCATTGGAAAAACAACAGAGTGGAGAGCCTGCCCAAAGCCTTTGCTTGTCCTTGGGTTCATGGGTAAGGGGATCCGATCCCATGTCATCCCATCCCAGCCTACTATCCAACCTCACCCAACCCCCCCACCATACCCAATAATCTGTGATTCCTCCCTCCTAGAAAGGCCACCTGACGAAAAGCCCAACGGCGTTCACCAGTCACGTTCGGTCGTGTCTAGAAGTTTTTTTTTTTAAAGGACAAATCAACTCAGAGCTCAATGAGACGATCAGGCCTCCCTCTATCAATCACCTAACGAGGCCGCCGCCAGTTGCTCATAAGACCTGCGGTAACACGGCAGTTCTGTGAGCTACGGAGGCATGTAATGAGGGATATGCAGGTAAATCGCCCGCATAATTAACAGGCCCAGAAACGGGTAAGCCTGTTGAAACCAGCTGCAGGTAGAACCATGAATGGTGACCTGAAGGGATTTAGTGAGTGAATAAAACATTATCTTTACGTTACGAGGACGTTATTCTGAAGACTTGGGAATGGGTTGATTTATCCCTTTAAATGTATGTGTTAGAGATGTTGTAGATTTTAGCACACTGTTTTCACCAGTCAGACATATAGTATATTTCTGACTGGTGATAAACTATATAATAAATTCATCAGAAATATACTTTTCTTTCTCCACACCTATTGTGACTGACAGGTCCTTTCACAGGTCATTCTAGGGTCAGACAAGTTGGTTTTTGTCAACAGTTTCTATTGCTTAGTGCTATTTGAGTTCTGCATTCAATATACTCGACAGGAGTGTTATTCTTAGGTTTTGAAATCAGGGCTTTGTACATTGTACAGTGAATCAATGTGTTTCCTAATCCTGTCCCTCTATTGAAACAGCTATTGGATCATTAAAACATATCCAGTAGACAGCGTATCTAATCACACGCTCGCAGACTTCCACCCCCGACTCTTGGAAACGACCCACTCTCTATCACTAGTGCAGCAGTCAAGCCTAGTCGACTTTATTTTACACAACACAAGGCAGACTCAGCGCGCTTCACATGAGACCCCCTAGCGGGGTCACAGCGGGGCGCTGATGCGTTACAGCCCCCCCCCCCCCCCCCTCGGCCCCTGTCAGACGGCAACCTCGTCACTGCATGGGGCCCACAGCGGCCGCCCCGCACACGCTCAGACGGGTCTCCGCTAATCTGGCACAATTGGGTTTAGTTCTTAACAACTGGCTTTTCAGGCCAGGGATTAATTCATCAAGAGCAGCGGCAGCGCCCAGGCATATTGCCCGCCGTCACCACAATGGGTTCTGTGCTCCCAACGTTTCGGCGGAGATGAAAGTGAGAACTATTTATAACCCAGTTATAAAACAAACATGAACGTATTAAGCTGCTTGCCAAGTGTATCCTCCTAATCCCCCACTGTTGCTAAAATATTTATCCAGTTTTGGTATGAAAACCCCAGAACAAACAGTGATGACAATGACCTTTGTAATCCACAAATTGTTTCAGGCGATGAATTACTCTTATTAAGAGGTCATTTTGAAGATTTAGACACTCAGACATGCAACAGAGCAGGTATGATTCCCACAGGTGCGCGCTTATTATATTGTTGTATTCTTTTTTTTTCATTTTACACTCGTTTTATTTACTCTGTTTTTTAAGTTGCATTCAGTTACAATTTCTCCAGGCGTTGTGGAAACTTCAAGAGCCTTCTCCAGGTCTAAACGGTTCCTTAGCAAGGTGTTTAACGGCCTAATCCCATCAGACAGAAACAGCAGGGGGTGGCCTTAAAATAGGGCTGTCCAGCCAGGTTGCCCCAGACCAAAACCTGTCTCACAGTGTAGCCTCAGCACCTGTCCGTCAACGGGACGGCGGAAGGCCCTCGCAGCAGACCTGCTCGCTCAAAGGTGCTCGGGGCATCCAGATGGAGACACAAAGCACGTTCAACAGAAGCTCATGTGGATTTCAGAGGATTTGCTTGATAAATCCATCCGTTTTGTGTGCATTTATTTGTATTCTTAAATTCATGACCTGTTCTATGAAACAACAACCTAGGGGTTATGGAGCTTTGAGAGGAATTTAATATGCACTGTATCATGACCCACCAAAACGCCCGTCATGCTGTCCACATCCAATGCATTCAAAGAAAATATAATACAATACAGAGAACATGCCAGTTACAACAGATTAATATTAAAGTCATACTTACTAAAACTAAGTAGTAGTAGTAACATATAATGGCCTTAACCCCCGTATTGGAACCAGGACTACAAACTAGTGTGTCACCCCTGGCATGCAGTACCAATAGCCTTCCCTAGAAAGGAAATGTTTATCCCTAAATGTCACCCAAATTGTGTATGTTGATTTCCTACCAACCCATGTTGATAGATAACATTCATACTTAACATGGGTAATATGTGTTTGTTTAGATAATAGTGGTAGAATCATGTACACCGTACATTAATATTGTTTTGTTAGCTAGGGGTCGTGTCCGAGGTGTGTGTGTGTGTGTGTTCGTGTGTGTGTTTGTGTGTACACCGTACACACAAACACACAAAATGGTAAAACGGTGTAGTATTAATGATGTTAGTATTACTATGTTAGCTTGGGGGTTCTTTCATTCTGTGCACCCCAACGCCCGGACCCCCCCACCGTGTCCCCCTACGTTGATCCCCCGACGCCCGCCCTCACTCTGCGTCTGGCCTCCAGATGAGCGCCACGGCACCCTGCGGCTCAGCAACCTGACCAAGGGGATGTCGGGGAAGTACGTGTGCCGGGCCAGCAACACGGCGGGGTCCGACAGCTGCTCCGTCAGCCTGGACGTCATCAGCGGTACGTGGCCCCTTCACACTCAAATGAAGGGGCCAAATGTTTTAGTCAATGATCTAAATGTGTAATTACGATTGCATTTAGCGTTGAACTTGTACGTTGTCTTGTGTTTTATGTTGCAACTGTGTTCTGCTGTCCATCTTGGCCAGGTCTCTCTTGTAAAAGAGATTTTAATCTCAATGAGACTCAACCTGGTTAAGTAAAGGATATAGTAAATGCTGAGGTGGCCAGTTTTTGTGGCCACCTTACGTATTCTTACGTACAAAAATGTACGTAAGAATAAGGCAAGGCAAGGCAACTTTATTTATGTAGCACTTTTCACACACGAGGCAGACTCAAAAGATTCACATTGAAACATAGTCATACAATAAAATGAAATAATACAATTAATTAGACAAAGTCACAAAAAAGACAAAAAAGACAAAAAAAATAAAAAATGTAGAAATAGAAAATGTGTTAAATTAATATTATTATGCCTGAAAACATATTTGTGCAAGATTCATGCACACTATGCAAATAAACGTTTTACAGAAGCAGAGTCGGTGACGTAAACGCCAAGACCACTCAAGAGTTCTGTCTCTGATTGTGTTTCTGCGTCTGTTTCCCCCCAAGCTTCTAACACGGGCGTGATCGCCGTGGCAGCCCTGGGATCGGTCGTGGGATTGGTGGCCATGGTGCTCTTCCTCATCTTCATCCTCAGAAGGACGCGGGACACGGAGGAGGAGATAGCCAATGAGATCAAGTGAGACAATTCATTGGTTTATTCATGACATGGATTACTATTTAGTTATTTAGTGTTCTTATCCAAAGTGACTTACAAGGTTAGGGTTAGGGTTAGGGTTATGATGACTTACAGGGAGTAACGGGTCTTAAGGAGCTGGTATCTTATCTAAAGTGACTTACAGTGGGTAAGGAGTCTTAAGGAGCAGGTACCTTATCTAAAGTGACTTAGAGTGAGTCACAAGTCTTAAGGAGCTGATATCTTATCTAAAGTGACTTACAGTGGGTAAGGAGTCTTAAGGAGCAGGTACCTTGTCTAAAGTGACTTAGAGTGAGTTACGAGTCTTAAGGAGCTGGTATCTTGTCTAAAGTGACTAACAGTGGGTAAGGAGTCTTAAGGAGCAGGTACCTTATCTAAAGTGACTTAGAGTGAGTCACAAGTCTTAAGGAGCTGGTATCTTATCTAAAGTGACTTACAGGAAGTAATAGGTCTTAAGGAGCTGGGATCTTATCTAAAGTGACTTACACAGAGTAACAGGTCTCAAGGAGCAGGTATCTTATCGAAAGTGACTTAGAGTGAGTAACAAGTCCTAAGGAGCAGGCTTCATATATATAAAAGACGTATAGTGAGTAAGGGGTCTAGGAGGTAAGGTAATGAGCAGGTAGGTTTCGGCATCTAGCCCAAGGACGCCCACACGTAGTGTCCAGACTACAAGCACCACTACACCCAGCCCACCCTTAAGTCACTTCGAGCGTTTCCATTGGACGACGGCGTGGGTCTTAACGGCGGTAGCGGCTCCGTTCGCAGGGAGGACGCGCAGGCGCCCAAGCGCGTCTCGTGGGCCAAGAGCAACACGGGCTCCGACGCGGCGTCCAAGAACGGAACGCTGTCCTCCATCGCCACCACGCCACGGCCCCGGGACCCACACCCCCCCGCCTTCCACTACCCCTACACGGCGGTTCCCGCCTCCGACAGCGGCTCCGTGGTCCACGCCTACACGCTGCGGCCGGGGGACGCCGGCCCCCTGCAGGGCCTCCCGGGGTACAACGGCGGGGGCGGCGGCAACCCGTCGGGCAAGCTGAAGAGGCCGCCGCCGCCGCCGAGAGCCAACGGCGTGCCGCCGCACGCCCCCCGGAGCCCCGGGCCCCCGCCCAACGACAGGACAGACAACGGGGCCCAGCCTCAGGTGCCTCACTCGGCCACGCCCACGCCCAAGACCGCCACCCTGACGCGCAAGGGCGGGGTCACCGTCACGGTGCCAGTGCAGAGCCAGGCGGGCTCGCTGGTGTAGACGGACAGACGCACAGCGCGGAGGGAGGGGCGGGGTTAGGGGGCGCACGCTGCCTTGGATTGGAGGGGAGAGGAGGGGCGGGGCTTACGGTCCCGTCGGGGGGGGAGCTCGCCTCGCGGTTGGATTCTGTCGCGTTCGACTCGGCGGAGACCGGGAGAACCACCGTTTGCGTTGAGTCGACCTTAAAGGCGTTTCTTATTTCTGTTTTGTTTGTGTGTTTGTTTTGGGACGGCGCACTCAGCTGGAGCTGAGGTATTATTCATTTATAACCTTTGTGAGAGGAACTTCTGAGTTTATTCAGAGCTTCTGCCTGTTGAGGTAAAATTCCAATCGAGTTGTGTTGATTTAAGGTATTCTCCGGTGAGCCATATATACACGATAGTTCTCATGTGACTTACGGTAATTTGATGACATGTTTTGCCAGAAGTGTAGTGAGATTTTTATACCTATATAAATATAAACCAGGTGTGCTGAGTGATGCTCCAATGTTCTCAGGCGAACTGTCTCTTGTTCAGAGTACTTAAATAATGCAGCTGAAACTACAATTCAGGTTTGTTCCATCATGTTGGTCCTCTTTGAAGATTGAACTACTTTGACTCAGTTTAGGAGAACTACCAGTTCCTACCTTAGGGTCCCCTTTCAGCAATCATCGTTTCAATTCACGTTGAATGGGTTCCCCCATCATTAGAGAATCTAAAGTCGTTATGCCCATCATTGTTATTGGAATGGAAAGGAGATATTTACATATTGATTATGTTGAGGCTGGTTGGATATTTTGTAAATGCCATTCGGAGCACTGGCCCCGTTTTGTTAATAAAAAATGTTATTAAATGGTTTCTTTCAATGTTTTCCCAAAAGTCAACTTTTGTATATACATTTTCTTCTTTGTATAACAGATGTTAAGAAGGTTACAAGATATTCCTGGAACGGTGGGGAAAATAAGTATCGTTAGGAAAACGTCACAAATTCGTATAGTATTCACATATTTATTTTGGAGTGAGGCAACATTTCAAAAATAAACTATACATAATCTCGAATGCTACCTAAAAGTCTGCCTACACCTACAGTAATATAACATGTAACAGGATATCTCATAGAAACCCAAACAATGATCAAGTTTTTCAAAGTACACTTCAGGAGAGAATTATGTGGTGGAGGAGTTTTCCAGCACGACAATGTAGGCATACACAGCATGGACCATCGTCCAAAAATGTGGAAATGTATCCCACAGAGAGCTTTTCATGGATATTTTATGATTTTCTGGATAGGTACATCACAGTTGTGCATATGGTTTTGTCAAAACACAGACGATCTTACAAACCATTATGATTAAAAATCATATTTCGCTCAGCAGATTCCTCGACACAATCATCCTCATCACCTCGTTCGTCCCTGAAAGAAAAGTAAAAAAAATAACAATTGTGGTTACAATTCGTTATAAGCGGAAAAAAACGGAATTCCTTTGAAATCCCAGGTATGGGAGGTGTCCGGTCGCTCACCCTCCAGGATCTGATGCACTCGGATGTCGCGGACAAACTGCTGCACGGCGTAGTCCTTCAGGTAACCGTAGCCGCCGTGCATCTGGAGCGCTTGGTTACAGATCTGAAAAAACAATGTTGAGATATCAAACGCCCCCTACAGGTGAGGAAGCGCACATGCAAGCGATATCGGCGCAAACATTGAATGGAAAGAAGATATTTACATATTGACACTGTTGAGGTTGGTTGGATGTTTTATAAATGCCATTTGGAGCATTCAAGGCCAACTTTTGTATATACTTTTATCATATTGGAGCAACGACAGACATTGCTGCAAAAGTGCTGCATGAACCACTTTAAAAGCAACACAACCAAACTGGTCAGAGGAGCTATAGGATTCAGTGAATGGTCTTCGTTAAGAGACCGAGAGAGACATATGGAGCGAGGGACATTGAACAAGAGAGACATAGAATAAGAGAGACCTATAGAGCGAGAGACACAGAACAAAAGAGAGATGGAGCGGGAGAGACAGTACGTAAGACAGAGCGAAATAAACATAGGACGAGAGACATAGAACAAGAGAGACATAGAATGAGAGACATAGAACGAGGGACAGAACTAGAGAGACATAGAGCGAGAGACATAGAACGAGGGACAGAACTAGAGAGACATAGAACGAGAGAGAAATAGAGCGAGAGACATAGAACGAGAGACATGGAGCGAGAGACAGAACGAGAGAGACACAGAGCGACAGACATAGAACGAGAGACGTAGAACGAGAGAGACATAGAGCGAGAGACAGAACGAGAGAGACATAGAACGAGAGACATAGAACAAGAGAAACAGAGCGACAGATATAGACATAGAAAGAGAGCGAGAGAGAGTGTGTGTCTTTTTATTTGTGTGTGTTTGTGTGTGTTTGTATGCGTACTTCAAAGCACTGGTCGGTGGCGAAGAGCTTGGCCATGGCGCAGAGGGCGGCGGCGTCGGCGCGGCCGTCCTGCAGCGCCGACGCCGCCTCACGCACCAGCAGGCGGGACGCCACCAGCTGGGTGGCCATCTCCGCCAGCTTGAACTGGAGGAACTGGGAACAGCCCACCGCACCAGTCAACACACCTGTTACCACTTAAGAGTCCCACCGCCACGCAGGGCAGATCGATTATCGAAAAAAATCAACAAAAGTCAACATTGAAATCACGATTATTCGTGATTATTTTTGAGTTTGAAAACATGATGCATTTATTCAGCATTTCTCTCCAAGAAAACACTTTGCAACTGAGAACTTAGCCCTTAAAATAATACACAATGGTCGAGTCAAAAATGTTCATATCGAAAATAATGTAAAAATATGTATCTTTCAACTCGATTATATTAGTTTGGAGATCGATTGACCCGAAAATCGAAATCACGATAAAATTTGATTAATTGCACAGCCTTACTGACACGTGAGAGACTATTTATAATTTATATACCCCTCATTGAGAATTTCAAAAAGTGTGATACGCAAGATTTATGATGGCAAGCGAGGCAAGGCTGACAAAAAAATTATAATAAAAGACCCTCTTCTTCCTCTCTCCAAACCCCTCAAAAAGCGAGGTTCACTTTCTGACATTCAACAGTCGGTTTCTCTACATTGCTGAACAGTCGGAGCGAGTCACTTTTATCTGTGTAGCCTTGAAGTTAGTTTCTGTCAGAGCACATTTCAGACCAAAAAACTCCCTCATATTTCACCTTTAAGAAGCACAGGTGCTGCCGTTATTGAAGGTGACATATACCACCGGGTGTGAGTGTGATTAGCCGTTTAAGGCCCTTTTGAAGATCTGCCTCTTTTGACACCTCTTCTGACATTCTGACAAGTGGGCGTGCCCACCCTACATGCTTGCTGGATAGATCAGTCTACCAGCCTACCCAGTGGCCTGTAGCAAACGTTGCTCATCCATCCATCACACAACTAGTGATTTCACTAGAGGGAGCTTTTAACGGAAGATCACACTAGCACCTATCGGTATAATACGTCACCTTTAAGATCGACGATTGATCAATTTTGAATGGTAGACGCTCCTTACCTGGTTGTTGGAGAGGGTCTCCCCAAACTGCTTGCGGACCAGGAGGTGGTCTCTGGCTAGCTGCACCGAGGCGTGGGCGGCGCCCAGCGAGCAGGAGGCTGAGAGGGCAGGAGAGACTTGACTAGCAGGGGAGGGAGACATCACTCACACACACACACTGAAAGCAGGAGGCTGAGAGGGACAGGAGAGACTTGACTAGCAGGGGAGGGATACATCCCTCACACACTGAGAGGAGGCTGGAAGGTGTCTCCACACACACACACACACACACACACGGTTCCCACTGGAACTAATTAAAAATGAGTGGAAATATGACACTATCCATAGAGATTGTATATGGATATATGGCAATCCTGCTGTGGTACCATTACCTCCAGGAAATATATCCAATAACAGGGATAAATGTGATTATTTCAGACTCTAAACTCCCATGACGAAATGAGTCTGCGTTTTACGTACGATGTCAAAGAGCTGTGTTTTGTTTCTTAAATACTTAATAACACAAAGTGTGTTGATGGCAAGACTGGAATAGAATACGATTCCAATAGAATAATGGAAAAACCCTGTGCTTATGAATACCAGTCACATTTCAGATCTCATTCTGCATTCTAATGCCAGAGCACGTCAAAACTGTGCAGCGAGGACTCGCTCTCCCCATGTCCCCAGGAACTCATCCGTCTTGTCGATTTTGGGAGGTTGTCCTCAAATCATCTTTCAAACTCATTTCGCAAATCCCAAATGCCCCACATCAGATGTCACTGCAGACTGCATAAAATGTAAAGTAGACATCTACACACCAGTGTGAAGATGTCCTAATAGAATACAAAGTTTATTTTTTATATATATTTTTGAGGTTGTCTTAAGTCGGTTGAGATTTTTCATAAGGAAATGCTTTGATATGTGAAGTATTTAAATACATAAATGTCATAATAGGCAACTTTTTATCATATCACATTGTCTTTAAAAGTTAAACATATGTTGTAAAGGTTAAGTACGATTGAGGTGGTGAAAAAATGCCCTGTAAATTGTAGCATTTCATGTGTAATTTACATAAATTAAAAGAAAAAGGTCAACAGCTAAATTGTTATGACCAAAGAATGTTTTCCTTTGTGTTTGTACAAATGACCAAATTGAGGGCCATGGACAAGAATAGTACTTAAAAGGCCTTTCAAAATGTTTTAAAAATGTCCACTCAACTCACCGATATTGATCCTTCCTCCATTGAGACCTCTCATGGCGATATTGAAACCTTGTCCTTCCAAGCCGAGCCGATTGGCCACTGGAACGGCACAATCCTCAAATATCACGGCTCGGGTTGGCTGAGAGTTCCACCCCATCTACAACATGGAACACAGATGACATTCATTCGATGAAAGGCATAAATTCTAGGTCAACGCAATGGATTCATACTGCCACCTTGTGGATACCAACACACATAGTATACAACCGTGGCAAACAGCAAGAAATATAACAACGTTTTTATTGTGCATCTTTAAAATTGCAATTATTATAAATACAAATAAAAAATAAAGATACAAAAAAAAGATTAATGAACTCTGCATAAAATAAAGTATGCATACAGTACTTCCACACACCTTCCTCTCCTTCTTGCCGAAGCTCAGCCCTGGAGTCCCCTTCTCCACCACCACGCAGGAGATCCCTTTGGGTCCTTTGCCTCCTGTCCGACACATGACCACGTACACGTCGGTGTCCCCGCCCCCGCTGATGAAGGCCTAGAGACCAGAGAGAGAGAGAGAGGGGACAGCGGGGATAGCCTTTGAGTCCCGGCCCTGACTGACCATGGCCTGGCGAGCATCTCAGCGAGGCTGAGCGGGAGAGCCCGGTGGTACCTTGGAGCCGTTCAGGACGTAGTGGTCACCTTTCAGCACGGCAGAGGTCGCGAGAGAGGCCGCATCACTGCCACTGCCTGAAAAATACATAAAGAAATATTCGCAATAAGCACGGACCATATTCTGGAATAAAAATTTAAAATATTCTGGAGGAAATCAAGTCATTATTGTGTACTGTCTTTAGTAATTAGTTGTAATTAGTTAGATGGCTTAGGACGGTGCATGTGTGTGAAATCAATTAACTGAGTTTCTATGTTGAGGCAGACCCCCTGCTGGCAGGAGAGAAGGTCTGCAGCACGGTGAACACGTGAATAGCAAACAGGAGCTGAAGCTCAGGAACTCTTTGTTTGTAATCGGATTCCGATTTCTTTTTTTTGTGAATCCAAAAACAACAGGTATTTTGAATTTTCTTTGCATGCTTCGACTAAACGCATTAGACCTGCATGAGACAACACAAAGTGGACACTCAATTAGTGGAGCCACACGTGTTTAAACCTCAGGGTTTCCAGTGCGCTGGTGTCACACATCACAGCACTCACCGGGTTCAGTGAGACAGTAGGAGGCAAACTTCTCCATCAGACACAGATCCGGACAGAACCTCTCCCTCTGCTCTTCGTTGCCAAACGTGTCGATCATCCAGGCACACATGCTGCGGACCCGAGATCAACACTGATTACAATTTAATAATTATATTATGTCATTAATAAGTATATTGTGATAATATCTGCAGGAGAAACACTCCACACAAAAACACACATCAATCAGAAAGGTGCCATCAAAGCTTTTGGGATTTTCTTTAAAAAATATCTGAATAATAACAACGTATCCGCACTCGAACGTATCGCCATGTAAACCAGAGACGACTTTTAAAAAGCGAGATAACAATTCTCTAAAACAGAGAACGAAATCACGGCGCTAAGACACACGGCAACAAACTCAGGAGCCGCTCGCCCCGGTCCGCATCGCCCCCTCGTCCCAGCCCCGTGTCACAAAATAAATGAAACCTCAGCGACATGCCACCCCGCTGCAAAACGACATCCATCAGGCGTTACTCTGACCGGCTGGCCCCCCAGCGGGGCCCCCGGCGGGCCGGCCCCTTACTTGTGGATGCTGATGTAAGCGGTGGTGCTGACGCAGCCCGTGGACAGCGCCTCGAAGATGACGGAGGTGTCCAGGCGGGAGAGACCCGACCCGCCGACGTCGGGCTGGACGTAGATCCCCCCGAAGCCCAGCCGGGCCGCCCGCCGCATCGTGTCCACCGGGAAGATTTCCTTCGTTCACAGAGGTCACGACACCGAACAAACAAGGTCCAGGCAGCTCGTTAGGCCCCCCGGTCATTTGATAGGACGATCTTATCGTCTGCCTGAGTTAGCGTGATCATTTTCCCATTAACATTTTGGGCGTTTAGCAGACGCCTTTTTATCGAAGTGACTTACAATAAGTAACATTTGTCGGAAGAAAGAGAAACAATAATATATCGCTGTCGGTACAGAAAGGGTGTTCATAGAACCAATGCCAAGCACTAACAATCACTACGTTAACCCATTCCCCGTATACAACAAGATAGCTAGGATAAGATGCTATACGATGCTAAGTACTATTTTTTAAGTGCAAGGACGTGCAACATACAACAAGTGCTTACAATAAGTGCTAGGACATACAACATACAATACGTGCGTAAGAGGGGTCCGGGGTGGGGGGGGGTAAGCTATGCAGAGTCTAGGTGAACTCTGAACAACAACTTGAGTCATGCTAAGCCGCCTGTATGCTAGCGCAAGAATAAGACTGCGTGACACCATGTGACCTCCGTCGGAAGGCCCGGCTGCCTTGCTCCGGCGACGCACCTTCTGGTCCCACTCGGCCATGTGTGGAGCCATCTCGTTGGCGGCGAAGTCGAAGGCCACCTTCTGGAACTCCTTCTGCTCATCAGTGAGGCCATGACAGGCTGTCGGGAGAGAGATGATGGAGGATAGATGAACAAATGACGCATCGTCATTCGTAGAAGGTTCTGGGCTCCAGTACCACCATCTGGGGCAACATGGGGCTCAGGAGGTAGAGCTGGTTGGCTGGTAACCGGAAGGTTAGTACATCCATCCCCGGCTTCTCCTAGTGTGAGAGTCAGGCCCGTCACGAGGAGGCAAGCGAGGCAAGCAAACCAAGCAATTGCTGGGGGCCCCGAGCTGGCCTGGGGCCCCAAGACAATGACTGGTTATGAATAAAATGCAACGACAAACGGATCGGCGTTCGGCATAGGCGACTCCTAGTCCTAGGGCGGCAAATGTGTTGAGGGCGCCCTCTGGTGGTGCCCTTAATTAATTAAATTATATGAAAAAAGCGAAATAAAACATGTTTACCAAAAATGTTCCCAAATGAAACGGACATGGGAGGGGACAGGCAATTAATTGATAGCGCGCATTGATACTCTCACTGTAGTACGCACTCACTGTAGTTCCCCCCCCTCCCCTAATAGGGCCCACAAATTCCTTGAAACGGGCCTGGTGAGAGTGGCGAGGTGACCCTGAGCGAGACACCTCACCCTAACTGCTCCCGACGAGCTGGCTGTCGCCCTGCATTAATGACAGTGCCGTCGTTATGTGTAAATGGGTGCATGAATAGGGTGAATGTTAGGCAATATTGTACAGCGCTTTGAGTGGCCACTGCTTAGATAAATGCAGTCAATTTACCATTTGCATCTGCAGTCTACCTGCAACCAGCGTCCAAAACAAAACCTTACTTGTCTTTTGTTAACACCCTGAATTTTAGCTGCCAAATGGTCAGATCTGTCTGCCATCGGCTGGTGGCAGGAGGTCATTTTCGACTCTGCCTGCAGACATCCCCTGAGCAGGACTTCCAATCTGTCCACATAGTCATTTTTATTCTCCTGCCTTCAACCCAGTGAATGCTGTCTGACAGATTGACCTGAGCCGAGTCAAACTTGTTTATGCATTTGCAAACCAAGTGTGTGCGCAAAGCCTCATCAGAGATGCATTTCGGGGAACACGAAGGACCAATGAGAATCTGGTATAGTTTGACATGGAGGTACTGCTGCACTTCTTCGACCTTATGCATTATCATATGGCCACTGTTTACTTTTGACCTCACAATTATGTTTTAGAAACACAATGTACTGCAACACAGTTTAACTGTATTGGTTACCCTTCTGTGTGTGTTATGTGATGTGCCCTTTTCCATGACCCGACCCATCACACACACAACCCATGACAATAACATGAATGACATAGCAATTCGCTGGACTTACGGTCGACGCAGGAAGATATCCCGCGGATGTGAAGGTTCCTTATGAAGCGATGACGGCTCCCGATGCAGGAGCGGAGTCTCGCTGCGTTTGATAACACTCCGGAGGCAGCCATTGTGGATGAAGTTATGTCACAGCGAGGGATGCTGGGAAATGTAGTTCAGATGTCATCAGGTGGAGGCTTGACGTAGAGACGAGAACGTTTAAGACATTTTATTGTGTCAGTTGGTCTTTTTGAAGACGAAAATGTTGTTACTTACTTTTTTATGTGATTTTGTTGTCATGTTAAAACCATGCAATTATCTTCTAACAAAAGATAACTGTAAAATCCGACAATAACAACAACTAAATACATAGGGCTACCATATAATTCAAGAAATGCATTCAAGAAGAAATATACAATACACATATAATAATACATTACATATTTATACTCTGTTTATTGCGTTACTGTTCTTCAGTCCAAGTAATATTTCAAGAGTCAGAGAGGCGACTGAGAGGTCTCTAATTGAATAGTTGAACCAATCAACTTTTAGATAATATGTATTTAACGAAAATAATGTTATACATTAGCCTTCACAGAATAAATGACAGATCGGCTACGTTCCAAATCAATTAGCCTGTAATTTTAAGGGTACAAACATTTTATTGTTTTAGGTAAAAACAGGAAAAATGTGTAAAATAATACAGAACATTTTACTATGAAATATATTTTACATTTGTTTTACATTTACATTTACATTTAGCAGACGCTTTTATCCAAAGCGACTTACAATAAGTGCATTTGTTACAATAAGTACATTTGTCATAAGAAGTGAAACAATACATCGCTGTCGGTACAGTAAAGATGTTCATAGAACCAAGTGCAAGTATTACAATCGCTAGGCTAACCCATTCCCCGTGTAAAGCAAAGATAGCAGCTACTGTAGATGCTACACAATTAAGTACCTTGAATAAGTGCAATGTACAAGTGCCAGGACGTACAACATGTTTTACAGTGCAGGGTCACTTATACTAGGCAAATATGCGATGCGATTTTCTTTTTCCATACTATGCCAGATGCCAGATGTATGAAGACAGACTAGATCTTTTTCTGGCATACTAAATACCATGGTTGGGCATCGGAACGCAGGAAGGGTCTCAGCTTTGTTGTTGTATTTTTTAATTGGTCATGGGAAGCTGAGCATCATGTGACTTTGTCACGTGACGATATTTCGTTCCACGCGGGATGACGCTGTGATTGAATCCACATGGACCATCCTTAACTGCACGGTATGACCCAGACGTCTGGACCAAACAATTGTTATCTAAATCATATTTTGTCTGCTGTATGTATTAAGCACATTTTTCGGGCACTCTGTAATGCGAGCTCAACCTCTTAATAGCTCAACTGCAACTATAGGAATGTTTTCTGTGTATTGGGGTTTATATTATCTAAGGTTTCCCATATCTCTATCGACTAATTTGTGGGACGGTTGCCATGTATCGTACAGTGTATAATCTGAGTTCAATGACTAGATATCATACCTCAAATGAATGTCAACTCAAATATATAAATCCGACACTTGGTTTGTTCATAGCTAACTTTTCAGAAGTGTACAGTAGGCTGTAGTCGTCAAACATGTATACAAAACAAACCTAGGTTTGCCACTTGACATGTTGATATCCCGACGTGGTCATTCATAATTTCGCCCGATTACTAACGTTATAGCGTCATCTTTCAGCCTTTAAGACTAAAATGGCTCCGAGGAGAAGCACCAGAGCGAGTGCGAGAGACGCCGACTCCAGTGAGTAAACCCTGACCCTCATCCGCACCAAACAACCCCGTGTGGCGGTCTGTCGCAGTGGAGTGATGATGATGATGATGATGCCTCGGCAACAGGTGCAGTTGACGTCACTCCCAAAGACGACGACGGCCGTGAAGAGGTGGACGTGAAGAAGCCGATCCGGGGTAAGAGATCGGCCCCTGATAGTTCCGATAAAAAAACGAAGAGCGTGCCCCCAAGCATCCCTCTCTTCTCCCATTGGCTTATGAAGTCGGAGCCCGAGACCCGGTTGGAATACGGGATTGACGTGAAGGTACGCGGTTTGCGCCTGCGTGACCTCACCATCTCGGTGATTGGATTAGTTCTCGTATATTCTGTGCTGCCCGCCTGTTTTATGTATTTCTGATTTCATTTCAATACAGTTCGGGATTGAGGATTTGAAGGCTCTTCCCAATCAGACGGGATGCTGGGATGGTGTCCGCAATTATCAGGTAGTAGATCTACACATGTACCAATAATGATATTGACCTAAAATATGCGTTCACTCCATGACATCCCTATAGCATGACATATTAATCCTAATCCTAATTTTCGCTGGGACGATTGTGGGCGTGGGAGTCAGAGAAATAAGTTTATGTTCATGGCTTAGTGTATTCGTGTGTATGGTTTATGCTCTATGGTAGTGTGTGTGTACTCTAGTGTACATGGCTTCTGTTTATGACCACTAGGCACGCAACTTCATGAGGGACATGAGAGAGGGGCATGTAGCCTTATTCTACCACAGCAACTGCAAGGAGCCGGGCATCGCAGGAGTCATGGAGGTTAGACCTTGGTCCCCCACCACAGTTACCTCCAGACGATTGAGGTTTTTACTGCTTTAACCTGGCTTGCGTTTTTTTGCCTCCTCTAGGTCGTGAAGGCGGCGTATGTGGACCACACTCAGTTTGACAAGAAAGACGTGCACTTCGATGCATCCAGCAAAGCGGACAACCCCAAATGGAGCATGGTGCGGTTCATGATTGTTTTATGGATTTGGCTTCACACCTATATGATCGCATCTTCACAAACCACTTATCCTAGGTCTTCCCCGAGGTCTCCCATAGGTTAAAAATCCGAATTAATAAATGGACTGCATCCTATTGGCCACTCAAAGCGCTATACAATATTGCTTCACATTCACCATTCATACACACCCGACGTCAGCCATGCAAGGCGACAGCCAGTTCGTCGGGAACAGTTAGGGTTTGGTGCCTTGCTCGAGGACACCCAGCTAAGAGGGGCCGGGTATCGAACCAGCAACCTTCAGGTTACCAGCCAAACCGCTCTACCTCCTAAGCCACTGCCGCCCCTACAAAACAAGTATTTCCCTTGGTCCTCTTCTTTTGTTTGTAGGTTGACGTCCGGTATCAACGGATGCTTCAGCGGTTCATTCCTCTGTCTGAGCTGAAGAAGTACCACCTGAAACACAGTGCAACTGGGGGGCCCCTGAAGAGCATGGCTCTGTTCACCAGGGCCAGGCTCTCCGTCCAACCCCTGACCCCCGGTACGTACCAGCGCGTTCCCCCCCCTCCACTTCTAAACACGTGCGTCGGTTCATGTTCCCTGGGGGTTTGGACGTTTTTCAGGAGTTTGATATTCTATTCTTCGGCGAGTTTCACTCATTGTGTGTTTTGTTCTTGTTTTTACAGAGGAGTTTCAGTTTGTCTTAGACTTGGAGACTAAAGAGCCAATTTGAGAGTTTGGACCCAAACTCAACACTCCAATAATGTTTGTCCTTGCTTCCTTTTTTGTAATAAAGTTTTTATATTGAACATGTATTTGTAGCCAAGCAAATTTGAATGTTATGATAATTACAATCTAAGAGTGTGAATAAATATCTACCTATAGCCCTATTTACTCGAACACTTATTAGATCTCTTCCATTATAGAACCACGTCATCAACTACAGTTTAAAACACAGGCAGCCCATTCAGAGGACGGCATCAGGCACATGCAGAAAGCATGCTCCGAAGTCATTTGGCATCAATTTATTTATAGTTTTGAGGGACAAGGAATACATGATTAGTATTTAGCAAAAGAGAAAATCGATCTATTGTACACCTTCCGGGTTAAAATACTAAAATATGTTAGCCAAGAGGATTTAATTTGCTAGGTACAATTAGGCACCACTTAAGTAGTTTCTAATGTGTAAGATACAGAACACGAGAACATGATGAGGCCTTAAATACAAGCACATAGACACCCTCTTCTAATACCAGTGGAATGCTGAGGTAAAGCATGTCAATGGTCATGTTGTGGCACTATGCACTGCAAGGTCAATCACAAGCGATAGACGGGCACTGCTCTTAGGTACAAATCATAATCGATGGGATAATACTGAATCCCTTGATTTAAGGACAAGGGGCTGAGAAAAACAAACACGCTCCAGTTCTTTTTCGTAGGACACAAAACAATACATAAGAGGAAACAATATATTTAGCAAGAAATAGAAGTGCAAAGTTACTGGATCTCTTGACCTTAAAACATTAGGAATGACGTTGATTAAATGCGGAATGTCTAAATTTCTTTTGACATTTTTTACAACTAAATCATTCGGACAAAAGTGTAAGTTACATACAAATTAATTTACAGAACAGAACGTGTTAGAATGTGACGTTTGATGAAAAAAACAAAACAAACTGGTCACTTGAGAGTGAAAAGCAGAATATCAGACTTCACCCACAGGAAGCTGTAACATGATTTAGTTTCCCCCCCCCTAAAAACTAAACGAACAAGAACAAGACCTGCAACCCAAGCCACGTAAAATGGCTCATGCACTCCACTTCTCTCAGTTGTTTTCCTCCATTGTGCACATATAGCCCGGCTTCCCTTCACCCCCCCCCGCCCCCCCAAGCAGCCAAAACATGCCAGACAGCTGGTAACACCTGGTACTGTGGTGGTGGTGGTGATGGGTGGAGGGAACCAGACCGGCCCTCAGCCCACCAGACACCTTGGTTCCTCCGTCCCTCCCGGGGGGGGGGGGGAGCAGGGCTAGCCGCTCTCCTCCCTCGCCGCCTGCTCCAGGGCGCTCTCGGACGCGGCCGAGCCCTCGAACCTCTGGGCCCCGATGACGGCCTGCTGGGACATGCTCTTCCTCACCACGTCGCCCTTCCTCCACAGCGTGATCTCCTGGAGGACAGTCGGGGGGCGACACAGAGTCAACCGGTGATCGACATCAAGTCTCCCGTCTGAAAATGGCTAAATCGTATACATAGCTGGAGGGATTAGCGCAGGAGTTAGGTGGTTGGCTTGTAAGCGGAAGGTACCTAGTTCGATCCCCGGCTCCTCATAGCGGACACCTCACCCAGACTGCTCCCGACAAGCTGGCTGTCGCCTTGCATGGTTGACTCCGCAGTCGGTGTGTGAATGTGTGTGTGAACTGTCTTAAGTCCCTAACCCTTTACATAAAAGCGTCTGTTTAGTAAAGTAAATGTAAAATAGCGACGACACAACCGACTTATTGCCAAACCGTTCTATCGGATTACGTGCGGTCCCGCGGACGGGGGTTGGTAGTTTGATTCCCACTCTTGGTCTGTGCATTGCAACGCTGATGTGTCAGAAACGCGGTACCTGCTGTTTGAAGTAGCGCCTCTCCTCCTCGTCGATCAGAACCAGGTTCAGGTAGTAGCGCACCGAGAATTTCTTGTTGATGTCTCTCATGGTCGGTGTCATCTCGTAGCCGGCCAGAAACAACCGGATTGGGATGGACTCCCCTGTGATCGGTGACAGTTACAATAAAGAGCCGCAGTATATTACAGAGCGGATACAATGAATAATAAACTATATCCTAAAATACATAAATAGCTTCCATGAATTGAAAGGTTCTGTAAGATTTAAGGCAACTTTATTTATGTAGCACTTTTCATACACGAGGCGGACTCAAAGTGCTTCACATAAAAACATCGTCCTACAATAAAATGAAATAATTAATAAATTAATTGAAGAGCTATAAGCAATCGTGTATTCAAGTGTATAAACGGTTATCAGTTGTTGTGGAGCTGACTGCGCCTGCCTCTGTATGAGTCGATCTATATTGATCACTCTACAATCCATACACTCGCTGCTCATTTCTGACGTTTGTTGTTTCATTTTTAAATCTTTCTCTCATGCACTCGCTCTGCAGCTCTTTAATCTTACCTACCAGCACCATGAATCATGAATAAACAAGTCAAGTCTCATTTCCGATACCACTGATGAAGAACTGGTTTCTGTGCCACTCACCTCTTACTGGCGCCCCGTCCATGATCTCGTACTTGGCGATGGTGTCGTTTTCGTGGTACACGCTCGGTCCTGTGCCTGTGGTCTCGCGCTTTATAATGTCGATTTCCATATGCTTGATCTTGATCCTCACCAGTAGGAAGTAGATCTTCCCCACGATCACATCTTTCAGATGATACCTGTGACGGTGCAGAGTCAAAATTAGATGCATGGAAATCTCAAGTGTCTTCCAAATGTTTATACAATATATAGTAGTGATCATTATTATTAGACACATTGAAACTGACACTCAAATGTTGTTTGAAATGCTGGGCATTATGGTCTGCAAGAATCAATCTAATCATAAATCGTCAATAATTCATCTTAAATTAAATTAAGCGTTGTTTTTTTTTCTTGAGACTCACTTAGATTTGTTGTACTCAAACTCAATGTGGAGGCAGTCTTCAATCCCCACTTCCATCTTAATAGAGGAGTTTAGCTCCGGGTAGGTGCTCAGAGTGTGCACCACGATGTCCATCTCTTTACTGATGTCGTTCATTCTTCTGCTGACCGTCGCTCGTAGGAAGTACCTGTAGATAAAACCAAACACATTCACGTCTAGAGGTCCCCACACGAAAAAAACATTTGACTAGGTTGACTTTGGATCAACCGCCTCTCTCTTGTCAAGGCGCCAGGGTGAATAGTGAAATATAGCTACCAATTGACAGATTAAGTGAAGGATGTTAATGTTTGAAAACAACAGTGAACGTTTCGCTTCCTTCTCAGTACCTGAGCTTGACGTTCTGGCCGGTGTAGGACTCGTATGGCTTCTCAACATGAGTGAACTCAAAGTCAAAGGTCTGGGACTGGGTGATCTCGCCGGGTCTGGCCAAGTCTTTGACCAGAGACACAAACTCATGATGGTTCCCTCTGTCGTAGTACAGCTCTGTGGATACAAGCAAATATCATAAATCAAATCTTGGTCTTCCGACATCATGCTGTTTACTATGAAGACAAACAGGGGTGCGAGCTCAGAGAACAATGTCAACAAACACAAGAAACGTCAGGGGGTAAAGGAAAGGTGCAAAACGCATGATCAACCTACACACACACCTATCTGGCCCACAAACTCGATCTTGATCCCCTGGTGCTCCAGCCTCTTCCCGGGGTTCTTCAGAGTGACGTTCACCTTCCCACTCACCGTCTCCCCATCGTAGAACAGAAAGTACTTGTCCTTCTTCCCATCTTCTGTCTTGTGTTCAGCCTTCTTCCTCGTCTCGGCGTCATTCAACACCACATCGATATCTGCACTTTGACCAAAACTAAAGAAACTCATCGTCCTCCCTGGCGGTTCACTATGTACACACGTCGGTATGAGCCTCTTGTGGCCTCTAACTAGCCAGTCTGGATGGACTTGTTTGCAGAAGTATCTATCGCAGCTCTATGACCTTACTCCTGAAGAACGAGAGGACAACATAGACTAACATAGACCTGTAGATGTAGAAGCTACCCCCGGGCACCGGACCAGACGTGCACTCAGCGGTCAACCAGGAGGAGATCAAGAGTCAAATCAAAAGAACACCTTCCCCACTTCCATGGTGGTGTCTCGGATGTCTCGGATGGGGGAGACTAGCGTCGACAGACAGTGGCGTGCGGATCCGGACGCCGTGCGTCCATCAGAGAGTCGACGACCCCGGTGGTAACATCGGTCAGGATGAGGAACTCTCTTGGCAGATTAACGCGATCAGTCGTGTGTTGAAATTACATCTGCAGAGTAAATGTTGTCAAATGGTCAGGAAGTAGCAATGGTCTGTTGAAGCGAATGCTTCCGGGTGTTCCTTTCAAAATAAAAGCACAGGTGCTTCGGCGCGGATCGTGATTTACATAATGTCGCGACGATTCTCTCCATTAATGCATGTGTAGCATTCACATCCTTGTGTACTATCCACATCCATGGTACCATCACATCCATGTGCGACATTCACATCCATGTGTAGATTCCACATCCAGGTGTAGCATACTAGCATCCACATCCAGTTGTAGCATCCACATACACATCCATAGTAGCAATCACATCCACTGTCGCATCCACATCCACAGAACAGCTGACTATCCTGGCATTATAATTTCTTTAGTCTGCCATTTGAATTTGAATTGTCTTCAAAAAAGACCTGCCTGTCATGAAAAGGTTTTTCGGAAAAATGTATTCATATTATGTATTATCGCATTAACTGCGTATGTAGTCATTTTGTTGCACCCATTATAAATGTGGCGCTCTATACCCCAATAGGACATTAACCATTCAATATCTCAGTTTAACTGTGGATTCCCACAATATGTTAAAAAGCTGAGCAAAGCAATTGTCCAATTAAAAATGTATTTAATAGTAACAAATCAAAACAATTTACAATAATATCAAATGAACAACAGTTCCTGAGTTATTACACAAATCATTCTAGAAGACTTCTAACACTGACACCTATTGTTTCAGAAGATGAACTGTAACCGATGAATGACAAGTTTAATACTGCAGATACACACGGATTAATACGTTTTGTAACTCTATGTTCAACAAACAGTTTTTATTGCCATATGTACATAAGTATGCTGCCAATGCATGAAAAACATAACAACAAGAAATGTCTTTGTACATTTAATATTGATTCAAAAACTGGACAATATGTCCAATATTCACAAAATAATTAGTAAAGCACAGAAGGTCACTTATACACAAAAACAGCACTCTTTACCAAGTTCATAGTACGTAGTGAGCTGCAGCATTGTGGTATATGTAGTCAAATTCATTGTAGTTGTTACACTCAGACATACCTACAACTTATCAATCAATACATCGGCCAATAAATTGGCCTATATTATGCTACTAATTACCTGCGTAGTAACAATTTACAAGAACCGTTAACCTTTCAAACCACATAAACAGAAGATGTGTTACATTTGTGAAATGTTATAGAAAATAAAACTTTTTTTGGAAAACAATTTCAGGAGTATAAAGTTGTTGAGATAAAAAAGAGGATTTGTTCAAAACCTTCCTGAAGAAAAATAACTCACTGTTTCTTCCATGGTCAGACTGTTGCCCCGACAGAAAAAGGTCACAGCTTTAAAAGGAAGCTAGTAAGTTGTGCAATAAAACGTTCTCTTGCAAAGTAAGAAAAGCTAAATGAAACAAAAATGCATTGTAGTTGTGAAATCAACTAAAATTACTTTGGCAACGTTTTGATGTGTTTGTATCTCTGTGCTCTGGAGAAGTGTGTGCTGATGATGCGGCTCTCTGCCGGGACGGAGCGGTCGCTGCCGTCATATCGTTGGCTCATTTTCGTAGAGTGGCGAAGTCACGCCGTTTCCGGTAGAGCCCATGGGACCTATGAGATCGAAAAATATGAATGGATATTATATTTCAATGGAGAGAAAGTAATTATCTTCTGGTCCCAGTCTTTATATGCCCCGGATTACACATATGTTGTTTGTGGATTTAAATGATAATTTTTCAAGTCAAGAGTTTGACCGTTTATTGTGCAATTTTTCAGTTAAAGGCTGTAGAGAAAACACAATGAGAAAGACTACGTCTAGTATGTGACGTCACGCTCCCTGCGACTGGCGTGGACAAGACCGACAATCTCCCCATCGGCATAACTGAAACTCTTCACGTGCCCCGATTTATCATGATTTTCACCTCTTTCGATGCTTTAGTCCTCCCCTTGGAAAAAAGAAGTGAAGTGGAGCAGAGAGATCGCCATGTCTGTACCAGAGTTCCAAGTGCGGGTGGTGACGTATATTATTCGCATCGAGAGCAGCGACGAGATGTAGTTCACAAAGCGGCCTCACACAAAACCTAACATTACCAAACTTCTTCTCGATTTTTTTAGTTTTCTTTGCATGAAAAATTATCATTTAAATCCACAAACAACATATGTGTAATCCAAGGAATACAAAGACTTGGACCAGAAGATAATTACTTTCTCTCCATTGAAACCCATTCATATTTTTCGATCTCATAGGTCCCATGGGCTCTACCGGAAGGGGCGTGACTTCGCCACTCTATTTTGCTTCCTTCACACGCCCCCTCGTTGTTAAATGTTGAAAG
This sequence comes from Pollachius pollachius, assembly GCF_949987615.1. Classification (NCBI taxonomy): domain Eukaryota; kingdom Metazoa; phylum Chordata; class Actinopteri; order Gadiformes; family Gadidae; genus Pollachius; species Pollachius pollachius. The sequence continues at coordinate 3,967,937 of NC_136936.1, read as the reverse complement.
ACGACTTTCGTTTTTTTTAGAATTGATATAACGTTTTGAGTTGTAGCATACTGGGATAAATGGTATTACAAAGAATCAAAGTTATTATGTACTCAGTAATACTTGTATATTTGTAGATATATATAACGAAGGCCAGTAAGTTGTGCCTAAGGAGCCCTAGCTCATGTGCCATAATACTTCATATTTGATAATGTGGACCACTTCCCTCCCACCCGATGGATATTGATTTGTCTTGTTTGTCGTACACACTCGGATGAATACTGTGCCCCCTCATATGACGAATGACGACTTGTGTCGAAAATGTCCCTGAAAACAAAGACAATGTAATTAGCATAAATCATAATTAATACTGCAACAATCTAAAAGCTGTCTGTATATGAAACATTGAGATAGTGAAGGTCAATCTGTACCTCGTCTGGATCGCCGTAAACCACCCCATGCTCGTGGCCGGGTGTTTTGTAGCTGAAATGATGACAGAGGATGAGTTTTGCTTAAGACTTATGCTGGAATAAGAAGCCAGGCTCTATCCTACTTCTAAGTCAGCTAGGAATGCAATTACTTCCTATCGTGCTCTGAAACAGATGTGTGAACTAAACATATGAGTTGGAAAGGCTGATTTGAAAGTTGTTAATATGATCATGATTTTATAACCGAACACTGTTTGGTTAACAAGAGGGTTGTGTCTTCTGACTATAGGTTCAAATTCCAACTTTTTTTCTTTTTGTTTCTTGATGTAAAATAATGTCCATTGTGTGTTTAAAATAAACTGGATGCCCTTTAAAAACAGCTACTTCGTTAGCCAGTGACCAATCTCTTGGTATAAGAGTTTACTGATCTATATTTGGTGATTTGAATGCGTCACTTACTTATTATCACTGTGATCTTTGCTGGAGAAACATCCGTGTTTGTGGGCATGACAAATGCCAACAGTTATACAGATGAACGCAACAAATGCAGCCAATGACTTGAGGAATATCCCGACGATGTCAATATCATCTAGAATAGTACGAAAAAATATGTGTCAGATAAAATAAAACATTTTAATACATTTGCTTAAGTTAAAATGATTCACATGGTTGCATGATCAAGTAAAGTATGAAAGGCTTGAACATTATACGGTACGTACTGTTAATGATTGTTAATAAGTACGTACCGTAATTCAAATTATTTTTAGTCTAATATCTTTTCTTCTTTTTGATTGGCAGTTAAGGAATCATTCAAAGGCGTCTACAGTCTCAGGCACTAAGCTTATATTTTGCGGAGGCTACAAGTGAGCTTGTGCTTAGTTCCACTAAGGTGACTGTGTGTATTTATAGTTGGTCTGGCATGGATTATATGGATTATAGTTATTCCCACTGTGAGGCTGTATCTCCAAATGATTATCACTCCCCTTTATTCCCTATGGTCATTATACGATTAGAGAACATGTTGATTTAAGAATCACTTCATTCTTCACTATTTCATTTTTTTCTACAGGCACTTTGTGGAGTAATTGAATTTAAAATTAATTTGGGACTTGGATGCAATTTTTACGAAGAATTTGTACATCTTGAATGTACGTTACGTGCAAAGAGACCATACTTAACAAAGAAGAATTATTTAATGGCATACAGATTTGTATCTTATTATTGTACACATCTATTCAAACAAGTAAAGCGTTTAATGGATATATGTGTAAATGTATCAGGCTAAGTGTTATGATGTCATTACATAACACACTGTCAGTGCCAGTAATGTTATTAAGAGCTGGCTGAGCCCAGTGCTTACGCTCACAGGTGAAGCAAGACTCACCTTCTAAACCAGACTCGGCGACCTGGAGTCAGTTCACGCCTCAGCACTCACACATACCCCTTTTTCCACCAACGCGGTTCCAGTGCTAGTTCGGAGCCAGTGCCAATCTCAAACCGGTTCTTGGCTTTTCCACATATATAATCCTGGCTCCCGGCCATAAGAACCAGTTCCAACTCAGTACCAAGTCCACGCTGGTCCAGAAACAAGAACCAGTGACGTCTGGTTTTGGGTGAGCGACATTTAACGCGTTAATTGTAGCGTTAATTTTAACGTCCTGATGCTTGCTAGGACAACAGGGTCGCATGCTGACGCATTCACGTGGCTCTACTCTGGCCCTAAAGTCTGTGGAAAACCAAGGTGGTTCTTGGGGAGGTTGGTGTGTAGAACCAACACTGAACCAGCAAACGCACCAGCCCAGCACCAGCACACCGGGTTTGCGTTGGTGGAAAGGAGGTAACAGAGGATCGGCCCGGTCCTGACACTAAGGGGAATGGGTGCGGGACCACTCACAGACTTCCATCTTCTGCGGGGGGCACTGGGCGTGGCCGGCGTCGTTCTTGGCCTGGCAGTAGTACTCCCCCGCATCGTCCTTCTTCACCCGACGGAATTTCTGCCAAGAGGACATTTTCCCACGATGACATAACTTGTTTTACGTTCCGCTGACCGGCTCTTATTGCAGGGGATGCCCACCAGGATATAGAAACAATGAACATTTCACAGTGTAGTGCAGTCGCTAGGTGGTTCAACTCCCACCTGAAATACATAATAGCTAGATAGAGAACACTGTGTGTGGGGCGCCCCAGTGGTTCAGCGGGCGGAGCGCATACCATTAAGGCCCGGTCCTCACCGCAGTGAGTGGGGTTTGATCCCTGGCCGTGGTCCTTTGGTACATGTCCCCCCCCCTCTCTCCCATACCTTCCTGTGTATCTCGCTCTACCATAACAGGATAAAACCTTCGAAAATAAAAGAGAATACCGTATCCAGCAAGTAATAAGTACTAATGTAATAATACTCTAATTCATAATTGTATTATATTAATTGTGTTAAGCCTCAATAATGACTACAGACAAAACCCTTTTCGACAGGCTGCAGACATTGGGGATCAAACCCGGTTTCCTGTTCGGCTCGGAGCCAAACCACCGAGCCGAAGCGCAACTCCGCCCACGAAGGCGCCCCCCCCCCCAGCACCCACCAGGCTGCCGGTGTCCTGGTTGATGGTGTAGGAGGAGTTGATGAGCCGGGGGCTGGTCTTGGGGTCCGGGGGCAGCTCCTCGTTGTTGTGGAACCAGCGGTACTGCGCGGCGGGGAAGCCCTCGTTCTCCAGGCAGCGCAGCTCCGAGGACGTCCCCACGGTGACGGCGTCCGGGACGCTGCAGCGCGGCACCACCGGCCTCACTGCGGGGAGGGAACGCCGTTGCTCACCCTGAAGCCTGACCATCTCGACCGCTGCGGCGCCTTCACTGGACAGCATCGGCCGGTCTTTGCCTGCGCTCTTGCGCTTTGTGCACCTGCACTTTTAAATGTATGCACCTACAGCTCATATATAACATTTTATTCTATTTGCTTTGTGCACCTGCACTTTTAAATGTATGCACCTACAGCTCATATATAACATTTTATTCTATTCGCTTTGTGCACCTGCACTTTTAAATGTATGCACCTACAGCTACAGGACCTACACTTTTAAATGTATGCACCTACAGCTCATATATAATATATATTTTATTTTACCATAAAACTTCTTTACTAGCTCTTTTTTTATTGCAGTCATCATAACTCCTTTTTGTCTTGTTTTGCCTTACTATCATAAGAACTTCACTGTACAGAATGTCCATGTTATACTGCCCATCTGACAGCAGTAGGGCCCTGTACTCTTGCTGTACAAAAGGTTGCAAGGACCCTCAGTGTTTCATCCGACGTGCACCACAGTACAGTACAGTGCACCGCAATGCAGTACAATACAGTGCACTGCAGTGCAGTACAGTACTATGGTAACGGTACCTCTCACTGCGAGGTTGATGAGGATCTCGTCAAAGTGTCTCTGGTCGTCGATGGCCGCCACCTCGCAGCGGTACTCGGCGGTGTCGGTGCGGGTGGCGTTGAAGATCAGGATGTTTGCCGGTTCTCTGAGCTGTGCCCTGTGCTCCAAGTCGCCTGGGTGGGGAGGGGGGGGGGGGAACAAGGAACAAAAACACTCATTGAAATACACAGCGTGTCCCCGCGACGGATCAACGGGGGAATTCACTGCCCACTGCTCCATCACAATGTGGGCCAGAAAAGGGGGCGCTTCAGCTCAGAACAGCGGTGCCAAGAGGTTTCCTGTGATGCTGCTGACTGAGGGATTCATCTTTCTATGAAAAGAAACGTTTCAAACAAGTGCCTCTTACCAGATATCCGATTCTGGAAGTAGACATAACTGGGAATGCCGTTCTTGATCTTCTTCCATTCGATCCGGGGATTGTTGGTGGAGATGGATTCTATTAAGCAGGTCAGCTCAATGGCTGTGGAAGCGGGGAAAGAGAGAGGAAAGGAAAGATAAAAGATATCAGCAAACCAACCGGTAGGCCCAGGAACAACAAAAGCTACTTTGGGCAGGAGGGGAACGGACGGATTGTTCCAGAAGCTTACGCTCAAACTCATTTGCCCACACAATCTTGTCTGTCGTCCGGAGAATGACAGCGAGAGATGGCACGTGGCCTGCGAATAGAAAGACAAAAACACAGGAAGATGGTTATGGCTCCATATGGCAGAGAGCTGTCAGTCTATCCAGAGGAGTTAACTGATCAGATTTGTCGAATTAAAGTACTTAGTGACTGACAACGGAAGATCTGTTGAGTTAGGGCCCTGAGATGAGATTTACGTAACCAGAGCCCATTAATCACGTTCCAATTGTATCCCAAGAGAATAACACCTGGGGCTGAATGGGTAAATGGTGCAGTCATGAAACACTAAATGCCCACAAAAAAGTCCCAGGCTCTGTACCCTAAAAATATCACAAAATGCAGCAGCTTTTCATTGTCGGTGGTGGTTAAAAAGTGATGTTAAAAATGTGTATGGAAGCATGTTTTTTGTTAATTGTAACAAATGTACACACCGCTCTTTACCCTCATGACACGTTGTGGAGGAGCCTTGCCGACTGTGTGCCCATGTACTCCTGGCTGATGAATTAAACAGGTACCTTACAGATCTATTACGGGGTTTGGAATATAATTACTGCCATGTTTTGTTTGTTTTCTATTTTTCTCCCCGAGTCAGCTCAAAAAGTATTCTTTGTCGACCAGGATAACTTGGCTGGACAACGGTACTGTTTTTAGTTTCAGCAGAGTCTTTCTTTCAATGGAGGGATTATTTCCCAGTTCGCAGCGATCAAATTAATTCTTTATTCAGCAATTCCGGTTCAGTACGGAGGCTTGCGTGAAAGAGAGGGGGAATTTATGACGCAACGCACAGTGAGCAAGGATGCATGTAAATGAACTGCTTAACCAAAAAACACGGGCCCAAAACAGAACAATCACATTTATGCTAATCTGCTTTCCTGTTTTCCCCTCAAGGCCTGGAATTAAAAGGCACCCAAACCTAGACCTAAATCCTAGTTGTTGTTGTTAAGTAACCTATTTAGTTGTCGCTTCAGTTCCAAAGGCACTCCTTGTGGCAAGGTTTGTTTCTTAAAAGCCAGATCTGAACGGCCTCAAGTTAGATCAATCAAGCTGGCTCAATCAAAATGCCTTAACGATCCAGATGGATTAGCATTGAAAAAAAGCCAATGGTAGAATGATACATCAACCGGCAATCAAGCCCAGATCCTAAGCATCCATGAATGGGTCCTAACTCAATGTATTGCCATTCTTTTTAAACAGAGCTGTCCGCTGTATGATTTTTGTGTGCCTTTCAATTTGTGCATACCTTTCAGCAACTTTACGCAGAAACAACACACTCTCTGCTCACAATCTAATACCATAAATACAGTAATTAGCGGGTTCACGTCCATGTGAAAACAAGCATGCAGAGCAGGCCCAACCGGGTCCTTTCCCTTCTCTGTCGGACAACACAGAACGCTACAAAATGAGGGGTTGGATTAGACAATAATAAGCACTGTGGCTTCCTAATTGGCCGAAACATCCGCCACAGCTTATTTTGGAGGCTCGGTGATAGTAACCCTCTCAGACGATGTCGTGACTGCATTTTTTTCTGCACTCGGAAAAAGACTTTCCCACCACCCCCTCGCCCCCCCCCCCCCCCTCACACATCATCACCTCAGCAGCACTGCGCATAACGCCTCCTCGCATCCACGTAGCTCTGGTACCCCCCCCCCCCCCCCGGCGCAAAGTGGGACTAGTATAGCGGGGGCCAAGTGCTCATTGTTGACAGTGGGGACAACCCGCATACTGCCACCGCATACTGTGAGCACAGCTGTGGTGGCTGTGGCGAGGAGATGTGACTCCGAGGTCTCAGCTTCCGTCTCCGTTGCGCTGACTTTCCCACTCAGTGCACGGAGAGGGCTATTTTTATCCCAACAGTGACTGGACATCCTGGGAGACACATAGCTTATCCAGCAGACACAGCCCCCCAGTATACAGATGAGATTTGTTCTGGTCTGTAAGCACGGAAACAACCAGGCATGGTGGCTGAAGAATCAGCCCTGAGGTTTTCTTGTGCTGAAGAGCGCTTCAAAAATAGAGATTGGCTTCAGGCTTTATTAGTGTTGTTTAGAGTTGAATGTTTGTGTTGAGGAGATAGTGACGTACTGCTGGGATTTGTTCAGTCTGTCAGCATGGACACATTCGATGGGGACTCAAACCATCACATAAAAAGCGGTCAAGAAGAGAGATAACAGATCAAGCAGAGATCATACAGACTTTATAGGACGACTGCAGAAGAAGACTCCAGCAAAGTACTGCATTTCAGTGTTTTAGGGCTTCATTAAAGCTGGGGAAGGGGATTTATTTTTGCAAGCATTTTTTACATATTTGTTGAACAGCTATCAATTAATCAAATACTCTTATTTAAAATATCCTTTATCTGTGGCTGTCGCCAGCCTGTAATAAACCAGTGAATAATTTAATTCGGCCCAAAGGAAATTAATGGCTTGCCTGCCCGTCTGTCTACCTCACGGCGGCTACCTGCGCACACTCTGCCCTGCACCCATTGGCCACGACCGGGGTCTTCCACAAGGCTAGGCTGAGCTACTGCTGAAGCTAACGAGCTGGTCATGTGCTTTGAGGGAGTGGCCTTGGAGACAGGCCTCAAGGGAGGGGGAGGGATTCTTTCCGAATTGCCAACCCCAGCTTTAAGTAAGTTGTATAACTCACAAATGTTGTATGTGTTTTTGTTAGTTTAAGAGGCTAGGGATCATAGATTAAGGAGCGTAAATTATATGAAAATAAGAAAAACTGAAGCCTTGGGAGTTTATTTATAATTTTTTCAAAATGTGGGTCTTGAAATGATCATTAGGAGGTCGGTAAAGCAAGCCCTACAGTGTGTGGCCTTCTGACGGCCTGTATCTCGTTAACACACTCCTGACCCTGTGTCCCCGTTTGTAGGACAGTAAAACAATAAAACAATACATTCAAGGCCGTGGGAAAGAATGATTCAGAAAACAATGGCTATAAATAGGTTAAATGCTAATATTTCCTACAAAACCAAAAGCATTCATACAGACAATAGTGACCCTGATAACACAATCAGGTCTAAAGATGAATCTGTATCTGTTCTAATACATAAAACATAATCCATGCAGGAAAGCCAGCCCACGCAAGCCCTTTTTTTTTATTAATCTCCTGGTTGTGGTAATGCATAGATAAAGTACCAGGCCTGTTTGGAGTGAAATGTTCTATTAAATAGACACATTTTGCCATCGTCTGAGGCACTAAAAACATGTAAACAACTGGGCTTCCAATTCTCAATACAAAGTGGTGATCCAGTAGTCTATAAAAAGCCTTTTTCCAGACATTCCAACACAGCCATTTAAAAAATTCAATGGCCTCTGGTCTCAGTCTTGTTTGAATTTCCGGAATCAGTAAATGAGCAATCGAGAGACTGCATGAAGACTAGAGTAGAACCACACATCCAACGGGCTGTGTAATATATGATGTGTTTACACAACATATTTTTTGTAAAACTTTATCATATTACAGCATGCTGTTAAAGGAAGGAAGATAAACATTTAAGATATGTGATGACTATAGGATAATATGAAAGAATAATATTAACAATGAATAAATTCCACTTTTTCCTTATGCATGCACACCCTACAAAATGAAACACCTAATGCAACAACATTTCACAATGCATATTCGAACAAATTCAAACAAATATTCTAATAAGTAGATGAACACGTCTGGTAACCCTGACCTGAAATCCCCCTGGCAGGTGCTCTGTGTATCTAACAAATTATACTTTGGACTTGGATCTACCTCGACTCGGCTCACATTGGCAATCACTTCAGCACTGCCGGTATCGCAGTGTATTACATACCCCCGGTAGTCAGTAAATAAATCTGGTGTCATCTCATTCCAGCTTCGGAACTGCAGAGCTATACGAGAACAGCTTTATGAGCGAGAAAGCTTTGCCTGCTAGCTTTATCACTTTAGCACAGAAAACACTCACAACTAAAGGCTCAGGCCGCACAGACACAGGCATGGAATCAGTCGGGTACCACTTTATGTGGGGATGTATGGGCTGACTATTACTGCATAAGCGTAGCAGATGGTCACAGTGGCCGCTGGCGAAAGGCAGTCACACTCCTGTTTACTCAGCCTGCTAACTTGTCTTCCAAACTCTGGTCATGCGATGGCTGTTCATACATGCTTAATGAGCAATGAGTCATTTGCAAGAAACAAACGCAGTCACATTGGGGGTATTTGTACTTCAGAAACGAGTCACGCCAATTTGGAAATATCACAGAGCATTAGCCAACTTGAAGGGGGACTTACATTCACCCCATTAAACTCGCTGGCCCCAGCTTGCCCTGCCAGGGGTGGGGCAGAACAACAACATTACGGCACCGATAGAACCTGCTGCTGGCCACCTCCTCCTACGGGGCAAGCCATCCCTCACTCCAGTCTGTCCTTGACCTGAGAGCCTCTGAGACCATTTGTAAAGCCTTCATTAACCGTGTGTCACTGTGTCAGGCTCGGCTCGTACAGAAGTTAAGAGACAGCAGACAAATGCATTCTCCACCACATGGACACATCCAGCTGTGGAGAGGAAAGGAGAATGAAATAACGGTACGCCAACGGGGCTACACCTGTTAACACACGGAGGCACGCCGGTGTGCAGAACAGTTCTCCAGCATGCTATTAAAGGAGCATTGTCTCCTGGTAGAAGTGTATGATTACTGCCAACGAAACGCGGAGTGAAAAGGGGTGATTCCGTTTAAAGCAAAGCACAATTAATAACCTAGACATTACCGAATTATCGATTACCGTCAGTTGGTTCACGTGTCACCGTGATGAGATACGATTTGCATGCATTGCAAAACATCGCTATGCTTATGAGTAGCTTCACATTTCCACTAGAGCGCTTTCAGGATAAGGCATTAATGAAAGGCATGCATCGGGACGTTGGGCAGCATCACAGCCCGGGTGTCGGATACCCACCGTGTTAATATTTAATGTCGCGGAGTTAAATCAATTGCCCTTCGTGAGAAGAAAAGCCCAACAAGACCCTCGACACGTCCCCCCACCACCACGAAAGCAAGATCCACCTCAACATGATCAAAGACAGAGAGCCTAACGTCAGCTTACAGCTCCAGCAGAGAAGCTAGGGCTCTGATTTACAACTACAACCACACGGACCGCACACAGCACAGCCACTAACCCCCCCGCAGCGCGTCGCTATCCAGGAGAAAATTACTCACATATGCTCGAACAGAAGAGAATGAAAGCGATGATTCGCGCTATCGCCATCTTGTAGCTTTCCATGTATCGGTCACAACACTTGCACATACACGTACACACACATACACACACACACACACATGCGCGAGGCTGAGCTCTGTGAGAGTCAGCACCTCTGTGAGGTATGGGAGGAGGATGGGGTCCGCCGCGAGACTGCTGGATGATGTTGCCATGGAGGAGTTTCCATAGCTACAAGGGCATCGCGGCGGAACAGGGATCATCGACCACCGGAAATAGCTGTACCATACTCACCATACAATTGCTATAGTATTTTATAAATCCAAAGAATGCATTTTGATTTTATACTAGGGTGTCTCCGTCAGGTAAATGCTCCCTGAACGTATGTGACATTGTTCAGAACATAATTGAGGAATAACGACACATTTTCTTCACAAAATATGTATTAAATATATATATATAAACTATATTATGTTTAAAATAAATATTTTAATTAGGGCACCTGCCGGTTAATTTAGGTCTACGGACTACGTATGATCAATTTCAATAATTGAAACGGTTGAAACCAATTAACATTATTTTATAAATGTATTTTTATTTCAGTGGGAAGTGGCTGCAGCAGGTTCACTGAATTAGACTGCAGGTGGCAGTGTGCAATCAAATATCCCCTCCGAGGGCCCACGTCACTGGATAATCACTTCATTTCATTCAACTGACCTGACGCTTTCTTTTATAACCTATGTGAGCCCCCTTCATATGTGTCAAGAGCCATGTGGTTAGCACAACGCGTTATAACTACATGTAGTTGTTTATACCCACATAAATATAATATTGATCATAGTCGTATTATTATGAATTTTCTAGAAGACACATATTAGTCCTATATTATATGACACCTCACTCAAAAGCGACTACAAAGCAAGCCTACAAAAAAATAGGTGCACTAAATTTAACAGTATAAAAAAAAGTATCTGGCTTTCACGGGCTCATCCTGTTGAAGGCTTACCTGTCTGTCTACCTTCCTACCCGGCTACCTGCGAGGAGTAATGCCCATGCACTAATTTCTCATGACCAGAGTCTTCCACAAGGCTGAGCTATTGCTAAAGCTAGCAGTCACATATTTTGGGGGAGTGGCTTTGGAGGAAGGCCTGAAGAGAAGGGTGGGCTTTTTTCTTTATACCATTGCACACTTTCGAAATGTTGTTCTCTCTGGCAGGTTTCTCCAAAATGCCTACCCTAGCTTTAACGCTAATAAACAATCAAGTGTGTATGGCTATTGCTGTCATATTCTAGGCTACGTTCTCTTTATCGGCCAAGACCTGAATAGTTATCATGCTGTTCAATTGGGAAGGGTTGATAACAATCTTGCTTATTTTAGTTGTTTAATTTCCCAATCTAAGAACCAAAAAGTAAAACCACAAACTCTGTCATTTTGGGTCCAGAATTGATCAACTCTGCCCTGGAGTGAGAAAGAGGTAACCTGATTATCATCCTGGAACTTGCGTCATTACCTTCCATTGATGGGGAAATTTTACAATATTCCAATAAAAATACGTGTGAGGAAATAATGATCTCAGATCTCTGAGGACTGAAAAACACAAGGTTAAGAATCAGTGACATGAGTCATAGCGTTACGTAACAGATTGAGGCAGTCAAGGTACTGTGGTACATACCTCCTCCGAGGAACCATTAGATGGAGAATGTGGTGCCAATCTTTTATATGCTTCCACAATTCTATTCAATAGGCCTGCTGTAATTAATATCCACACAGATTTGAACAATGATTTCAGCCGGATCTCAAGTTCGGTGGTGAAACCGGATACCGGCATATCCACTGACACACGAGCGCCGTAGTTTGTGACCTTTTGAAAAATCCATACAACAATGTTGTTTTTGTTAAAAACATGATCATATTAAATATCAACGGCTTCTCTAGCTCAACACGTAATACCAAGAGTTCTGGTGATCCCTGCCGGCTCTTACGCCTCGTGCCCACTGCATCCGTCCGTTGAAGGATCCCAATTGACTTTGAATGGGGACGGACGCGCAATGCATTGTGGATCCGTCCGTTCCGTTGGATCCGTCTGCGCCGTCAAAAAGTTGAAGAATGTTCAACTTTTTCGGCAGCGACGGATCCGTCATCCAATCAGATCGCTTATGCAAATTTAAGCACTGTGACACTACTCGGGCTCTGACGACCCTGGAAAGCTCCCCCATCCGTCAGCCACGCCTTCCGACGTCCTCTGACGGACGGTGCAGTGGGCACGAGGCGTTAGGGGCTGGGCTACGTCCAGCACTCAGAGATTCATAGCTTTATTCTGAGCGTTTGAACCCTCGGTCAGAATGTTCTGGGTTCGATCCCTAATGTCCTCAGCCTAACTGAAAGCATCCTTAAGCCAGATGCTTAACCCCAGCCTGATCCTTATGGATCTGTCCCTGTATCAATATAAGGCACTTTGAATAAAATGTCCCAAATGAACCATCGCCGCCACCAGTCTGCTCGATGGAAGTGGGTCATTACAGCGGGATTAGTGAGACACGCACAGTAGCTAATGTCCAGAGCACCATAGTGGTTTCTCATGCTTTCTAGGCTTTACAAAGCCTACTTGTCCAGTGTCACTTAATAGTGTCGTAAGCCTTAAGTAGCCCTTGAGAGTTGATGCTACTTCATTGGCCAGGTTTTAATTATACATTTATTAATCCTATTGCTATTTTGTGTAGCAATATGCTACAATGTATGCCATATATATTACTAGTATATAGCGTATTGCTAAGTTAATACTGATGCCTCAATCACACAAATAATCTCCATATAAAGACATATCTTAGTTAGCTCTCGCTGCCATGACACCTGCCTAAACCTTCAAGATCTTTATGCAGCTGCCAGCTCCCTCCTTGCAGCTATAATTAGAGTACACTTGCAAAACAACACACTTAATTTCCTCATCATATTTCTGCTGTTAATAAATCCTGCATCCCAAAATCATGTTTTCTTACCATATCTATCATTTTTGCCAGAACTACTGTCATATCAACGCTGAGATCCTGTTTCGGATTTGAACACACAGATAAATAAAATTTTGGTATTCATGTAGCTATAACGAATGATAAGCACATGATGAAAACACAAGGATTCAAAACGCTGCAAACATTATTTATAACAAATGTGCAGCACTGTCAACGATACAGGGCGAGCATGTATGTTTGCCACTAACTAATGGCAAACAAGTTAATGGATGAAACTTCACAAAAATGTTTTAATCACATTGTTAAGAAAATGTTTGTTCTTTGTCAGACGATCATCTATGCCAGAGGTGCAAGTATAGCCTACATGTAAAACTATCATGGTATAATATCATAATACTACGACATGTGGTTTGTTTAAATGATCAGAGTGACCGTGTAAGTATTCTAAATGGTTCAATTCCCCATTGTTCAAAAATATATACAACCTAGCCAATAAATTGTCACTTCCATCTCATTCCAATGTATTGCTGTCATAAAACTACTAAACGGAGCCAGTTTATTGTTCATATCCAATATGACACTGTGCTGACAAGACGTTTAATTTGAGAGGCAAAAGCTCAACGACTGAAAAGCTGATGAGGGCGTTTCATTGCCAGGATCCGAACCTACTGCTTAAAACTTCAGAAACACTCATCAAGACGTGTGCTAAACACCCCACAGGCCATTTGCCTGCTGCAACACCTCGCTCACTAGAGGCTAAACATACGCTTTGAATCAGGGGCTAACAAACCAAAGCCAAAAGATCGGATACGATAATAACATATAAATCACCACATGATAGCTAATTTAGTTAGTATTCACACAACAATGCTGCAGGTCATCTGTGCTATCAGACACTGGCCAACAGAGGGGGACACCACAGTACTGGACTTAAAATAACGTATTCCAATATTGGACTAGAAAATAAAAGCACAGGGAATTGAGGTTTTTCTTCAGATAAAATTGAAAGAATCAGCATGTTTAACTTGGAGTCCTGTCATCATCATAATCATCATCATGACTAAGAAACTGCGTATCTAACTGAATGTATCCGACGTTAGAGAGAGGGGCTGTGGCTCTGAGTTCACTCCTTAACACGTTGGATAGCGAAAGGAGGCAGATCTGAACATTGGCTTCAATTAACACTAGGTATTTATAGCCTTCTCAACTCCACTGAGCGGCAGGTGAAGCATCAAGACTGGCAACAGGGACGTGCTTTAAGGTTTCATCGGTTTCAAAGTAAAAGTCTCGAAACGTTATAAATTAAATTCCATGTTCTGTAAATGTAATCGAGCACTTTCAGTTTTGCAAAGCAAGAACAATTAGGTTTGCTTAATTCATATCTGTTTAGTACTACATGGGAGTGGTAGTTTATATCCATACTGTTTATCTAATTTGTAGAATATGAAAAAGGAAAATATTTAAGAGGCTTAGTCGCAGCAACGTGCAGCTGTCAGACTACTGTACAATGGAGATACAAGAAACCATGGCAACTCTACATACATGTATATATAAGTGTGTGTGTGTGTGTGTGTGTGTGTGTGTGAGAGTGTGGTTGTGTGTGTGTGTGTGTGTGTGTGTGTGTGTGTGTGTGTGTGAGTGTGTGTGTGTGTGTGTGACCCAGGCTGCACATGACGCAAAGAAGTCAGAACTGACTCCTACACATTTCTTTCAACAAAGTTCTCACACAAGGTAATACCACTATATAAGATACTTTACTATTCTAGAATACCATATACCAAACCACACCACACCATACTATAGTATACGTTTTTGCTCAAATCTATTAGACAGCTTTTTTAAACACTATTTTGGCAAATTCTGGCATTCTGTGGTCTGTTATTTCTGAAAGCAGACCTCTGCTGTTGAATAACAGGCTATGCTATGAAAGCAGCTCTAGCCATAAAATCTAACAGCCTAATAAAATAATTTGAAAATCAATAAAAAACATTTTTTGTTGTTATATATTGTTTCAGATTATTGATTTATTTTGCATCAGGATCATCACCCTGTCCTGATACTAAACTATGAACTATACTAAATACCATACTTTATTAAACCATATTGCTATACTATTCTATAATATACTATACAATATAAGTAATTTACCATACTATACCATACTGTACTATATTCAGCTGTATACTATACTAAACATACTATACTACACGACTATACTAGACTAGGCTGTGCTATGTGATGTTATACTATGTTATGTTATAATATAGTATCCTATAATGAATGTTGCAATGTTGAGTTAGTTGTTTATTATTTTTTGTTTAATTCCACAGTGCTCACGTAATGTTTCTGAATATGACTGGTGGATATGTGACAATGGATGCTTTTCACATACACACATACACATGCACGGACACACACAGGTCCACACAAACACACAAAAACACACAAAGGTCCACACAAATACAAACATACACATACACACACACACAGAGGGACACTCACACACATACACGGTGACACACACATACAGGTCCACACAAACACACACACACACAAACACACAAACAGCCGCACACACACACACACACACACCTATTTTACATAAGAGATTATTTCAGCTCTCCTTATCTATTCTCCGCCACAGTCTGTCACCCTTTCCTGGAAGACATCACACGCAGACACGGAAAAAGCAGAACACACAAAAGGCACCACCACCCTACCCCAAATCTTTCTATTTCTGTGCCTGGAGCAGCCCGCCAGAGCCATTACGTAATGTTAGTGTCACCGTGGAAACCGAATGTGTACCTTACACAACGGCTTCGCAGAGGGTCATTAGACAGGGCTCTGGTGGGCTCTCATCCTCTCTGTGTGTTTAAGCTGTGTTCCACCGAGGGCCGGTTGGGCCGGGGGGTCAGGGGCCGGGCTCGGGGGCCGGGCAGGGGTGTCTGTCCACAGCGACCTTGTTTGGCCATGCAGCAGTCAACCTCCCATCCCCCCGTCCCAGGCCATCCACCACTGACAGTGGTTATTGGCATCCAGGGGCCTCACAGTGTGACTCTGCCCTCCAAACGCCATTGAGGTGGAGAAGGACTACGGGGCAGAACCAGAGGAATATGGTTGTGCGAACGTCTGATGCTATAGATCCCCCCCGGAGGAAGGACCCTCAGATCACTAAGACACTTGGTTCCGTCGCTAAGGACTTGCTGTGCAGAATTCATTGCCGGTTGCAGGAATCCTGAAGAGAGAGATGTGTACAAAGGTTTATGTAAAAACGATGATAATAGTCATAAGGGACGAAAGCTGAAAGTCTGCCTGGAAATTGAGGAGGCATCATGTGAACAAATATATATGTTTAATTTGATCCTCATTTCTGCTCATCACCTTCGTCTGAGCACTCACACACGCACGCATACAAACGCACATGTGCACACACACGTAAAAACACACACACAAACATAAACACACGCACATTTTGGTTAAATACATATTTTAAATACATTTTTAATTTGTTGAAATATAAATCACATTTTAAATTGGGTCCCCACGGTCTCTGACACTATTTGCCACTTTTAAAAACGTAAATGACCATCGTTTATTGAAGAGAAACACAAAAGTGTGGCAGATAACATGGATGGAGCAGGATCCCAAACTAGTGGTAATTGCGTGTTTTCTGCGGCCGTGCATGTTTAAATCGAGAAGGAGCGTCTTTGAGCGCCTTAGCGAGGTAAGCGTGTGTGCGCAGTGGGAAGCAGCAGCAGCAGCGTGATTAAGCAGCAGCAGTAGCAGCAGCTTTGCGCTTCCAGTCGTCGAGGAAACGGCGGAACCAAATTGCATCCGTCGCCACACCCATGTCACTCGCCAGACGAGGCGCCGAGGCAGGAGAAAACGAGCGTTTGGTGTCGGCGATGGGGAATATAACAACACCCCGAGGGTACACATGAACGACAGACGACACACAACCACAGCCACGGTTTCATCCGCCCTCCCAATAAACACATGCGTCTTTAAACATTAACCGGGGTGGAGACTTGAAAGGACGGATCCAACCCACGAAGCGTTATTCATTTCAGTATTAACAAATAATTATACTAAGCGGCGCGGCGGTCCACATGGCGGCTCTGGGAGAGAGAGGGGGGTGTTAAGAGGAGCAGGCTCCCCGTCAGTGCGCATGATACTGCGGTGGTTCCACTACTACGGCACGCTCCAACTCACCTTGAATCGCTCCATGACTGCTCTGCTGCTGTCATCCGGGCACGGTGGGGGGGGGGGGGGGGGGAGGGGGCGGGGGCGTATGGATAACCAATACACGCCCCAAAGCCTCGATCGGTAACCAATCGAAGGACAGGAGAGGCGGACCTGTGGCTTAACATTCTCCCACTGCTGGGTTCCACTATGCGCTCGTAAAACGCTCGGACGTCTACTCCGAGGAGCGCGACGGTGCAGGTGCTCTGTCTCTTCGGGAGGAGAGGATGCGGACGGAAGGACGGGGGAGGGAAGGGATGAAGGGAATCGCCAAGAGGAAAGCGTCTAGGATATGAAAAAGGAGGGTTTTTAAAGGAGACCGCACCGGCGCAAGGTCGAATATGAAAGACTGGTCGAACGGGGTGACACTTTGCTTGGTGATAGCTGGTCGGCACTAGTACTATGATTTGGTATGTGGCCACTCTGATAGCAAGTGTATTCAGCACCAGAGGAACGACCGCTCAAGGTGAGTTGAAGTGCAATAGATCCAGTGCGGCGCGTATAATAGGATGTTCTGTGTGTGCACGGTGTGTGTGCATTGTGTGGTGGTGGTTCTGCAGCATGCGATGTGTGTGTTTCTGATGATGGCTCACACGACGTGTCTGTGGCTGCTTCATTGTAACAAATGGCTGCATATCTCACGTCACGTGCAAAGTTCTGCCCTGGCTGATTCCATTTTAGAAATGGCTCATTCATTTGCAGAGCCTCGCACCGTGGGTGGATTTATGCGTTTATTGTGAATATTCACACGTTGGATCGTTGTTATGATGCTAATGCTGGTCGGTCCGAAATGTGGCCCGTTTCAAACGATAGGTTCGGATCCCACTGATGAACTGCATGGGTGCCACACACTGGGCCTAACCATGGCTGTCTCACACTGAACCGTTTGGGGAATGGTAAACATGGTGAATAATGCCATAATCGTGAGTGAATATGCATGGACTACTACGACCAGCAAGCGGTTCCATTTGAGCTCTTTAGAAAGGGGTGTGACATCCCCCCAATCCTGAAAAATGTGATGAATATGCTCGCGTCCATGGCTGGTTCCGTGTGGTCCTCCCGATGCTGGGAAGAGATCCGTTTGGGAACGGTGTCTGAGTGTCTGACTGCTGCCCGTTTGGCCGACTACTGCGTCGCTGTTCGCCGACCGCGATCCATCGATGACGAATATCTCATGAAATATATATCTAAAATATCGTTCTTGCATTTTTTCCTGATCGTCTCCTATTGACTTATGCACTTACTTAACCTTGCTTTCCCGCGGATGACCAGACGAGGGAGACGTGGCCCGTGCTGTCGCTGGGTAACCGATCTCAATGACCCCTCATGACTATGGAGAGTAGCCAGCACGCTCGGCCTGGCCACTGGCCACGTTCCTGTGTTTTATTACTCATAAGTATAGTTCAGGCTTTCGTATTTGCATTTTTTGGAAGGGGTTACACAAGCATTCGGTTGCAAACCACTGTGTGTGAGTTTGAGTTTGTGTGCGTGTATGTGTGTGTCCGTGTGTCCGTTTGTGCGTGTGTGTGTGTCATGCTAGGCATCATTGGACTACAGACTTGTAGTTGGCCACTGACAGACCCTAGATCCTAGAGGTTGAACACAACAGAGCCCTCTCAGACTGCTCCTTCTGTCCCAGGCTGGTGATTTAGATGTTCAGTTCAACGAGGCTGTGTAGAGGAGGACTTCTCATGAGACCATCTGCACCCGTACTCTGTGCATCCATTCAAATGTTTTAAAGGGAGCCTAATACCACACACGCTCCATTCTTAGCTGGAATAAGGAGCTCTGTGAGGTTGAGATGGGTCTAAGATGGTGGGAGAAGCTACCATGATAACGTACATTGTGCTACGCTGAAGTCTGTGGTTAATGTACTTTCTGTCCAAGCACTATTAGCATAATGTGGCCTGTTTCTTAATTCCCTGCTGTCCTGTTTAAGGTGCCAATTAAAGATTTTAAGCGTAAACATATAAATAAATGAAGAGGTTTGATTTATTGTAATCAAATCGTTTCCCCTAAACCAACACATTCAATATTACAAGATGCACATGGCAGTACAAAGATGCATCCAATTCATTCAATTATAATGAATTATGTACAACCTCAAAACGAAAAATAGATATTAACAACCTTTTAGCACAAACTACAGGGGAAGGACTTGCATACACTGGCTAGGAGTTTAGCTCACAGGCTGATTAAGGCAGTAATTGAATGCCACATCATTATATAAGGCGGTTGGTTTCCTGTCTCCTGTACATACAACCATCAGGCTGGGTTCTGAATTACCACAGTGTGGGACTAACCTAAAGAAAGATGGGTTTAAACATGGGTCTCCATTTTGAACTCATGTTCTTCATTGGCAGAGTGTCTTTCTTAGTTCTTTAGACACCCTATCAGAGCAACTCCAAACGGATAATAATAATTATCTTAATCGCTGTTTGAATACGGTCTTGATGTGAACGACAATGAATCCACTGGATGCGCTCACTCAGTTTCAGACAGGAAATGATACAGGAAGTAACATGGGTTTGATTGACGGGACAGGTAAACGCGCCGGTTAGACTGCACTCCACAACATATTGTCGGGTAGACAAGCAGCAGGCCCGAGACGGTGCGCTAAAGTGAACCGCGGCAGTGGCAGACATGACAGTTCCTCGCCTTTGTCTTTGGGACTTGGATATGCTGACACAAATTCTGCAGCCATCACTCTAGGAAGGAAGCCAGGGTGCGATGAACGCTATGCGAGGGAGCAATTTAAAGAAACCACGTGAGACTAGTGCATGGGAAGGCCGGAGAGTGGGATTGTGTAGAGCGCCTCAGAGTCATAATTCAGCAGAAAGAGGACTGCGTGGCTGTGCTGTGTGGAACCAAATGCATGGCAACCATTCCATACGGGATATGGCGGGCCAGTGGTTTTATCACTGCTGTTCAAAAACGACCGTGGCTGGTCTGTACAGCTCACATTCAGTGGGATTTCACAAATTTATATTTTGGCATTATGGTGATTTTTGTATGTATACAATTTAAAATTCAGATGTGTGTCATTCAGATGACATTAAGGAAAAGAGAGCCGGCAGGGGTTAGGCGTCAGTCTCAAGGAAGCCTACAGGTAGTCCGCTGGAAACGGGGATCGACGCAGAACGTTCTGTCCTCTAGCCAAACACCCGAGCAAGCTGCTGCCTTATCTCGCAGAGACTGAATCTTGTATCACCGCGCAGGAAGCACTATTGGAAGGGATTCTGGGAGAACGTCTGGGAGTGCTGCTGGCCGTCGCTCTGTTAACGATGATAGAAGGAATCCAGGTCAGCGGCGGGGAGTGTGGGAGCGAGACGCCGCCGGTGGCAGTCTCTGCACGCTGAGCCACCGCCGCTGCCACGCCTGAGTCACAAGACGGCGCGCCGCCGGCTCTCAAGTCTGCTGCTAAATCGGAACGTGTTTTCTGACAGCAGCGCGTCGAGCCCTGCGTCGCACCTGACGTATCGTTTCGCATCTCTAATTCCCTTCCTGTAAAAGTGAAAGCGTCCCTTCGCTAGTCAAGAGACACCGGAGCCTTCCCCCCCCTCGTGATGTGCCCCTGTGTTTGGGCTCGCCGTGCTTTATGTTGTTCTGCAGTCCTTTGGACGGGCCGTTCTTCAAAGGAAGAGATGAGAGAGTGCACGGCGGTGAACATTGTTCACAGAGGTGTCATAGCTGTCATGGGCCGGTTTGAAGACCCCCGTTAGCGCTGAGGCGGGCTCTGATCCCTTTCAGCCGGTGACATAGGTGGGCAATTTGTCTGGGCCGGGGCTGTCTTTGGTTGTGGCCTGTCTGATAAAATGGTGTAACAGTCCGCCGCCGCCCTGCGATGTGTCCGACCGTGTGCCCTCGTCCCCGGGAGGCATTTGAAGTTGGGCGAATATGATCTGCGTTTGATCTGCTGGGTGTTGAGGTTCTGTAGGGGATAAGGATAGTAAATGTATTGGTATTCTACGTGTGGGTTTGTTGACCCTTGGCAGAAGACCATACCGTCTGTGAATGCTTTGACGGAAAACACAGGCGTTTGTATGTTGTTAATTCATCTATACATCTGATGTTATTCTCAAACTTGCTGGAATATGATAGCAAACATCCTGCCATGTTTGAGTGTTTGGGAGCCCGTGTTGAACACAAGTCCTCTTTAGCTTTCAGCTGTATGAAGGTGACCCAAGGGTTTCTTTGATGCTACAAAAGATTCATAGAACACTTCTTTCTCGTCCTTCTGCTTGAATTACCCTGAAAAGTTGATTTAGCACTCAAGCGCCACAAAGCCAACGCTGGGTCCAACCGGGTTTGGAACTCAATACTTGAATGACTCTATACCTACTGCCGGACAATCAGTAGTAAAACAGAATCCTCACACCCACACTGTGCGTGTGCGTGTGAGTATGTTTGCGGGGGGAGTGTGTGTGTGTGCATGTGTGTGTGTGTGTGTGGGGGGGTGTGTGGGGTTTTGTGTGTGTGTGTGTGTGTTTGAAATCGCCACAGCACTAAATGTTGCAAGTAATTCAAGTCAGGCAAAATATGTGAAGAGGAAATAGAAAATATAATTGAATCTCCCGGATTGGATGGATAAAATACATTTTGATTAATCGTTAGATTTAGTAAATGTACTGTTTAGTCATTACTTGAGGTGCTCCTGAGTGCACAATACATTCTCAACATAGGTTGGGATTGTTTTTGGCCATTATGGTGAAAGAACGCTGTATGAAATACGTACAAACCGTTGGAGCCAGTTATGGCACTGATAATGTGTCGGGTGTTTAAAATAAGTATCCTAAAATATACATTTTATTAGATTCATTGATTAAAACATGAAACTAAAAGTCAGTTAGCGTTAGCCCGTTAGCGATAGCACATTAAGGGCGACTGTCCATTTTGATTTCTGTCGGAGTCCGCCATCCTGCACTTCTGTTATACCACAAGAAGCTTATCTCATCAAATTATCAGCCCTTCGCAATTAAAAGTAGACTTTTGGCCGACATATAATATTTTTGTGAGTCGGACATAATGCCTTACATCCTCGCTCCCAATCATTAGTAAAGCTATATACAAAACCCCCAGAAAAAAACGATCTTAGAAAATCCCTACGCCCAAGCTGTGGATGACAGACGTCTGCCAACACAGCACTGGGCACGGGCCAACTCTTTCTGCTAATTCCACCCCCCAAACACACACACACAAACACACAGGGACACAAACACACACACACACACACAAAGACACACACACAAGGACACTAACACACATTCACATTCATGTTCACAGACACACACACACACACACACACACACACACACACACACACACACACACACACACACACACAAACATTCCCAAAGGCACACTCACACACACACATTCACACAAACACAGAAACAGACGAACACAAGCACAAGCACACACTCACGCACACACACATTTATACAGACACACACAAGCACACACTCACGCACACACACATTCACACAAACACACACAAGCACGTACTCATGCACACGCACATTCACTCACTCACGCACAAACACACACAACTTCACACAAACACACACACACACACACACGGACATGCACACACACACTGTTCCACTGTCATCTCCTAACTAGTACAGTCCAAGTTGTGTCTTGCTCTGACAGGGTGTAGCACACTGCCCGATTCCAGCTTTCATCTCTGTCAGGGTCTATCTGAAGTGTGGAGGCCAGAGCACACATTCTAGGCGAATACCCCCCCGAAAGAAGTGTTGATGGGCTGTTGTTGCTCAAAACTGCATTACGCATCGAGATCAGATGAGAAATTAAGTAAATGTAGGAGTTGGAAAGGCAGGTTTCACAAAGGACGGATTTAGGCTAGTCCTTGATTTCATGTGTTTTCCTAGAGAAATAATGAAAGTGCTCTGTGGTTGTCATGGAGCTCTGTTCATTATTCACATATTGCTCCTGAGTTGTACTGAGTGATGGCTCCGTGTTGAATGACAACCATTTTCCATAACTAACTGTAATTGGACAGCTCACACCAAATGGCTGATGAGCACTAATAACAGCAACTTCAAATGCCTTATAGGTCAAGGCTCTGGAATTTATTGGTTCGCTGAAAATTGTATAGAGAAAATCTAAGCATAACTGAATCATTGCAGGCATAATGACCTGAAAATGCTGCCGTGGATACCTTCAGTAATGGGCAACTGGTCAGGTTTGTGAGTGAGGTCCTTTAGACTTCTGGCAGGTCATTTCTATTTTACACCTTGTGTCTGTATCTTTATTCCTCATCTCCTGTCTCCTAATAACTCTCTTGCTCTGTCTCTATCCTTCCATCTCTCTCTCTAACTCTCTATCTATCACTATATTTCTCACTCTCCCCCTTTTGTCCAGGAAGTGTCCATCATTAGAACATGTGAGGTCATTGCTTGCCTAATCAGGGCTTTTCTGATTTGAGCGGGAAACACTTCAGCATTAAGCCCGGTTCCACAGTGATGGGAGATGGGACCGACTGCTAATCTAGACTACACTACTCAGACCCCAGACTCTTTTCCAGAGAATTAAACAAACGATATGACCCTGAGGCGGCTGTCTCCTCAGACTCTAAGAAGACAGCCACCTCAAGGTCATGCAACCTTTCGTTGATCTAAGGTTGAGACGAACGCCATCGAGAGCATCTCTACCAGAGTATTAGTCCACCGCCTCGTCTCGATCCGAAGGCAGAAAACACCAGCTCCCCGCGGTTCTGTGTGCGCTGGGTTTAATCACGTCAAATGAGGCGGGATGGGCCCACGTCGTAAACAAGGCCGCCGTCGGCGGGGGCGGGGAGCCGTTGAATGCACAGTCAGCCCCGTGTTTGTAAAAGGCCGGCCGAGGGCTCCTTCGTCTGCCGACGCTCCCCAGGCTACTTATGAGTTATCATAAGGAGGGAGGGAGGGAGGGAGGGGAGAGAGAGAGAGAGAGAGAGAGAGAGAGAGAGAGAGAGAGAGAGAGAGAGAGAGAGAGAGAGAGAGAGAGAGAGAGAGAGAGAGAGAGAGAGAGAGAGAGAGAGAGAGAGAGAGAGAGAGAGAGAGAGAGAGAGAGAGAGGTGCAGAAGAAGAGATGGAAAGAAAAGAAAAAGCCAGAATACTGTGGAAAGACTTAAGTAAAGGAAGATTGCCACGGAGAAATCCAAAGGAGAGAGAGAGAGAGAGAGAGAGAGGGACCCTTTGCTAGGGAGTAGGTACGACGGCCGCTGGAGAGATGAAGAGATAAGAGGGAGAAAGGTAAATGGTGATTAGCTGCTTGATGGATATTTCAGGGCCTCAGTGATTCTGGTTTTAGCCCACATCCTCAGTCAGGCAGGTGAATTAAATGCACTCTTGTGCAGCAGAGTCCACAAGTGGGACTGTGTGTGTGTGTGTGTGTGTGTGTGTGTGTGTGTGTGTGTGTGTGTGTGTGTGTGTGTGTAATATCTTTATAAAATTAAATTCACTAGCCTTTCAACCGACTTGATGAGTCAAATAAAGCCTCTAGTGCGTGTCACAGTGTTTGTAGACGAGACCAGGTCATCATGGCTCAGGATGGGTTCCTGTCTGTTGAGGTTAGCTGCACTACGATGCGACAGTGCTTGGAGTTTGAACTTCCATCCTACACACAGATACAGGTCAATGTTTTTAACAATCACCGTGGCAAACAGTAACACACACACACACACGCACACACACACATATACAGGTCAATGTTTTTAACAAACACAGGTGAAAACAATAACCCACAGACACACGCACACACACAGATACACAAACGCACACACACACACACACACACACCCATATACACACACACACACACAAAAAGACACACACGCACACACACATGCAGATACACACACTGAGACCCACGTGCGTGCGGACATACAAAGACACACGTGTGCACATACAAAGACGCACACCTCGACACAGTAAGGGCCGCTCTTTAATGTAACCTTCAGCACATGCAGGCTGGCATTCAATTACCGCCCTGTCAGTGGCCCCTCCAGCCCAGGGGCCCCATGTCCTTGAGATCCCATCTCCACCGTGGCCCCGGGCCTCGTCTATATTCCATTACATCCTCCACATCACCAGGGAGGATGTCCACTCCAATCTGGCGCCCTTATCCTCACCCTAACCCTAACCCTCACTTTTGAGGCCACGCCCACTTTTGTGTTTTGTGTATTTTTGTGTTGTCTCAGAGTGAGTGTGAGAGTCGTTCACGAGTCTCTCCATACTGCATCAAGCAGCAGCTGGCACTCATAGTTAGCGGAATATGGCATGGTTCTGCACCATGAGTGTATGCTAATTGGCTCGACACTGTGGCGGCTGCTCTGTATGTTTACGTTGGTTTTGTTTAGGGACCGGGTGCTGTGGACTCAGTGAAACATCACACCGTCTCCGGTGTTGATGTTGGGAACGTGACGGCGGGCTATTTATGAGTGGCCGTCGGTGCCTGGGTGTGTTGCTGTCTCGCAGCAAACAAATACCTACACATCACAGAGCACAGCACCGCGTGAGTCATTATATATATAGTTCTACGGAGATAATGACCGAGCATGTGTGACAGTTCATTGTTTCATTTGAGAACGACAACGTTTGATCTGGGTTCTGAAGATTGGATCTGCAGGACCGCCTCCGGGAGCAGGAATAGATCTAAAGATAGCAGGATAGCCGGCCCGACCGATCGCCGTGACGATGTTCTGGCGCCGTATCGTACGATCTCCGCGGCATACGCCACAAAGATTGCGGCGTGTGCTGGAGTTAAAGCGTCCAAACATCATCTAAACCTACCAAGGTTGATCCACTTAGAGCCGCCTTGGCTTCAGTTAACAGCGTTTCACAACACATCCGTCGGAACTCACTGCAGTAAAAGCGTTTCAAAAGCAGACCTCACCCCGGAAAGCCTCTATTTTTAAACCTGTCCTTTATTCCCTCCTTCCGTCGGCGCGGTGAACGGCGTTTCCGTTGCGAGCGCCGATCGTGACGTTAAACTGTGTGTCCGTCAGAACGTCCCGCCTGCTTCGAGGTGTTTAGCGCCTCGCCTGTGATCCGCCTGCTCGCTGACTCATCGTGCTACTCCTGACAGACGCTCGCCTGACTAAGAACATATGTCTGCCGTGCGCAGCGTGGCCGGAGACTCAGACACCGAGGGCTCTGCGGTGGCGGGGGCGTTCCTTCAGCAACACGAGCCCGACCCGCCCTGAGGCCCTCTCCTTGGCCCGGTTCCCTGCTATCGCCCAGGCCTTTGTGGAACCGTGCGCTCAGAGCTACGCTGCAATCCAGATAATGCATCCGTACCCAAAGGTGTAGACTTATGGAATGGGCAGGGTTTAAATGTCATCACAGCTGTAAATATACTGTTTTAAGGTGTGTATATATTTATATATATAAAATAGTTCTATAAATGCAGGATACATTAAACATAATTGGCCTCCCAGATTTATTGAATGTCTGATCCGTGCTGATCTTACCGGACAGATCCTTCTGCATCAGCTCGTTCTCTGGCTCTTCAGTCCACACACGGTGAAACCTGAGTTCATGGGGGTGTTTACAGTGGCTCGCAAGTCCTGGTCTGGGCCGGGTACCTATCGCTGTGTAGTCATACGGAGCCCATCGATCCCACACACACTTCTGCTATTGTGCCGGTAGCAGGGAGACAGACGGCTGGGGGGCGAGATGGTTAGTGAGACAAAGAAGGAAAGAAAGAGCGAATGGCTGGAGGGAGGGAGAGAATGAAGGCGAAGGAGACGACGCTGGTGGAAGTTTATTACAAGCAGATAGTTTCATGTTTATACAGTTGGGGGGGATGAGACGGACAGATTGACAGAGAGAAAGAAAGGCTGGGTAGGTAGACACGAAGACGGACCACTGGACGGGTAGACTGATTGAAGGAAAGAAGGGAATGCTAGAGGAATACTTTGATGGATAAATAGGCAGACAGACAGACAGGCAGACTTGATTGATTAAAAGGAAGAAATAAATAAACACAAGATAGATCAACCGATGGACCGAAAGTTAGATCGCCTGATAGAAAGAATCAAATTAAGAAAAAGGCCAGGTAGCTCTACATAAAGACAGACGGACAGGCAGACAGAGTGTGATTGATCGACGCACGTTTCATGATT
Organism: Pollachius pollachius; assembly: GCF_949987615.1. Taxonomy (NCBI): domain Eukaryota; kingdom Metazoa; phylum Chordata; class Actinopteri; order Gadiformes; family Gadidae; genus Pollachius; species Pollachius pollachius. The sequence continues at coordinate 3,940,952 of NC_136936.1, read as the reverse complement.
CAACACAGGCAGCGTTCATGTTTGTGTTGAGAGTGTGAATACGTCCCTGTTCATAAATCTCCCATAATGCCCTGCAGGCCACTGCGTCCCCCATTAACAAAATGAACTCAGCGGCGGCGGCGGTGAAGGCGTCTCCGTTAACGGCCACGTGGACAGAGCATCATGAAGGGATCGGGAAATTATTAGGCACCCGATCCATCACCCGATTGTTCTTTTAGCGATCACTCTCCTCTGTTGTCTTACCCTTAGCGTCGCTCGCCCTCCCCGGCGAGCAGATCTTCTAATGCTATTGGCTGGTAATCTAACTCTGAGTGCGATCCCCACGCTCTGGAGGGAAAAACAATGGATTTGGGTCGCGTGCCCTGGTGTTGTGGCGTGGGGTCTCGAGTATTATGTCAAGTGACTCTACTTACTCAGACAAAACAATGCAGTCAGTGTGTTGCCTTAGCCCCCGGCTCCTGGCGACCCCACAGCAACCAACCAGGTTTTCACCTTGCACCTATATCCTTCTATTCTGCTGCTGTGGTCCCAGCGCTACAAGCGCTACCAGACCATGGGGCTGCTCCATTATGGGAAAAATCATAATCACGATTATTTTGGTCAATATTGAAATCACGATTATTGAAACGATAATTTTTGAGTTTGAAAACGTGTTGTATTTATTCAGCGTGTCTCTCCCAAAAAAAACGTCGTAACTGAGAACTTTGAAATTTTGCCTTAAAAAAAATACACAAAATGGTCAAAAAGAAAATGTTCCAATCCAAAATAATGTACAGATATGTATCCAGCTGTTCTGCCCTTTCTATAAAACATTAAATAAAAAAATATTAATAAAAAACAAAAGAAATCGAAAAACTCGATTATGTTCATTTTGTGATTGTTTGACGCCGCACACACAAACGTAACACAAACGTGGGCGACAGACACATAGACACAGACACAGATAGACAGACACACACACACAAACGTGAACGCATACATGCACAAACAGACAGACACACACACACACACACACACAGACACCGGCTCTTTTGGGGTCCAGCTGGTTGCGGGGGTTGTAGTCGACAACAGGCCGCAGCCGCGGCGCCTCGCTACAGACGCACAGCAGCAGAGAGATCTCGAGAGTGCGGCCGTGACTGGCCGACTGCGTCTCCACTCAACAAAACAAAAAGTGTAATTTGATTAAATCTGCTCAGTTTGTGTCCAGAAGCTGGTCAGCTGGCTAAATCAACTAAAGTGGATTAACTCTATCACAGGACGTGGGGATTAAACCCTAGTAAACACAATCACCAGCCATCGCATGTGGGCTTAGAGTTATTTCGGATGGAGAGACGGGGGGGGTCACAGAAAACCCACCGACGTTTCCTTCTGCTGTGTTTGGTCGGGGGGGGGGGGTCGACGACCCTTCGGCACCCTCGCACACACCGGCGCCGCGATCACGCCACACTTCTGCTGGGAGGCTCGGTGTTCCCGCAACACAACGGCGACACAAACACACTCCCGGTGGTCCCCGGTGAAGGCGTGAGCCGCGCTCACGCCAACGATCCCCTTAATGAAGGCGTCGAGCCATTCAGCCGACGTGTCTCTACAGGGTGGACCGTCAGCAGGTCTCTTGATCCCTGAAGTGATTTTTGGTCTTGGTCGGGGGTGGGGGTGGGGGCTGGGGGTAGCCTAGCCTGATGATGGAGGAGGAGGAGGAGGAGGAGGAGGAGGAGGAGAACTTACAGCAGCTTCAATGAAAGCGGGGGTGGAAGGCAGCCGGCGCTTGAGAGGTGGTGGGGGGGGAGGTGGAGGAAAAAAAATCCATTCCCCCCCCCCCTTCTCACAGCGAGCGTTCTGCTGAGGCAGGTGTGTCGACCTTTCAGTCATCTGATAGGTCAACGCCGATAGGTCACCTGATAGGTCAGCAGTGTGCCTGGCCGGCGCTGGCGCGGCGCCGCGGCCGACGCTGCCTCATAGTAACGCCGGACTTCACCAGCCAGACAGCCAGACAGACAGCCAGACAGACGGACAGACAGCCATGATCAATGGGGCGGCATGTGGCTCAGGAGGTAGAGCGGGGTTGGCTGGTAACCGGAAGGTTGCTAGCTCGATCCCCGGCTCCTCCTAGCTGAGTGTCGAGGTGTCCCTGAGGAAGGCACCTCACCCTGACTGCTCCCGACGAGCTGGCTGTCGCCCTGCGTGGTCGACTCCGCCGTCGGGTGTGTGAATGTGTGCACGAAGGGGTGAATGTTAGGCAATACTGTAAAGCGCTTTGCGAGTTGACACTGGTTAGGAAAGCGCTGTATAAATGCAGTCCGTTTGGCAGCCCCGTCTCTGCGGTACAGTACGGCCCCGCCCTCTCCACATAGGCCCCGCCCACTGACAGAGGGGAACAGTGGGGGCGGAGCTTCTGGAGAGGCGGGAGAGGGAAACGAGGGAGGACACGTGCAGACGCCCGTTCACGCTGAGATTCATGCTAACTGCGTTGCTCTTACGTCGCACATTAAGTTTTTCCTCTGATAGGCCTGAATAACCCACTACCTCATGATTGTTTTTAAATCGGGACACTTTGTCATCATGGTATTATTATTTTTTTGTGTGTGTCTGTGTGTGTGTGAGGGTGTGTGTGTGTGACGGTGTATGTGTGTGTGTGTGTGTGTATGTGTGAGAGAAAGCTCATCAGTGTGTGTGTGTGTGTGTGTGTCTGTGTGAGAGAGTGAGCTCATTAGTGTGTGTGTGTGTGAGGGTTTGTGTGAGTGTGTGTTTGTCTGTGTGAGTGTGTGTGTGTGAGTGTGTGTGTGAGAGAAAGCTCATCAGTGTGTGTGTGTGTGTGTGTTTTTGTGTTTGTGTGTTTGTGAGAGAGAGTGAGCTCATTAGTGTATGTGTCTGTGTGTGTGTGTGTGCGCGTGTGTGTGTGTATGCGTGTTTGTGTGTGTGTGTGTAAGTGTGTGTGTGTCAGTGTATACCAAGCATGCAGAAAAGCACGACATAACTCCCATCCCCTATGAATCCTTCCACAAATTAATGTAAATACATCCCCCCCCGCCCCCCAGGTGTCCACGGATTGAGAGAGGAGCCCCGGTTTGTGACGGCGCGCGCCGGAGAGACCGTGATCCTGGGGTGTGACGTGACTCCCCCCCTGGACGGCCAGCAGCCGCCCTACGTGGTGGAGTGGTTCAAGTTCGGAGTGCCTATCCCCTTCTTCATCAACTTCCGCTACTACCCTCCCCATGTGGACCCGGAGTACACAGGTGAGAGAGGCCGGCCTACCGCCACGCCCTTAAAGGGCCGGCGTACCACAAATAATAAACAAGGATAACAAGACCCTTAAAGGGCCAGTGTACCCCAAATAATAAACAAGGATAACAAGACCCTTAAAGGGCCAGTGCACCCCAAAGAATAAAAAAGGATAACAAGACCCTTAAAGGGCCAGTGTACCCCAAATAATAAACAAGGATAACAAGACCCTTAAAGGGCCAGTGCACCCCAAATAATAAACAAGGATAACAAGACCCTTAAAGGGCCAGTGTACCCCAAATAATAAACAAGGATAACAAGACCCTTAAAGGGCCAGTGTACCCCAAATAATAAACAAGGATAACAAGACCCTTAAAGGGCCAGTGCACCCCAAAGAATAAAAAAGGATAACAAGCCATTAAGGGCCAGTGAACTCTTAAAGGGCCAGCATACCCCAAATAATAAACAAGAATAACATAATAAAAAAGAATAACATAATAATATAAGATTTGGGGTTCCCCAAATATAACCCCAGATATTGTTGTGAATTTTATGAATATAACTATTACTATGTATCTATCTATCTTTCTAGTATTTAGTCATTTACTTTTTTGGATAAAAGATATGAATCATTAATGAGCAGGTAGAGGTTAGCCATCTTGCCGAACAGTGCTGTTTCAAACCAAGAACCTTTTTTGTTCAAAATCAAACACCCTAACCCTAACCATTATGGACTATATATATTTCTATATATAGAAATGATAAAGAATGCATGGAGAGACTGATAAGATAATAACCCAGATTTTCGTAACATTTATTCTGATATTCAAATAAAACAACAGCGATGAGATGGTTACTGGTCAGACTTTTTTTGTCTCTGGTGTAGATCTGTAAATCCGAGCAGAACAACTTAACATAACACCAGCTTGGGTGAATAATTGGCACTGAGTCCACAGTCGACGGCACATGTTACCATCAGAGTGAGACAATCCTCAACATTTAACAATCCTAATTATGTATATTTAAAAAGCATTTTGAGGAGTTACGACAGTGATTCTGCATTACTGGTCTAATTTTCTGGACGTCTTAATTTTTATATATAGATTTCCCTGCAAGGTTTTGGCTGAAAGCTGCGTTTTCTCTGACAACCAGAGATAATGTATGACCGTGTTAATGCGCTACGTACATTAACCTCCCGAATGCTGTTTCACGGGGAAGGTTAACCTGCCATTTCTGGTGTGATTCAATGTTTTCTCCCTATTATGGTGATGTGGGACGTAAGGGTGTGAGGTAAAGTGTATTGCCTCTGAGCGTAAGCCATTGTAAACCTTCTCCTGGCGTAATTTGTGTTAGCTCTCCGTGCTAGCATTGTCCCCCTCCACCGTCGCTCTGTACCTCCAAACCCGACACAAGGGGGGGAGGGCGATAATAGGCAACGGCGGGGAGCATATGTTAGCCTGAATGACAGAACACAGACCAAATACAGACAGAGGCAGCAGCGAGTCCAGCTACGACTTACTGACACCTTCCACCGCGCCCCGCCTCCTCCCACTCCCAGCCCCCTGTGACGAACACCATGAGGGGGCCAAAGTAGTGGCGCTACCTTATAGAGCAGAAGAACCACAGCGTTTTTGTAGTTAACAACTTCTCCAGACACGCGAGGAATGCCTTTGATAGGTGGAACTGCTCGGGAACTACTCTGTGCAAAGAATGGCCCTGATTCCTCGTCTGTCTTCCCCACGTGTTTTCCACTGTTAAAACAAGAGGCGACCACACAACAGCAACGGACTTATGTACGCTACACACAAGTCCTGTATGAAGATCTAGGTTCGATTTTAACGTTTAGGCCTTGAAAAGGTGGTCATAGATTTTGACAACTTCCAAAAGGAAGGACATTAAAAGCAATCCCTGACCTGATTATATACTTAAAAACTATTAAAACAACAACCCATGTTTTTTATTATTTTTATCAAGAGACGAATAATCTATCCTTTCCAATATTGTTTGATCAAATTCATTAGATACATTATACATAATACATTTGGAGTTAAAGATTGCTTCAAATTACAAAAAGCAATTTCCTATTCAAAGTTAATCCATTTAACTGGTAATCGCAAAGGTTTGTCTTTTGCTACACAGAAACCAAATGACTACTACTGCTAGGCTGCAGCTTATCTAGCATTAGTCTTCCCAAATAGTATCCGGCTACGGACAACGACCGCATCATGAAACCAGTTCAAACCATCCCTTTTCAAATAGAATGTGCTCCGT
>NC_136936.1:3925462-3927962 GCF_949987615.1 Pollachius pollachius | reverse complement strand
CACACACGCTCACACACATGCACACGCAGACACACACACACACACACACACACACACGTTAACACACACACACACATTTTGTTGTCGCATCAATGTGACTCTTACGTAATGTATTTGGGATTCTCAGTAATTGCTCCGGAGTATGATGGTTATAGGTGCAGCATGCAGCTTTCATTTGTATGCCGTGCCAGGACGGTAAAGGGGGAAAAACTGTGTTTTTTGATGGAAGATGGGAGATGAAGCAAACCCTGCATTGTATTAACAACAGCCAGTAATGGTGGGAATGCCTCTTCAGCTGTGTTTCCCTTCTTGTGCTCTTTAGGTTCATTAGTATATGTGCAATAGGAGTGTGTTTTTACCACCGTATTTTGGGGTCTATAAAGTTCACACCGTGAAAACGACAAAAAGTTATTTTGTGCAATTATGAGTGAAATATTATCAGAGTAGTGATGCAAATTGTAATTAGCCCCATTTGAAGGCCTTTACTGCTCTCAATTTAAACAGGCAACAACATCCACCAATTATAATTATTGTGTTTTAATTGCTACATACTCAATTACTTTCACTTTAGTTTTTGTGAAACACAGACTTATTGCATTGAACCGTATGTGTCTCTGTCTTACAATCAAAGGCTCTTGTCTACAACATATATGAGATGTTTGTTCGGATGTGTGTCTGTGTGTGTGTGTGTGTGTGTTTGTTTGTGTCTGCCTTGGTGTGCCTGTGTTTGTGTGTGTGTGTGTGTGTGTGTGTGTATGCCTGCTTGTGTATGTGTTTGAATGCCTGTGTATGTGTATGTGTATGTGTCTATGTGTATGTGTTTGTACGCCTGTGTGCCTGTGTGTGTGTGTGTGTGTGTGTTTGTATGCCTGTGTGTCGATGTGTGTGTGTGTGTGTGTTTGTGTGTGTGTGTGTGTGTATGTGTGTATGTGTTTGCACGCCTGTGTGCCTGTGTGTGTGTGTGTGTGTGTGTGTTTGTATGCCTGTGTGTCGATGTGTGTGTGTGTGTGTGTGTAGATGAATGCCTTCCCTTATACTCACACTGCACCTCTATATCTGGCCTTATCAGTATTCACACTCAACACACACCGCAATCATGTTCCTTCGCATCTCCTCAAAGGTCTATTAACCAGCGCTGGCCTGCTAGGGCTGGGAGTGAAAAGGACGCATCTCTGAAATTGATAAAGACTTCCCATATAGGAGGGCCTTAATTGCCTGTGGTAAAGTATCGCTAACTAGCGCCTAGCGTGTAGCAATCAGTGCTACAGAGTGGCAGGACGCGGCATGTGCACCATGTAGCGTAGCGTGCTACATGACGGCGGTACACGGCATCGACACCATGTAGCATAGCGTAGCGTAGCGTGCTACTACGTGTGTTTATCCAGCATGGAGCCCACGTAGCGTAGCGTAGCGTGCTACATGGTGTACACACACAGCCTGGACGCCATGTAGCGTAGCGTAGCGTGCTACATGGTGTACACACACAGCCTGGATGCCATGTAGCGTACTACATGGTGTAGACACACAGCCTGGACGCCATGTAGCGTAGCGTAGCGTGCTACATGGTGTACACACACAGCCTGGACGCCATGTAGCGTACTACATGGTGTACACACATATCCTGGACGCCATGTAGCGTAGTGTAGCGTGCTACATGGGTGTATTCACGTAGCATCGACACCATGTAGCCCGCAGTGCTCGCACGGCATAGTGAGGTTGTAGAAACGTCCTCAGGCGAGGATATCACGTTAACTGCGATGCTAAGAGGGATAAAGGAAGCAGCAGCAGCAGCAGCAGCAGCCGTTGGGTCTGTGTCCGAGCGTCTGTGCAGGATATGTGGCGTCTCGGGTGGGTGTGACTGCGGGGCCTCTGTCCGGGAGACACGTGGCACCACACAGACACTGGGGGCAGTCATTTCCTGGGCCGGTGGTGTTAACACGCGCTCCTGTTCTGAGTTCCTGTCTGCTGGCCGTAACTTCCTGCCAAGCGGACAGGGGATCCATGCCCACTCAGCGGCAGGTGTCAGATGGCAAGGCCCCGTGCCCAAAGCGAGGACAGTAGGGCCAGTCTCTGAGATCCCCCCCCCCCCCCCTCCCCTTCCCTCTCCTTCCTCTCCTCTCATCTCTCTTCTGATCTCCTCTCCTCTGCTCTCTACTCAATGCCTCTCTCCTCTCCGCTCCTTCCCATTTTCTCCTCTGATCTCCTCTGATATCCTCCCCTCTGCTCTCTACTCAATGCCTCTCTCCTCTCCCCTCCTTCGCATCCTCTCCTCTCCTCTCCTTCCCATCCACTCCTCTTCTCTGATCTCCTATCCTCTCTTCTCCTTCCCATCCCATCCTATCCTCTCCCCTCCTTTCTTCTCCTTTCCTCTCCTCTCCTCTCCTCTCCTCTCCTCTCCTCTCCTCTCCTCTCCTCTCAGTTCCTTTCTCCTGTTTTTTTTCCCTTGCTCTCCTCTTGCGCTTTTAAACCCTTTCCCTTACTTTAAACCCCCTTCCCTTAT
>NC_136936.1:3912962-3922962 GCF_949987615.1 Pollachius pollachius | reverse complement strand
ATGTTTTTATGGGCACAGCTCACTCTATATGTTTACGATAGGATAACACTGGACGTGACTCCGTCGCTGCTTGGTTACGTGTGTTTTAGACAATAATTGTGACGTTTTTTGTCGTAAACACATGTAGCACAAGTAATGTGAGAAAGACGTCATCTCGAAGACATTTACATTTTCTCTCTGCGTTAATTAAGCCCTTTGAGACTGTGATCAAGGTACATACAAGTACAATTGTATTGAATTGAATTGAACTGAAAATTGAGTGTTCTTCTTTTCTTGCGTTGTTTTCCTCTGCGTCACAGCTCCGCCTACTTTTACGACAACGCCCCCTCAATATGTGGAGGCCAAGGAGGGGGGCAACACCCAGCTCAGCTGCACCGCCTTGGGAAACCCTAAACCAATGATAAGCTGGCTGAGGGAGGGGGAGGAGCTTGTCACCAGCTCTAAGTATTCGGTAAGTAGCGCGAAGAAAATGAGCCGAAGGAAACCGCGTAAATGTTTCAACTTCGTCGAGGTCCACAGAGACACGGGTATCGGTGCTGACGTTACTTAGAAGTAATGCCTCTTCTGAAACTGGGTCAGTGCTCGTTGGGGCATTGCTTTCTGCGGGTAAAGATTTAGCCGGTGTGTTCGAACAGTGACTCAGATCCGAAGGCCACGATCCTTATGTAATTCATCGGTACATCTCGATTTTTTAATGGAGGTTTTTCCAAGACGTGACGATGAGAATTATTGAATCTAATTATTTAATGTGTACCCACAACATTGCAGGAGTTGGTTTTACTGGTGTATTACTGGTTTATAAGCCCTGCTACTGGCCAGCTGGCAGCTACTGGCCAGCTGGCATGGGCTTCAGACTAGGACCGCACAGGGCTTTGCGTTAACCACGAAATCCACAATTTAGCTTTTAAAATTTTCATTTCCAAAACATACTTTATGTTCTCCAACATTCGCGGATCTCCATTTTGTTCCCCCGGTGCCTCGTCCTCCTCCTCCTCATCTCCAACATCACAGAACCCAACTCCCCTTCATCCTAAGTTTGCTCTTCCGCGGCAGCCTCGTATTAACTCGAGCGCCGCGCTAAATGATCGGACATCATCCCCTAATGCATTATTAATATTTCCCCGCTGCATTAATATTCTATTACTCCAAATACGAATGTTCTTCTTGAAAGAGAGAAAAACCCGTCAACGCGTCCCGTGCCTCGACTCACTAGCGTCACGGCGGGACTCTGAGGCAGCATTAGCGGTGCGGGCTACACCCGTCTCGGTCGCCTCTCCTCCCCTTCCCCGTCCCGGGGCTCATCGCTGGGACCCGATGTGCTGGGGGGGCGGGGGAGTGAGGGAGGGCCACGCCGGGGACCGGCTCAAAGGGTGCGCGTGTGTGTGTGTGAGGACTTGTTGTTCAGGAGCGTCGCCGCGGTGTCTGGGCGTTGGGTGTGTTTGCTCGTCTGCATGAACGCTTTCCCTGGAGATGCGGCAGAGAAAAGCAGGAATGTGAGCAGGCAGCAGAGAGAGAAGAGAGAGTGAGAGAGGGAGAGGGAGAGAGAGAGAGGGAGAGAGGGAGGTAGGGAGAGAGAGAGAGGGAGAGGGAGGGAGAGAGAGAGAGGGAGAGAGGGCGGTAGGGAGAGAGAGAGACAGAGAGAGGGAGAGAGAGGGAGAGAGAGGGAGGGGGAGAGAGAGAGAGGGAGAGAGAGAGGTAGGGAGAGAGAGAGACAGATAGAGGGGGAAAGGAAGAATGACAGAGAGAGAGAGAGAGAGAGAGAGAGAGGGAGAGGGAGAGAGAGGGAGAGGGAGGGGGAGAGAGAGAAAGGGAGAGAGGGAGGTAGGGAGAGAGAGAGAGACAGAGAGAGGGAGAGGGAGAGAGAGGGAGAGAGAGAGAGAGGGAGAGAGAGAGAGAGAGAGGGAGGGAGAGAGAGGGAGGGAGGGAGAGAGAGAGAGGGAGAGAGAGAGAGACAGATAGAGGGGGAAAAGGAAGAGAGAGAGAGAGTGAGAGAGATAGAGAGAGAGAGATAGAGGGAGAGGGAGAGAGGGGAGCAGGATTCCTTATTGTTACTGCAGTTCGCCTCCTCGCGCTCTATGAGATCTGAGTGTGTTTAGGTGCTGCATTGGGGCCCATGTGACACACTACTCTTCTACCACTTTGCCTGCTAACGCGCCTCGTCTCTCCTGCACACCCAACACGGCCTCTCTGCGGCGGCGGGGGGGTGGGGCTGAGGGAGGGAGGACAGGTGACCACGCAGGCGTCTGTCCCGCGGGTCAACGGCCGTCGTGGCGGTGGCAGAGGCTGTTTGAAACGCGGCCATGTGCTCGCGTCTGACTCGTTGGAGGGACAGGCGGCGGAGTCTGGACGCCGCCTCAGTCACAGCCCTCCCCGCCCGTCCCTGTGTGCTCGGCCACAGCTGGGTGTGACTTGAATGGAGGGCGTCGTGCGGCCCGGTGCATAATGGATGAGGCTCCCACTATCTGCGATTGGTTAATGCATGTTCCTTAAGCACTTATTGGTTCTCGGTGGCGGCGGCGGCGGCGGCGCCTGTAGACCTGGTTGGACACGGAGGAGTGAGACGTTTCCAAGGTTACCACGTGGAGAAAGATTGGATCCCAGTCAAACTAATTAAAGTTGTAATATATTAAAGAGCGCTCATTTCGGTCTCCCTGCACTCCCACACACACACAGACACACGGAGTGCACACACACACACACACACACACACACACTCACACACATGGAGTGCGCACACACACACACATACACACACACATATTCATATATTTTATGGATATCATCTTAATAATAGCATATGTATTCATGCTGCGATGGTACTTCTTTGTGTCCTTTATATCGGGTATAACAGGGTTCAGTGGGAAACAAGTTAAACATTTAAAATAATATGGTTTAATGTCATTTAAACCATCTATTTTCATAACATTCAGATGTTAATGTTAAGGTTTAATAATTAAACACTCAGACCAGCAGAATTACCGCATTCAAAATGTTGCACAACACTCCATAATAATCAACACTTCCATGCTTCATGTTTTGAGCTCCGGAATGTGAGGTTTTCACTTCATCACCTGCATCATCAGTTCTACAGTGTGTGGTTCTACGGCGTGTGGTTCTACAGCGTGTGGTTCTACGGCGTGTGGTTGTATGGCGTGTGGTTCTACGGCATGTGGTTCTACGGCGTGTGGTTCTACAGCGTGTGGTTCTACAGCGTGTGGTTCTACAGTGTGGTTCTACGGCGTGTGGTTCTACAGCGTGTGATTCTACAGCGTGTGGTTCTACAACGTGTGGTTCTATAGTGTGTGGTTCTATAGCGTGTGGTTCTATAGCGTGTGGTTCTATAGCGTGTGGTTCTACAACGTGTGGTTCTACAGCGTGTGGTTCTAAAACGTGTGGTTCTATAGCGTGTGGTTCTACAACGTGTGGTTCTATAGCGTGTGGTTCTACAACGTGTGGTTCTACAGCGTGTGGTTCTATAGCGTGTGGTTCTATAGCGTGTGGTTCTATAGCGTGTGGTTCTACAACGTGTGGTTCTACAGCGTGTGGTTCTATAGCATGTGGTTCTATAGCGTGTGGTTCTATAGCGTGTGGTTCTACAACGTGTGGTTCTATAGTGTGTGGTTCTACAACGTGTGGTTCTATAGCGTGTGGTTCTATAGCGTGTGGTTCTATAGCGTGTGGTTCTATAGCGTGTGGTTCTACAACGTGTGGTTCTACAGTGTGTGGTTCTATAGCGTGTGGTTCTATAGCGTGTGGTTCTATAGCGTGTGGTACTGCAACGTGTTGTTCTACAGTGTGTGGTTCTATAGCGTGTGGTTGTACAGCGTGTGGTTCTACAGCGTGTGGTTCTATGGCGTGTGGTTCTACAGCGTGTGGTTCTACAGCGTGTGGTTCTATAGCGTGTGGTTCTACAGCGTGTGGTTCTATAGCGTGTGTAGTATCGGCTCCAAATATCGGCGCAAGGACATCGGTATCGGCGTATCGGCCATCGGCTAAGGCTGATGAAAAAAATAATCTGTATCGGTATCGGCCCTAAAAAAAAATCCATATCGGGCGTTCCCTAGTTCTGACAGCGTGGGGTTCTGACAGCGTTGGTGTCTGACAGCGTGGGGTTCTGACAGCGTTGGGTTCTGACAGCGTGGGGTTCTGACAGCGTGGGGTTCTGACAGCGTGGGGTTCTGACAGCGTGGGGTTCTGACAGCGTGTGTTCTGGCGCCCCCCTCAGGTCCACGACGGCAGCGTGACGGTCCTGGCCATCACCAGGGACGACCGCGGGGCCTACACCTGCCGCGCCCACAGTGACCAGGGAGAGGTGCTGCACACCACGCGCCTGCTGGTCCAAGGTAATGCACGCACACACGCACGCACGCACGCACGTAGGCACACAGACTCACACACGCACGCACGCACTCACGCACACACACAGGCACACACGCGCACGCATGCACACCCGCGCAGTCCCTCACGCAGAACCACACGTACACACAAGCACATGTACATTCAGGTACATTCACGCACATTCACACACACGCACACGTTCATGCACACATGCATACGTACACATACACACACACACGCACGCACACATGCACACAGCCAGGCTGCAGATCCCTGTCCTTTAGAAGCAGCTAGGGGGTGATGGAATTCTGCTCAGTGGTGCCCGGGTAGACCCACTGCGGACACTGGGACTTCAACCCACAACCTTTTGGCTGGGACTGGAACCCCCTCACCACTACCGTGTCCTGTGAGGGAGGTGTCGTTACATATATGGTGTCCATCACCGGTTGGTCGCTTACCATCAGTGTATTGATGGTGATTCAGGGTTTTTTTCACATACTGTGTCATGTTAAGCTTAAGAAAGAACAAAGCACTTAGGACTGCTGGGACTGGAATGGGCTGTAGAGGCATTCTGGGAGTTATGGGGCGGCATTTTGTGTATCACAGGTCTGTGTCAGTAAATAGACTTGACCTGGGCCGGGTGGATGTACTCATGTCTGTTTCGCTGTGAATGCATATATGTATGAACGTATGTGTGTGTGTGTGTGTGTGTGTGTGTGTATGTGTGTGTGTGAGTGCCTCTACGCGTAAATGTGTGCGTGCGTGTTCGTGTGTGCCTGTGCGTGTGTCTGCGTCTATACACGCGTGCATATCTGTGTTTGTCTGTGTGTGTGTGTGTGTGTGTGTGAGAGTGTGTTTTGTGTGTGTCTATCTGTGCGTGTCTTCACGCGTGTGCGTGGACGCAACAGGGCTTGTCTGTGTGGACATCTCTTCCTACCTCCACTCCATTAACTGGGCTCTCTGCTGGACATAGATCGGATGGATCGCTGATAGCAGCCCCTAAATTCCCCCCTCTCCCCCCCTCCCCCTTCGTCCTCGTCCTCCATTGAGACAGCTCTGGACCAGTGAACACTGTGTATTCCAACATGCCCTGATTCATTTCTAATGGAAACGTTGCCGTGATGAGGATTTAATTAAGTTCGAACGAAATTGGCGAAATTAGATGAAAAAAAAGAGTAAAAAAAAAAGAGAGGAAATCGCCTGACATTTATGTTTATAAACAACGTGAGAGGATCCTCTATTTTTCTCCTCATCCAGTGCATGAACAAGCATGCAGAATCGCACACACACACACATGCACACAATCACGCACACACACACACACACACAGACACACACAGACACACACACACTCTAACGCACACACCTACACACCTACACACACACACACACACACATATACACAACCCACCCCGCCACACATACACTCAATCTCCCATCCGAGAGAGCGACTAGCTAACGGGGAGTCTCTCTTGCTATGTGCACCGTAAGTTCTAACAACGATTTAAAACCCTGCGGTAGGACCTTCCCCAGAACCACACGAGTGACACCTGGATATGTATATCGAGTTTCACCTTCCTCCCCCCCGCCCACCGCGGAGTGCTCTCTGTATCGGGTGAGGCTCCACCGTGGTGGAGCCTCACCCGATACAGACAGCACTCCGCGGTGGGTGGGGGAGCCTTCGGTAGGCCGGGGGCCGGGGTCTGGAACCCACAGTCATACACCGACCCGGTTCACCCCAGGCCTACACCCGTCATGGACGCTTCTGCTCCTTCTGCTGTCCAGAAGTCAAGAGGCTACGTCCACGCAGGAGATCGCTCTGTCTCTTTAGGAATGCAGGGATGCCGGCTCCGCCCGCCAACGGGGTTAGAGAGATGCTAGCGGAGGGTCGTCCACGGTGTTTCACAAAGGCTCGGGTGAATGGGTGTTGTAATTATGGCATTGTGCGCGTGTGTATGCGTGTGTGCGTGCGTGTGTGCGTCTGTGCCTGTGCGTCTGTGCCTGTGTGTGTGTTTGTGTCTGTGTGTCTGTCTGTGTGTGTGTGTGTCTCGGTGTGCGTGTCAGTGTGCGTGTGCCTTGTTTTAATTACGAGGCCAACGTTCTCTGAGTGGGGAGCTGAAGTGAAGGGGGCAAGGTTGTTCTAGCAGTTAAGGTGTTGATCGAGTCCTGCTCAGAAGGTTGTGGGTTCAAACCCCGACGTCTGCGTATTCTACCCCTCGAGGAAGACAACCCTCTGCTCCTTAATGGTGTATTATAATACAAAAACTATGTTTATGTAATAATAAAATAATATTTGATGTGGATAAAAGTGTCTGACACTGGTTCTACTAGTTTGGTCTGAAACTAGTCGATGTAGAGAGAGTCTATTTCTCCCAGTGGCCGGTCACTGAACTGTTCGTGTTCCCTCTCTCTACAGGCCCTCCGTACATCGTCTCGCCGCCAGAGAACATCACTGTAAACATTTCCCAGAATGCCCTGTTCACGTGCCAGGCGGAGGCGTATCCCGGCAACCTGACCTACACCTGGTTCTGGGAGGAAGACAACGTCTATTTCAAGAAGTAAGGTCTCCCGTTGTACTGGCTGTTGAGCAGTACTTTGTCTGATCAGTAGGGCTGCTCGATTATGGGAAAAATCATAATCACGACTATTTCGGTCAGTATTGAAATCACGATCAATCAAACGATTATTTTGGAGTTTAAAAACATGATGTAATTATGAAGCATGTCTCTCCCAGAAAACACTTTGTAACTGTGGACTTTGAAATTTTGCCTTAAAAATATGCACAAAATGGTCAAAAAGAAAATGTTCCAATCTAAAAGGATATACAGATATGTATCCAGCTGTTCTGCCCTTTCTATAAAATTAAATAAATAAATAAATAAATGAAAACTCGATTACATTAGTTTTGCGATCGTTTGACGCTAAAATCGAAATCGCGATCAAAATTCGATTAATCGCCCAGCCTTACCGAGCAGGGTATGACTCGAGGCGGACTCTCAATAGGGGGGGTCACTCGGAGTTAAAGAGGGCCCCCACACCTCCAGACTTAAACCAACGGCCAACTGCCTCCATCCGACCACTCCGTTGCCTCTCGTCTGATCCGTTCGGCGGAAAAGTTGCATTAAGACGCACAGCGAAGACTACTGCCAACGACACAGTAGCCGTTGTACGTTCTGCGCCTGCGCGAGATGCAATAAGTCTCCTTAACATCGGGTGTCGATGTAAACTCCCTCAGACCGGGACCAGAGAGCGTCTGCGTGGTTCCAAAAGCTTCCAACACCGCTCAACACACAACAAACAGATTTGCTCCAGAACTCGTCGCCCCAAACGTTTCAGATGGCCAACGGTTGGGCCGGTGTATTCAACGCGTAAAACTAAGACCTCTGGTTCCTGGAGGCGTTCCGGATGATTCCCTGGACTCTGCTCTAGTTTTATCTGAATGGGACATGGCTGCCATGTGTTTTTCTGTGTGTGTGTGTGTGTGTTTCTGTGTGTGTGTGTGTGTATGTGTGAGTTTGTGTATAAGTAAGTGTATGTTTAAGTGTGTGTGCTTGTGTGTGTGTGTTTGTGTATACGTGCTTCTGTGTGTCTGTGTGCACGTGTGTGTGTGTACATGTGTGTGCAAGTGTGTGTGTCTGTGTGTGTGTGTACGTGTGTGTGTGTGTGTGTGTGTGTGTGTGTGTGTATAGGTCCATATGTGTGTATCGCCAGCCTGTCCAGAGATGGTGAGAGTGGAGCCCAGCGGGTGCTATCATGTGTGTGCGTCTGTGTGTGTGTGTGTGTGTGTGTGTGTGTGTGGTCAGCGGGCAGCGAGCCAGTCATATTACCGCGCTCGGATGGCCGCGTCACGTGACTCCGGTACCCCCCTGTCACGTGACTCTGTGTCCCCGTGCCGCGCACCGGCGCCAGGCCGCCGCCACGATGTGAAGTGCAGCCAGCAGCCCTGCGGGCCTTTCTGGGGCAGGTCTTCTGAGGACAGCAGCCTTTCAGAGGCCCGAGTGCCGGATACAGGAGCAGCGTTGCCAGATTGGGCCCGATTTCCCGCCCCCAATCTGGCAACCGCCAGAAAATGGGCCCAATCTGGCAACGCTGCCCAGGAGCGAGACGCAGGAGCACCGATGCACGCATGCACACATACGTACACATGTATACACGTGTACGCACACATATATACGTATGCGCACGTGTACACACACACACACACACACACACACACACACACACACACACACACGCACGCGCACGCGCACACACACACACATATACACACACACACACACACACACATATACCCACACACACACTCTCACTTACAGACACCCACACACACACACACCCACACACAAACTCTCACACTTACAGACACACACACACACACACACATATACCCACGTGCACAAACACACACACATATACAGACACACACACACACACACACGCATACACAGACGGGGAGGGAGGGACACGAGGGCCGACAGGGACCGGGCAGAAAAGCATTCAGCTCGGGAACAGAGGCAGAGCGGAGCCAACACCGGGGGCCCGCCACGAAGAGAGGGGCAGGGGGCCGCAGAGTCTGGCGCTCGGGGGGGTATCTAAAATTACAACGTGACGCCACGACTCTATTCAATTAGAAAACAGTGAGGTGTCGGAAATTCGGTGTTTTGTTTAAACGTCGAATGCCATTACCCGGTCAATACGGAGCTGGCCCCGGCGTCCTGCTCTCACGCGGCGCCCCGGGCGGTGTCGTCTTACGGAGACGTGTGTGTCCCGGCGGCGGCGGTCCGGCCCCTCACAGAGAGGCGATCGTGGGCCCGGGCTGATGGTCACTTGTACGTGCCGTGCCGTCGTCTGTCGGTGCTTCCTCCGCCCCGACTCGGTCTGACTCTCTGCTGCGCTCTGACGGCACGTCCTGTTACTGAACCTTCCGGCTCGTGACCGGAAGGTCGCTGGTTCGATCCCCCGGCTCCTCCTAGCTAGAGTGTCGAGGTGTCCCTGAGCGAGGCGCCTCACCCTGACTGCTCCTGACCAGCTGGCTGTCGCCCTGCGTGGCTGACATTGCCGTCGGTGTGTGAATGTGTACATGAATGGGTGAATGTCAGGCAATATTGTAAAGCGCTTTGAGTGGCCGATGGTTAAAAAAACGCTGTATAAACGCAGTCCGTTTACCATTCATCTCCTCCTCACATTGTTCCCCCCCGACACACGACGCGTTCCTCTGACACTGGCGTTGGCCCTGACGGCCGTGGTGTCCGTGTGTGTGTGTGTGTGTGTGTGTGTTTGTTTCCCAGCGACCTGAAGCTGAGGGTGAGGATCCTGATCGATGGCACCCTCATCATCTTCCGGGTGAAGCCGGAAGACGCCGGGAAGTACACATGCAGCCCGAGCAACAGCCTGGGAATCTCGCCCTCCGCATCAGCACACCTGACTGTTCAGTGTGAGTGTTGCCCCGGCAACCGCCGCCGTGCGGGGGAGGGGGGAGGGTGGGGGAGTCGGGAGGGGCGGAGAGAGGGACAGAGGGAGGGAGACGGTACAGTGAGCTCTGGAAGGAGGGAGGGAGGGGAGCAGCAGTATGGAGTCTGCTGCGGGCGTTTTCCCAGCATCCTCCGCCATCGCCGCGGAAACGCACCGCCCTAACCTTCCCGGATCTCAAGGTCACATGACC
>NC_136936.1:3795462-3910462 GCF_949987615.1 Pollachius pollachius | reverse complement strand
GTGTGTGTGTGTGTGTGTGTGTGTGTGTGTGTGTGTGTGTGTGTGTGTGTGTGTGTGTGTGTGTGTGTGTGTGTGTGTGTGTGTGTGTGTGTGTGTGTGTGTGTGTGTGTGCGTGCGTGCGTGTGTGTGTGTGTGTGTTGCAGGATCCGCCTTACTTTAATGTGAGGCCAGGGGGGGAGTACCGCCAGGAGGCTGGGCGAGAGCTGGTGATCCCCTGTGCTGCTTCTGGAGACCCCGAGATCCCAACCATCACCTGGAGAAAGGTACACTCACCCTCTCATGGACCAGTCACCCTCTGGTCCACGGTACAGTCACCCTCTGGTCCATGGTACACTCACCCTCTCATGGACCAGTCACACTCTGGTCCACGGTACAGTCACCCGCTGGTTCATGGTCCATTCATCCTCTAGTACCTGGTACAGTCACCCTCTGGGCCATGGTACATTCACCCTCTGGGCCATGGTACATTCACCCTCTCATGGTACATTCACCCTCTGGGTTCATCGTACATTCACCCTCTGGTCCATGGTACAGTCACTCTCTGGTTTATGGTACATTCACCCTCTGGTTCATGGACCATTCACCCTCTGGTACCTGGTACATTCACCCTCTGGTTCATGGACCATTCACCCTCTGGTACCTGGTACATTCACCCTCTGGTTCATGGTACAGTCACTCTCTGGTTCATGGTACATTCACCCTCTCATGGTACATTCACCCTCTCATGGTACATTCACCCTCTCATGGTACATTCACCCTCTGGTTCATGGTACATTCTCCCTCTCATGGTACATTCACCCTCTGGTCCATGGTACATTCACCCTCTGGTACCTGGTACATTCACCCTCTGGTACAGTCACTCTCTGAAACATTCACCCCCCGGGGAGGTGACCTCTGGGGATGTGAGGGGGACCTGGAGGCAACCTTGTGTTATGATGTCCTTCTTCTGACACATCCTCCCGGCATCAGTCCTGCCCCACTATCCATACCAAGGTGTTCCCTGTAGCTGTTATATATATGAATCATTGATGGCATTATCAAAATGAATAGGATGATTTTTGTAGGTAGAGTTCGTCAAAACAGGAAGATTTGATTATTTGATTTTATTTAACACATGTTCGGACACCAGAGTAAACAGGTTGGAAAGCCTTATCGTGATATTTACATTGGCAGAATATTGTGATCGCAAAGTTACGATGAACAAAGTATATTAATCGCAATGTTATGATGACCAAAATATTACGATAGCTATGTTACGATTACCATAACATTACGTTCGACAAATCACCATGACCATTATCGGACAATTCCGTTATTACAATCATCGGATTACTACCATCGCAATTGAACATAATCCAAACAAATCGCTCTCAAACGTTTCTAAGATGGCCGACTTCTCTGGTCCCCGTTTCCCTGGCAGGTGGGGAAGCCAAGTAAGAGTAAGCACAACGTCCTGCCAAGTGGAAGCCTGCAGTTCCTGTCCCTCAGCAAGGAGGACCACGGCGAGTGGGAGTGCGTGGCCACCAACGTGGTCACCAGCATCACTGCCAGCACGCGACTTCTCGTCATCGGTAGGGAACCGGCCAATCCCGTCTCACCTGAGGTCACGTCATGACTAGGGACCGATGCAGATTTCTTTCATCAGCCTTAGCCGATGACCTATACGCTGATGCCGGTTTTCTTGAGCCGATATTTGGAGCCGATACTGCTTTTGCTCCCTCGATTAACATCATGAAAAATGACACAATGATGTTAACAAATGTTACAAGTCTCAATTTAAAAAAGGAACGTTTATTGAACTGTCTTGCGGGGAAAAAATGTGTATAAATTATCGGTCGATATATCGGTCGATCACTAGTCATGACATGCATAGCCCTGCCCATATCCCAGTCTGAAAAAACGATGTCACGGCACTATGTTATATGCCACCCCTACAGGGAAGAGGAGCTCAGGTTTGTAGAATAGGAGTTGGCTCGGGCCTCTGGCAAAATATGCCCACTGGGCGCCTCACTGGGTGTTCAAAGCAGGTCCAGTGGGGAGGTGACTTCGGGGAAGAACCAGGACAAGGTGGAGAGATTATATCTCGACACTGGCCTGGGAACGCCTCGGAATTTTCCCGTCAGATGTGGTCAATGTGGCCCGGGAAAGGGAAGTCTGGGGACCCCTGCTAGAGCTGCTGCTTGATTTAGACAACACAAAGCACAAACCAAGGTACTTTAGTTTGGCTGCTTGGCTTTGATATTTATAGTTTTCCCAATATGTGATAAATAAGACCGGGGTGAGAGCCTGCCTGTGTTATCCTTTATGGCTGCACTCTTCCAACGGTAAAGCAGGGGTGTGGTTCCCTCAGTGTTAAACATGATGGCACTTCCTCTGCGTATGAAGCACCTCAGCACATCTTAACCCAGGGGATTTGAGTGTCTGAGAGGTGGATATGAAAGCGGAGGGTGTGTTCCGACCACTCCACACACACATCCTCTGGCATCAGTGAGATTGCTGGACTTTAAAACTATTTTTTCTGATACACTTCACAAGAGGGTCTTCAATTTGAAATTGCTTGAACATTTGCGCTTCGGGACAATTTTATGATGCTCTGTTTGCTTCTAGTTCGCAAACGAGTACATCGAAAGCCTTTATCGGCGATAGGAAAGCACCGACAGGAATAAGACGTGGTTTAGCTGCATACATTAAACCTCATCTTAAACCAAAGTAGCTAATTTACATACATGGGAAACAAGGAGTAAAAATGGTGCCTGGTGCAGCCTTGATTATAATCCCTGGACAGCGGGAGCAGGTGAGGGGGCAAACTGTGCCACGGAGCTCAAGACACACGGGGGAGGGGGTCTTCACACCCCAGCTGGTCCTGAACCACCCCCCCCCCCACACCTGGCAACCACCCTCCTCCTCCCCCCGGCAACCGTCGCCGAGCTCCTAAGTGTCAGTTGGGCGGCGGCACTGCAACCAGCAGCTGTGGTTCCTCCAGGCACACCGTGGCTCAGTGGGGGGGGGGGGGTGAGGCTCTCTGCTCCTCCGATCCTCCACCTCTCCACCTTAAGGAGGGAGGTGGAGGAGCTGGCTGCGGGTCACACCGGCGCAGCTGTGCCGGGGCAGACAGGAGCGTGGTCGGGGCCGGGGCGGGCCCCACCGCGGCGATGCTGCTGTCCTTGACCTTGTCTGGTTGGCCGGCGGAGCGGAGCGGTGCTCCGGCGTTAATCACACACACACCGGGATGAATCAGCAGATCTGGAACGCCGGTCGTAATGGCCGCTTGTTCCTCTCACTCACCTTTATGGACTTGAGCTTGAGGTTGAAAACGCAGGGTTTATTTTGAGAACCGCGTTGTGGTTCTCAAAAGTCTTCTCAAGTCTTTTTCCGAGGGATTGTTTGGTTTGGTTCACGCCAGTGTGTGGACTAAAGGCGAAATATCTTTCTGTAATTTACCCGGAAATACTCGAAGCTGTTTTTGCGCGTCTATACATTATTAATAACCTGCTGTTACCATTGAGTTGGCTAGCGGACGCTTTTATCTAAAGTGACTTGTGACTGTGAATACAGATCAGTTTCATTAAGGGGCAGGGTGGGGGGGTGGGGGGCTTGTAATGGCATCCTGCTAAAGAATCCCCCAGGTACGGGGATGTGGACACCTAGGATCGAACCCAGTACCTTTCGGCTCCTAGGCAAACCCCCCCACCTAACCCCCCATAACAACTAGACTATCCCTCCCCTTTAATCATAACAATCAGTATTAGTCTCTCTTCAAGCATCAAATGTTAACACACAGGGCTTACCTTACATTCACACTACATGCGTCTGTCGACGGATGGCCGAGGGCGTGTCTGACGTATTGGGGACTAGTCTTTGTAGACGCAGCCTGCAGCCAATCAAATCGCTTCCCGCTAACAAAGCCGATGTGTGGGTATAAATACGAAAGATCAGGTGTCTAAAAACCGTCGACCAATCGATTCCACATTTCTTTAAAAAAATATAACAGCCGGATTTTTCCTGCTTCTTCCTGCTTGTTGTTGCAAAATGGATCCAGTAGCCACAGAAGTGTTCCTCCTGATGTTTGTGTTTCCCTCCCAGGCACCAGCCCCCACGCTCCGGGCAACATCCACGTCCTGCCATCCATCACCTCCGCCAACGTGTCCTGGGAGCCCGGCTACGACGGGGGCTTCGAGCAGACGTTCTCCGTGTGGTACGGCCCAGTGTGAGTAGCTAGTTCCCCCCCCCCCCCTCCCCCCCCAACGTTCTCCGTGTGGTACGGCCCAGTGTGAGTAGCTAGTTCCCCCCCCCCCCCCCCCCCCAACGTTCTCCGTGTGGTATGGTCAAGTGTGAGCACCTCTCGTTCCCCCCCCCCCCCCCCCACGTTCTCCGTGTGGTACGGCCCAGTGTGAGTAACGTCCCAGAGCAGGACGTTCTCCTTGGACTCCAGCTTGGTGTAGTTCGGGACGAGGGGGAAGGGATGCAGTGACACAGTCGTAAACACCCCCCCCCCCCCCCAAACCCGCCGCTGCCGCCACGGGGTAGAGCAGAGCTCGTTCTTCATCCGTGGCGTACATGTTTAGACGCGGCTGGGGTATTAACGTGAATATTTGCGTTTATTCGGTTAGCTGGGGTGTATTTCACGCCGGGGGAAACACGATGAAAGGGTTACCAGGCGTTTCGAGCACCCCTACGTGAGGAGGGAGAGTCACCCCAAGTCCGGTGAAGTTAGTGTTTATAAAGAGATGTGTGAGAGTTACTCTTGACACTCTGGGGCAGAGATGATTGCGTTCTCAGCAGAAACAAGCGAACTCTAAGCCGAGCTGCGCGGCGCCAGGGGTCCGCGGTTATGAATGTGTTGATCAGAGCTATCTAATTACCCAGTTAACTGTGATCATTACCTGCCAGAACACATTTTACGGCGAGCAGGGAGAACAGATACTATCTCACTGCAGTGGAGAGCAGGAGATCTGCTCTGTGCTCGAGTGCCGGCTGGCTACGTGCGGTATATATTGTTTTATAACAACTCGAACCCTTTGTCTCTTCTGGTTGTGATTGGCTTGTTATTCATTATACTCACAGGCCACAGCAGACTGTAAACCATCTCACACTCTCTTCTAGAACCTACATATATAGCTAGATAGATAGGTTTATAGATAAAGATAGGTATGCAGGCAGACAGACAGACAGACAGACAGACAGACAGACAGACAGACAGATAGATATATAAGTTATCTTTCTTTGATGAGCCCACGGACAGATGGATGATGGATACATATATCTATAAACTTATGTTCGACTAGTCTAGATGATTGGATAGATAGATGGATGGTGGATACATATATATATTAACTTATGTTTGACTAGTTTAGATGAATAGATAGCTAGTTTGACTAGTCTAGATGGATGGATAGCTAACGTGTATAGTCTAGATGGTGTTTGACTCATCTAGATAGATGGATAGTTATTTTGTCTAGTCTAGATTGTTGGAAAGCTAGTTTGTCTAGTCTAGATTGATGGATAGCTATTTTGACTAGTCTTGATGGATGGATAGCTAGTTTGACTAGTCTAGATGGATGGATAGCTAGTTTGACTAGTCTAGATGGATGATAGCTAGTTTGTCCACTCTAGATGGATGGATAGCTAGTTTGTCTAGTCTAGATAGACAGATAGCTAGTTTGTCCAGTCTAGATGGATGGATAGCTAGTTTGACTGGTCTAGTTGGATGGAAAGCTAGTTTGACTTGTCTAGATGGATGGATAGCTAGTTTGTCTAGTCTAGATGGATGGATAGCTAGTTTGAGTAGTCTAGATGGATGGATAGCTAGTTTGTCTAGTCTAGATGGATGGATAGCTAGTTTGTCTAGTCTAGATGGATGGATAGCTAGTTTGTCTAGTCTAGATGGATGGAGAGCTGGTTTGTTTCGTCTAGATGGATGGATAGCTAGTTTGTCCAGTCTAGATGGATGGAGTGCTGGTTTGTTTCGTTTAGATGGACAGTGAGATGGACGGCTCCAGCAGTATTGGCTGACCTCTCTCCCCTCTGTCTCTGCTGCTGGCTCCACAGGTCCAAGAGGATCGACTTTGGGCCCCACGACTGGCACTCCATGCCGGTGTCGGGCTCCGGGACCTGGCTGGTGGTGACAGGGTTGGAGACCAGGACTGAGTACCAGTTCAGCGTGCTGGCCCAGAACAAGCTGGGCACCGGGCCCTTCAGCGAGGTGGTGACGGTCAACACCGCAGGTGGGTTGCGGCCGGGGTCGTGACCTCAGGGTCACCGCGGGGTCAGCAGCCTCCGGTCTCTAGCCAGGGTTTATGGCGCTTTCGTTTTTAATGAGTTTCCGGTTTTAACGACTCCTGGGATTGGGACGAGCACCAGATGGTTGGATTATGGGCTATAGCGCCCTCTAGGGATTCAGTGCAACTGATAAACACGTAGAAATATTTATTCCATGTTGCTACTAAAGAAATAAAGGCGATGCTCGTCAAATACATAATAAAGGGAAGGTAATTGGCTACTACGTGTGTAATTGTCAAATGATGGACACACTACTACTACAACTACGAGTCTTACTAATGCTAGTGCTACCACTAATGCAACTACTAATAATACCACTACTAGTACTACTAGTAAAGCTAATGGTGGTCTGGATAATGAAGATGATTATGATGATAATATTTTGGCCATAAACATGATATATTATACACGTATGTATTTTTTTACACTATATTTGTTCATCACGAATACATTGCGTAACCGTGTCATTATGATTAATAAGTTACCTAACAGAAAATGTACTTTCAGTTCCAGAAATCGTGTTAGGAAAGAATCACAAGACTGTATGACGTCGTGAGCTAATGTGTTTCCTTCTGTGATGGGGACGGTGGCTCGTGATGCTTCTCTCATGTTAGTTCTCTAACTGTGATTGACAGAGAATCTGTTGCCATTGTTGATGTTTTGAGTAAGAGGCAGAAGAGGATCCTTCTTCTTCTGCTCTTCCTCCATCATGAAACTTGTTACTAGAGCGCTGTTCTGATCGGGATTCTAGATCAGAAATCGCATATTAGGAAATAAGATGTAAGACAATTCCCGATTTCTGATCTCAAAATCAAGGATACGGGATTTCAGAAAGCGCATATTCCTGAGATTCGAAATCAGAAATCGGAATCCTCGTCCATCGTATTGCCTAATTTGCGATTTCTGAACGGCACCATCCCTGTTTCACCTGGAGCTGTGCATTCCCACGAGCGGCATAAACCTCAAACGCACTGAACCAAACCCCCCCTTGTTCAGTGTGTGTTCCTAAAGTGCTGATTATGAGGCCCACGTTCACGCAACGCAAGGGGGTTACGAACCCCTCACGTCCTTGCGGACCCTCCTTGCGTCCACCGCAAGGGCCTGACGTGCGCCTCCCAAAATGTTTAACCTTCCGTCGAGGCGACGCAGAACCGTATAGGTTCACGACTGCGTCGAGGCGTCTAAGTGGTCACTGCGTTGCGGGAACGTGGGGCCGTAATCATCCCTTTACCCTCCTGTCCTCCCGTCCCATTGTCCCCCCCCAACGCAGGCTCCCCACTGAGCACCCCAGAGCCCCTGGTTCTCCTCACGCCACCACGGTGCCTCACCGCCAACCGGACCCAGCACGGGGTTCTGCTCACCTGGCTGCCGCCCGCCAACCACTCCTCCCCCGTGGACCGCTACATCGTGGAGTTCCGGCTGGGCGAGCGCTGGGAGGTGCTGGAGGACCTGATCCCCGCCACGGAGACCGAGCTCATCGCCCGCGACCTCATTCAGGTGGGCGGGGCTCCGAACACGGAGCTTTGTGTGTTTACACTCACCGGGCGTCAATGTAAACGTCTCAAAGGGGGCATGTTGCATCACCAGGTGTGGGTGGGATTAAGCCTTACAAGCCGTTTTGAAAATCTGCCCCTTGTGACACCACAAGCTGGCGTGTCCACCTAGATGTGTGCTGGATAGATCAGTCCACCAGCCTACCCGGTGGACTGCAGCAAACGTTGGTCATCCATCCGTCATACATTCTAGATGGACACGCCCACTTGTGATGTCATAAGGGGCAGATTTTCAAAACGGCTGGTAAGGCTAATCACACTCACAACTGGTGGTATAATATGGGACCTTTAAGGTGCCGCCGCAACCAACAACCGAGGATAAAACGTTTACTTAAGTGGTCCACTTAGAAACCTCTGCCTTCCACAGCCAACCACGTTGATGTTTGTGAGGTTGATGTGCAAGCGCAGTAACATATACACAATAGAACGTGTACAAATAGAGGCTAATACGCAAAACAAGTAAACCGGTTTGGTTGTCTCGTGGTTTTTCGTGATTTATTATGATTGCATAACGAAAGCCCATAGTACGCTCCGTAGCACTAAATCCATTGTACGTTCGTAGAATATATTGTAAATATTGTAGACCTAAATTGACGTACAGGCAAAGCTCTCAGCATGTTACAAACACAACGCGGAGAAACACAAGTGCCTACACCCCAGAGTTGCGGTCATACTGCGCTCATTATTTCATCCAATGCGTGTCTGTCGTTTGTTTGTTTGGTGTGTGTTGCTGTCCAGGAGTCCTGGTATGAGTTTCGGGTTATGGCGGTCATGGATGACCTCATCAGCGAGAGCTCCAACGTGGTGGGCGTGTCCAGCACTGGTCAGTATTGCCCTATCACAATGTCGTTGTGGTTAGGGGGTGGGACTCCCGGGCGAAGGGTTCTGGCTTTGAGCCCTAACGTCCTCGGCCAGTTTCCACGACAACTCTGTCCCCTGAACGTTCAATGAAAGTCACTTAGTGTATCAGCCTCTGCTAAAACGACTAAATAGTAATGTAAACATTTTACAGTAATAATGTTTGACAACGATAGACATTTACGATAACGGTACATTTTTACTAATAAAGCCTCAAAATTTTTTTAATAATCATGATAAAATAAATACAAGTTTAAGCGTTTAAGAGTCAAAACCTAGAAGGAAAAACATTCTGTATATTCCCACCACATCGTTCCTAACGTTCCCATCCCCCCCCAGACCTGTACGCCCCCGCGGAGACGGTGGACGAGGGTCTGGCTCGGCCCGTGGTCGCCGGCGTGGTCGCCACCATCTGCTTCCTGGCCGCGGCGGTGCTCTTCAGCACGCTAGCCGCGTGCTTCGTCAACAAGCAGCACCGCCGCAAGCTGAAGCGTAAACCAGGTCGGATGCACACTGGTAGATACACCGAGTATTACGCGCACGCCGCCATTTTAACACCGCTCCAGCTCTCCCCCCCACCCCCCACCCCCTGTGGACGAGATACCGAGTTTGATCTCTTGTTGTTGTGCTTCGTTTGTTTGTTTCCTGTTTCCTGTCTGTTTCCCCTCCGTAGACCCGCCTTTGTCCGTGACACACTTCAGGAAAAGCATCGAGTCACCGTAAGTAGCGACTGCCAGCGGCCGCGCACAGCTCATCCGCTAGAGGTAGCTCACATTGTGCTTGTTCAGTGTCACCGTGGAGAATGAAGGGGAGATGACGATAAATGAAGACGATTGGAGGAGAAATGGGGTTCTTTATTTCTGGACCGCCTGATTGGTTAATAGCACTCACACCTGAAGAGTTGACGTGACAGATCTGGACAGTTCCAGTCGAGTCAAGCTTTGAGGGCTTTGTAATTCAATGTTGCAACATTTCTCAGACACGCGACTCGCCTTGCTTCACATGAGAGACGATTTGAACGTCAAAAAAACTGAAAAGCAAAACTAAAAAGCGATACAAAAGCAACAGGTTTCGGTGTAGCCACCAAAGACCCACCTTGCAGTTCAGTTCACCAACAGTTTTTCTCCCTCGTCAACAAATCGCTGTGAGGGTAAAGTCTGTAAATAAAGCGAACCATTTCTACCAAGTTCAAGGAGTTGGATTCTAGATGAAGAAAAACATTGAAAATTTAACCTTAAAAGGTTATCAGTAAAAGGATGAAAGGAATGTGTACAATAGTGACCTCTGGTGGATCCCAAGAGGGGTTACAATCTGGCTGAGCCGAGTCAGCATTTCAACCACATTATCCTGAGTGCCAATGCTGCAGTCCACGTATCGATCTTTGATTCATCTGTATTCTTTACCCTTTAAAGCTGTCTGCCTTCTGCATGGTTCTTGCAGTGTTTGAAAGTGGCTATTTTTAATTTAGCACTGAAGTCGCACATTGACCGTACAATACCAGCGCTGTCCGTGTGTCTGTCTGTGTTCAAAACCAATCCTGTACTCTGTATGACTGCATTCGAATGTCAACCTCTTCCAAAGAAAACCTTTCTCTGTGTCCTACGTGTTTCCGTGTTAAAACCACCATTTCCGAAAAACCAAACCATTTAGTCGCTTCTTCTAACTAACTCTCGATTCGTTTATAAGAAAAACTGCATTTAAAAGCTGCATAGTTAATAGATTTCAGCCATTCTTTGGACCCGATTGTTATTCTAAAGACCGTTTGCTCAGTCTGCCTTGTCAAGCATTCCCACACTTGTACCGATAGACGAACAGAAAACCAAAACGGGAAGTCTTACGTACCAGGGTCGTGTTGTTTGTTTCCCCTCGCAGGCCTCCTCTCACTCCCTTGCCAGGGGTAGAACCCTGCTGGGATGAGCCTGCCAGGAGCAGTTACTTGCCCCCACCAGCCAGCCCCCTGTGAGTGCCCCCCCCCCCTAATCCCCAACTTCCCATCCCTCCCGCACCATAAAACCCAGGACGTGTGCTGCACTGCACTGGCTGCATTGGCTGCATGGTTTATGCACCGCATAGGAAAAACAATGGAGTTGCAACAATGAGTGTTTGCTTTAGTGCACCACTGGCCTATTTGCATGCCCTGTACGATGGCTTGAATAGGCGTCGGCTAAGCTGCATGTACAGTAGTGGGTAAAGGCGCTCTGTGTAAAGGTCTGAGCTCTCTTATTCCATTCGGCGGCAGATTAAGATAATAAGTAAGGAGATTTGGCTGCTCCTGGTTTGTGGGAGTGATGATTGCACAGAGGCCTGGTTAGCGGTCCTGTCATGGCTCTTCGCTCACATCAGCGTTTTGTGCAGCATATGCAAATAGGCCTTGGTGAAAAAAGAAAAAAAGAAAAGCAAGTGGTGATGGGGAATCGGAGATCTGTGAGGCGGTTGTCATGGTTGCATAGACGGTTCTCCCCCTCTCATCCCATCCCCTTTTCGGCTTGGCTCATTAGCTGCAGTGTTCGCGCTGGATGCTGATGCCGCCGCGAGTCATCCTCATTGTGCCGTTCATCGTGGCTGACTGGGTGTGCTGTCATCATGGCTTTGGTGTTTGGCCTCATCTGTACCAGCTTCCGGAACGTCGCTCCTCACCGTTTTACTTTGCTTGTGTCGGCCGTTTTTTACGCCCCGGTGTCCGTCCGTGTCGGTGTCACTCGACCACGTTGACGTGTGGCTAGGCGCTTTGACGTGTCAACGCCGCGGTGGCGTGTGTTTCCCGTGTGTTCCCCCCCCCCCTCTCTCCAGGCTCTCCTCAGGAAAGATCAGTCCCGAGAGCTCCCCCCCGTCCCGCCCGCGTTCCCTCTCATCGGACAGCTCCCACGGGCCGGGCCTCTACGTGCGCAAGCTGCCCAGCCCGCTGCGCGAGAAGGACAAGGAGCTGTCCTTCTACAAGAAGACCAAGCGCGCCATCGCCAGCAAGAAGTACAGCGTGTCCAAGCACGAGGCGGAGGTGACCACCCCCATCGAGCTCATCAGCCGCGGGCCCGACGGCCGCTTCATCATGGACGCCAGCCCGCCGGCGCGCCGCATCCAGGGCTTCCCCTTCGCCGAGGAGTCCGACATGTACCCCGAGTTCCGGCAGTCGGACGAGGAGAACGACTTCGACCCGGGGCCCCTGCCGCCCATCATGCCCACGCTGCGGCCCCAGCTGTCCCCCACCTCCTCCAGCCTGGAGTCCACGCAGCCCCCCAACTATAGCCCCCGCCTGCACCGCGCCATGGAGGGTATGGGCTTCGCGGAGGGCGGCACGCTGCACGCCTCGGGGCAGGCGCCGGCCTCCCGCTACCGGGGCTTCCCGCAGGGCCCGTTCTACGGGTACCTCGGCAGCCGCGGCGAATCAGGGATCCCGCCGCCGTTCTACATGCCCGACATCAGCCCCCGCAGCTCGGCGCTGTCCTCCCCGCCGGGCACCGCCGACGGGGGGCCGTTCGGCTACCCCTCCATCCCGGAGGAGAGCGGGGACATGGAGCACCATCAGTACACCGCCTCCGGCCACTCGCTCTCCCTCACGCACAGCCCCGTGCCCCGCTCGCCCGAGAGCTGGCAGCCTCATGAGTTCCCCTTCCTGGGTCTAGAGGGTCCTCGCTTCATCTACCCGCCGCACCATCCCCTGCATCACCCCCAGGACCTCCCAGACCCGCCCCCCTACCTGCCTCACTCGCTGCCCCCCAGCCGCCTGCACCTCCCGCCCATGTCCGACCCCTCCAGCCCCGGACTCCTGCAGCTGGAGGTGCCCTCGGCCCCCCAGGGGCGAGAGCGGCCCCCGGGGCCCCCGGTGAGGCGCTTAGCTATGCAACAGGCCCAGAGTCTGGGCCAGCTCAGACACACGTCCCACGGTGTGGGCGTACCAGTGTTGCCTTACCCCGACCCGGTGGCGCGCGCTGGGAGCCCCAGCACGGCTCCCAGCAGCAGCCCACAGTCGTGGCTCAGCCCCAGGGCCGGGCGGCGGGCCGACCCCAGCCTGCCGCCGCTGGTGCTCCAGCCGTCCCGCCTCTCGCCGCTGTCCCAGAGCCCGCTGAGCACCCAGCCGGGCTCCCCCGACATCCTGGTGCGGCCGCCGCCCCGGCCGAGCATCCTGCGCACCTCGCGCTCGCTGGAGATGCCCGAGATCACCCTGCGGCCCTCGGCCTCCGTCAGCTTCTCCCGGAGGTCCTCGCCCGCCACCTCCCCCACGCAGGGCGCACGTCCGCCCGCCACGGGCTACCGCGGCACCCACATGTCGTACGCCTCCACCGCCGCCAGCTACCCCTCGCAGTCCCCCTCCCCGCCTGCCGAGGGCAGGGACGTGTTCGGGCAGAGGCCGTCCCAGAGGAGGTCGGAGGAGGAGATGCTGCCCTCCGAGCCCTCACAGCTCCAGTTATCCGCCTCAGGGTAGGTGATACGCTCCCCCCCCCCAGAGAGGAGGCCCGTCGAGGGCGCGTCACGCTAGGACGTCCCGGTTCAGCCGCCACGTCTCTCTCCCCCCTCCCCCCCCCCCCCCCCCCCTTTTTGATTTAACACAGAGCTACTCAATTAGGGTGATATTTTCCTTCCTTTGCAGTCTAAGGAACGCTAAACGATGATGCATATTTGATGTGAATATGCTGAAAGCATGTAATTGAGTTACGCACACATTTTGGAAATCGAGTCTAAAAGGTCGATTTTTGAATGGGCAATAAGCAAATAACTGCATTACATTATATAAGCTCTAAATTTTTGATTCATTAATTTGTCGAAATTCAGCAATTCACTCCCAAACGCAATTTCCAAATTAGGTATTCGGCTCTATGTCCTTCCCTACAATTCCCCTGATGCCATTTCTACATTTGAGTGAACTAGTCCCAACACATTACAGGATCAAAAGTCCTCCCTCTCAAAGCTTTACGCATATTTCTTGTGATTGCATTCGATTCTACCTGAGGCGCATATACAATTTGCACCCCACAATGCCTACTGTATACTTTTATTTCAACGCATCCTTCTGTTGCCCCTTTTACATCCACCCGGCCCCCACCCACAACCCCAATCCCCCCCCATTCCTTCTTTGAAAGAAGCAGCCTAAACCCTGGGTGGGAGGTTGGGCAGGGCTGGGGCGGGTCAGGGAAGGACAGGGCGTGGCCGGGCGGAGGACACCTCCAACGCCCCAGGCCTTAGACCCCCTGATCTCCTGTAAGGTGTGCTGCTGCTTCCTTCATCCAGGGTAAGGGACTTACCTCATTTGTTTTTGATTGATCTCAGCTATCTGGGCAGCGTTGTTGTGACCAGGCCCTCTACGCCGCAATAGGTAAGGGTTGGACCCATGTCTGAGAGGGAAAGGGCTCGGAAGGGGGCTGGCTCCAGTCTCTCTCTCTCTCTCTCTCTCTCTCTCTCTCTCTCTCTCTCTCTCTCTCTCTCTCCTTTAAAGGGGAACCACTTTGGGCTGAAGGCCTCTGCAGGCGGATGATTCAAGTGCCTAGTGTTTTAGCGTTTAACGGTAATGAGATCGTAATGAGACACGCTGCCCCCCCCCACCCCTACCTTCCAAAGGGGGGCCAAACCACGCCCCCCTGTGGTTGGGGAGGGGAGGGGGCCGCATTACTCTGAAGGATCTTTCGCACATTGCGGTTCATAGGAGGAGTGTTTGATTTTTGTTTTTGTTTCGTCGATTAAGGAGGAGTATTTCATTATTTTTTTTTTTACCGAGGAACACACACCTGTTTCCCTCGATTACGAAAAAATGAACCCAAACTTGAATCAATAGAGGACCCGTTGACGACCGATAGACTGGAGTGTTCCCCTTTAAAGTTGTGTTCCATGTGCAAAATGCCATGCATGCGTTCTTTAAATATATATATATATATATATCTCTTCTCTCTACAACCAGAACCAAATAACAGTAGTCCTCAGAATTAATTCTCCGTCACATGTTGTCGTCTTCCAAGTGCTTTTCGTTTTTTTTCTGTCATGTGACTGTTTTTTGAAAAAGGCCATTTCCTTCTTCCTGTCATGTGACTGTTCTCTAACAGCCATACCCCTCCTCGTGCCATCTCTTCCCGTCGGCATGGTGAAGCCTCTGTACGCAGTGTTCATGTCTTTGGAAGTGTGCTGTACAGTGTCCATGTCTGTTGAGAAACCAAGAGAAAACGTGTAGTGTTTGGACAACGCCGTGGCCACTGCACACAGCGTTGTCTGTGATGACGGAGATCCCCGCTCTCTCCTTTGGCTAGGACTGTTTTTCTCAATTCTTAAGATTTTGTCTCTCTTTTCTCTCTCCCCCACTCTCTCTCTCTCCCCGTCTCTCCCTCTCTCTGCTAATGGTTGTGATATGGTTCTCTCCACAGTGACACAGAACGGACTGCGTCTCTTAAGCTTTCTGTGCCTTTTGAAATGTTTCCCACCCTAGGAAATAGGATGAAACTTGACTTAAGGAAAGGTTAAGTCACGTTTTGAGGCTCTTCTGCTCGGTGTGTTTGAAAGGCACACTGGTCAATCTTAGAGCTTCTAAGACCTGAATCTTGAATATGTTGACTTTTTTGATTTATTACATGTTCTTTAAGAGACGGACGGCAAAAACACAAGTATTCGGTATGAGGTAAAAGTATTTCTTAAAACCGACCGTCCATTTAGATTACAAAGTTGCAACTGTCATGTAGTTCATCTAGATCTAATTTTTTTTCCTGATTAAACATTACTCATCTTTTAATCAATGTAAAGGAAATTATGTAACACCCATACAATGGAAATAGTAACAAAACATACTTCACATTTAATACGAGTGCAGCTACTGCGACTGGTGAGCTAAACATGGAGCTGTGTGTAAATGTCTCATTGACTCGGATTGTTTTCATTCTATGGGTTTTATACAGATGGAGACATCCCATAATTAAAGGCCCAATCTAGCATTTGATTTGGATGATAACCTGCATATTATTATATGCTCTTGCTATACAAACGATCAAGTTAGAAATCAAATGCAACAGCATTTAATTGCAATCGCAACGACAATTAATCATGATATTTATTCCACTATATTTTATCTTTTTAGGAAACCCTTCCTCAATTCTCAATTTCATCAAAATTCTGGATTGGGACTTAATTATATTAGTTTTTCAAGAAAGTGACTGTCTATATTTCTACACCCTGCCTTCTTTCTTTCTGTCTAAACGTTCTATTGCCTACTAATACAGGTAGAAATGGAATAAACGTCTGTAGTGACGGCGCTTATTACAAGTCATAACAACAGCCTGCCTTAACCCGCCGCACCTTGTCGGCCATGTTGGAATACACTCAGCGTCCGTCTGTCCCGGCAGTCGGAGAGGGTAGCGGTTAGCCTAGCCGTTGGGTTTTAACACCAGTGCGCGGTCGGTGTGTCCCTGTCTCTCCCTCTCCCCAGGGAACCTCTAGGGGCGTCTGGGGATTCTGCCGGGTCTGAGAATTTACAAGAGCTTCTGCACCAGTGTATCACTAAAGCCAAGGGAGAGGCGGCCAACAACAATAACAACACCACTTCTCGAAGGAGAACAGGTCAGCAGCGTCCGTGAGGTCCAATCAGAGCTGTGCAGCAGGGGCGTGGCAAAGGGCGGGGCCTGGGATGGCAACGGCCCCCTCAATGTGTTTACCGTGTCGCCCCTGCTAATTCTGCCATGTAAAGGAAAATAAATATTTACATTGAAGTATAAGGGCTCTACTCTGCTGTGAAGAGAGGCTGACGGGTGTGGTCTGGTAGCCCCCCCGTTTGAGTCTGTACCTAGTCGCTAAAAATAGGCGAGTTTCTTAAATCGACTAATCACGTCACAGTGTGAAAGCTAACCTTGGACTCGGTTCGGGATTTCGGGATCCGGTTACTTAAAGTTTTGACTACCGAGAACAGATATCTTTTCATCTTGCAACCCACTCCTCTGTCTGAGAGACGACCTTATGCCTCTCCTGGTCCGTCCCGAGTGAGTGAGGCTGCTAGGCAGGACCCTGTCCCACACGTTTGCCTTTCTTTGGGTCTTTCGGGTCTTGCCTCTTTATAACCGCTGTGGTTGTTTCGCAGGTGTGTCCCCTTCTCAGACCCTGCAGAACTCTCAGACGCCACTAGAGGGCGACACCGATCCCCCTGTCCACAAAAAGGAAAAAAAGCATCACAGGAGAAGCCCCTATCTCTACCTGACCTCCCTGCTGCGGGGCGGGCGCTCTGACGAGGACCAGACGGGCATTCTGGCCGGCACAGACTGCGAGGGTCAGAATTATGGAACTCTACCCTGAACCTACAGTTAAAAAAATAATAAAACAAGGCCTGACCCATTGGATCTCGCTCTCTCGGTCTCTCCCTCTCTCTTGTTCTCTCTCTCTCTCTCTCTCTCTTTCTCTCTCGTTCTCTCGTTCTCTCTCTCGCTCTCTCTCTCTTGTTCTCTTTCTCTCTCTCTCTCTCTCTCTCTCTCTTCCTCAAGCTACTCTGCTACGAAAAAAAAAGCGTGTACAGCAGTGACAACAACACCAAGCTGAATCCTCAAGGATTAAAAAACCTGTCACTGGGATTTTTTGTAGTTCATGACAAAAAAAGGAAAAAAGGAACAAAAAAAAACACGATTGCATTTCTTTGTTTTCCCCCTGACTACAAGAGGGGGCTTCACCTGGAGAATAAAAATATGCTCTGAAATATATAATGTACATAAAATAGTAAGTCAAGGGGTGGGGGTTCGGGGGGGAATCAAGTCCCCTCTTACAGTAATAAACTACGTGTTGGTTGAATAGGTCACAACAACAAACAAACAATCCACTCACTAGCCATCAACGGGGGGTCCATATCTTTAGGTGTTGCAGTGATACAGCGAACTGTTAAAACCTGGTGCGTTCTCCTTCAAGGGGGCTTCCGTCTTACCTTTCCTACAATACAAATAGTGTCAGCATCTAACACAGGGTCCTTACCACAAAATATACCTCAAAGTAAGATACAGCGTTTCTATAACTCTTGCGGTATACTGTACGTACCCGACCTTTTTACACATTTAACAAGCGGTGCAAAACGGTTTTCCTTCAAACTCCACACTCCAGACACACATTTTTGAAGCTTTGCTGAACTTTAACTTGCATATATATAAATATATATACTTTTTTTTTTTTTTTTGCTGATGAATTATCTAATGCCAAGCATGGAAACTCATAATCTTTAAACCATTAGCGGACATTGTCTCAAAGTGCTTGATGGTTGGGTTGTGTTTGAGCTCGTCACCGTGACAACGCTGTCACGCCCGGGACGACGCCTAGTCTTTGATCTCGTCTAAGTAACTTGGGGACTCGCGTAAAAGAGGATGGGCTTCT
The DNA here is from genome assembly GCF_949987615.1 of Pollachius pollachius. Classification (NCBI taxonomy): domain Eukaryota; kingdom Metazoa; phylum Chordata; class Actinopteri; order Gadiformes; family Gadidae; genus Pollachius; species Pollachius pollachius. Next base: position 3,892,463 of record NC_136936.1, on the reverse strand, counting down.
AGGGTTAGAACAGGGTGACGAATCGTGTTGTATGTGTACTATGTGTTAAACTAATACGGACTCATTTGTGAAAGTGGCACATAGATCTATGTGCCTTTTTTTGCCTTTTTCTCTTTGTTATTTTAACATAAGAATCAACTGCCTTTTCCTTTGCCTTTGTCATATTCGTCTCTTCTAGGAGTGAGGTGCTCCACAATTATTTGTGTAATGGTTTATTTCTCTGCCAAGGACATAGTAGAAAAAAAGGATGCTGCAGAAAATGCACTATTCTCGGTTTGTTTTTTAGATTTAGTTTTCTATTTTAACGGGATACCTGCTTTGACTGTGTATATTCTAATACTACAAACAAAACTATAACTGAAAAAAGTTCTGGGGTTACAAAATACACTTGGGCTCAGAAACTGTAAACTAATCCATTGTACCGGAAACAGCAGAATGGTACAGAAGCACTGTACATATGTTGTCACGCAGAAGGAAACGATTCATTTAGGATGTTAATTCATAATTCAAAGCAATCTTTACAAAATACTGGACTTGGCTACTTGCTTCACGAAGTGGGGGGAAAAAAACGGAACTGTTGCACGGGCAAAGAGCTGTACATGGAAGTGACCGGGGAAGCATTCAGAAGGCGGCCATTTTGACTGTTTCTCTCCTTAACAACTGTATATTACTTGCTAGCTACTTCTCTATGTTTGTTGATTTTTTTCAAACACTAACCGATAATGAATGTATGTTCTGATGTACAGGAAGTGAATGTCCAGACGACACAGTACATTGAATGACCTGACAACGCATCATTTAGGCGGCGGTTAAGAAAAACCGTAATTCATGAGTTGGCACAGTTGACATGAGGCAGTCCAAAAATGTCCAGTCCCTCTCTCCATTTTCCTCGAAACGCGCCTTAAAAACAGGATCGTTATTAGTCGTTATGTCCGTTGATCTGGTTCCTTTACGTCCTAATGGCTAAGGTAACTACTTGCTTTAAGTACATACTTTACAGTGATCTCAAAAAACCCTAGGTCGACCTTTTAGAAGACATATAGGATAGATAAGCATCCAATACTAACTAATCAGATGTTTTCTAACAAATATACGCATGAACAAATCAAACCTATGGGTTACGTTGATTGATATATCACACTCTTTTGACAGGGGTCAAAAGAGAGACGGGCGAGAAGTCTATGATTCAAAGAGCATATTCTACTTTAGGTATTGGTTTCATGTAAGATACGGGGATACAAAAAAAATCTATATTTGTTATGTACTGTACATGGTGTGTATTGTATTTGTAAAGATGAATCAAACCATGTTTTACAGGAAGATGGTTTATGTAAAAGAGGGTGTGTGCGAGAAAAAGTCGCAGTATTTCCAAGAGAGAAGGCAAGAAATTAGATTATATCGAAGAGAAAACCAATATTTGCTTACCGTACGGCTTTAAGTGACCAATGTTTCTAAAACATTTTGAGGTGCCTCGTTTGTCTAACTTCAGCAGACGTCATCGTTTTACCCCAGAAGATGGATGCTACATCTAAATGTCAGTACCAGTACAATGTATTATCGCCCGAGCCTGCCGGCTGCACAAAAAGGTTTTAGTGTCCATTGGTGTACAGTAGGCGAGTCCTCAACGCTTTAGAAGCAGAAGTACTAGAAAAACAGAGACAGAAACTCCCCTGCCCCCCTCCCTGTGATGAGCACACGTGTAGAACCATCCCAGAATCACTTGCCTTCAGACGTACCCCCACCCCGGCCCAAGACATAGTCATAGTCATGTACAATACCTACTGTGCAACAGATTGTGTTTACATTAGCGTGATGAGCACGGGGAGGATGAAGAAAATAATTAAAGTGTGTTAGAGAGCCTAGTTGCTTTGAACATTACAATTTGGTGCTATGTTTAAACTTTGTGGTGCTGTAGACTAGAGGTCCAGAGGAGACCTTTTCTTTTTCTTTGATTTGTGTCCACAAGGAACGATCCAGCCCTCTGTGTCGATCTAACGAAACCTTAGACTCTTAGACACTAGGTTTACTTTTAACATGACAGTTACATGTTGTGATGAGTGATTAGAGACTATTCCGAACATGGAACATATAACTATAACCTTGAATAATGGAGACTTAAGATTACTACTTTCCAGTGAACTCAACACTTCTTTCTATAGTGTTTGCGATGTGTGTCTGTGCTTCCAGGGAGCCCTCTCCAAGTGGATATATCGATGATTTAATCTGTGTTGATATTGAAAATATTAACCTTAGCATGAGAGGGAAAAACAATATGGAGTGTCACCATTAAAAAAAAGAACAACTTTGATTTGGATGTTAGCATTAGCGTATCTAACGAGAAACATTAGTGGCAATCTCTGAGTGCACATTCGTCCGTTTGTGAAGAAGAGCTTCTTGATACATATATCAAATACAGGTCTACACAGTTACACAAAGTTCAGTTGACAGCACTGTTTTCAAGCACAGCACTGCAGGGGAATCACCTCAACCACACCCTCTATCTCCTCAACCTTTTACAGTCAGGATCATACTGTACCCAGTACACCACCCTTTGTATTTCATAACTGGTTGTTTTTGCGAAGGTATCTGGAGTCGGGGGGGGGGGGGGGGGGAGAAGCTACGACTCATGCATCCGACTCGATGTAGGTTATTTTGGTTTCATTTTTTGATTAATGTATGTAGTCTTCCGCAGGCTCTTTTGCTTACTTGACGAAAACGTTGTGTGCAGTGTTCACGAGGGCTGCTTTCGGGAGGAACTGTTGGATCCAGTTTTTGTTTTCCGCGTAGAGCTTTTTTAGTGCACCGGTAGGTGCAGCTAGGATAATACTTGGAGCCGATTTCATTTTATTGTATTAAACTTGCATGTGGAGAAAAATACAAACACCTATTTAGCAATCATTCATGGACATCCAAACGGGCTGTTGTTGGACATGAAATAGAATATTTAGTATTTTCTATATTCTCTGTTTTTTCATGTGTACCAGCACTGGGAAACTAGAATGTATTATTACTGTAGGCTATAATAGGCACTACATTGTTGACTGTTTTAACTAATGCTTATACCCAAGCAAACCAAGTAGTGCATAAAAAGAAGGAAAACTAACTACACGTCATGTAATTTTCCACCCATTGAACTCTGTGCTGTAAATTCCATGTTTACATTATGTATTCCATGTCGTTTCGTGCACCAATTGTTACATTTTATCATTTGGGTTCCGATATGTTTCGACATTGTTCATATGTAAATATTTCAAAGCTAGAACATATAATACTTTTTACATGTGTCAGTTTTAGAACGATAACCTGGTGTGTGTGTGTGTGTGTGTGTGTGTGTGTGTGTGTGTGTGTGTGTGTGTGTGTGTGTGTGTGTGTGTGTGCGTGTTTTAATTTTGGTTTGGTTTCACTTTATGGATTGTGTATGTCATTACATCAGGTATTTCGCTTCACTTAACTTTTACGTGAGCAATTAACTCATACTGTATGGTGCTGTACCAAAGCCTTATGTAAAATACTTGTATTAGGTTGTTTTTTTGTCCAGGGGATATTTTTTATTGTTTTTTTTTGTTGTCAAAGTTCTTGTGTTACTCACTCTTCATGTTCAACTGCCATCAAACTTTGTTCTTCGGAAAACATACAATTCAAACTATTACACAGTTTAGGCTATTGCCACCTGTGACTTGACATGTTCCGGTCGCAGTCATAGCCGTATATATAAATATACATTGAAAGAAATGCATAGGCTTATGTATGATGGCAAAACACGACAGACATGGACCTAGCACAGGGTCCATGATCTATCTATGGCATGTCTGAGAGAATATAAAAGCAGTGCTGTATTCATATCACCATTTCATTTCATTTGCTTAGTCCCATACAAAATTTTCCTCTCAAATTTTTGTATTTTGATATAATAAAAAAACGAAAAGTGATTGTAATTGTGTTATTGTCTTACAAAAGCACCTTTCACTGCCATCGTTGGGGTTGTAGTTCAGCCGACAGACGCAAGGTGTAAGTGTTGAGCCACGATGTGAGACGAGGAGATGAAAGACATTAATTATCAGGTCAAAGAAAAAAATAAGACTGAAGACTTAAGATCAAGGAAATAGGAACGTACCGTCTGCTGGAAATGAAAAGATTTTGGCTCAAAATCTTTGCTATTTTCCATTTCCTTCTTCATCCTAATCGTAATAACCAACTCAGTCAATTCACAACAAGTTAGGATATTATATTAAAGACCCATTTCTCAATACAGCTTTGTATATAAGCTGTATTCAAAGTGATTGATACAAATTCTATTGCCATACATCAATTTAAGATATTTGTGATTATATTTGAATTTAACTATATAAAGGCCAACATTGGCAATGACCTGTGGCTTATAGCACCCCTATAAATAAGCACCCACGTGTAATTGAAAGGACGCAGCGGCGCAGGTGTCCATCATCAAGACACCTGCTCAACAGATTAGCCAAAATAAGCATTTACTGTTCATTTTAGTTATTTCGTTCTTGTAACACAATTCGTCCTCCCCCCAAACACTAGTATCTCCCCACGTCTGGCCGCCTTCTTCTCTTCTCCCGTCTCTCGGTCACTCACGGCGCGCGAACCTTCCTCCACTCGTCCGCGGCCGGGCGCGGGCACGCAACCAGCTGTGCGCGCACCCCGTGACGAATGCAGGATTTTCTCCAGAGCCGAAGAGGCGTCGGGAGCCGTCGGGTAACACAGCAGAAGCGGCGTCGCACCTTCAATTGTAGTTTAAACTTTCCAACAAACGCCTATGATGTGTTGTGTGACATATTGCGATGCTGCGGAAAACGACGCGCCTGATCGACGCGCCTGATCGACTGGCCTGATCGATTTGCCTGATCGATTCGCTTCACAACGCTGTGCGTCTCAGAGGAACCAGCAGAGAGGAGTACCCGCGTGGTGGTGCGGTTACAGGTAGGTGTTTGGCATGGGGATGGCGACCGAAACCTGTGCTTAGATGATGGTGGAGAAGTTTCTCGAGGATGTTGACGTATATTAATGATTTATAATGTAAAGCTGCGCGGTGAAAAAGCCATCCCGGACCTGCGCTTGTTGCGCAGAAGAAGCGCAACCATACGGTGGGCTGTAGTGGTCCAGCAGCCTGCTCCCAAAGTTTAGCGCTTTAAATCAGGAGCTACAATTACAAGTGAATGAAATGTGGACATACTGTTTCTGTAGCGAGTATCGCTAGGCTATGGACTGCAATCAGGGGTACTCTGCGGTTATTACGATCGACGTGTAAGTCTACCTGTTTGGGTTGAATCGATCGATACATTTATCTCAATGGCTCTCAATGATCCTAATGTCATTTATTCATCTTGTCAGTATTATTTACTAATAAACCCTGTAGCACCACATAATACATGTGGGCCAACGAGTCTTCAGTGTTTCAGCCCGATCTGCTGTCTGACCCACTCAGCCAGTCTGTCTGTCTGACCCACTCAGTCTGTCTGTCTGTCGGACGCACTCAGTCAGTCAGTCTGTCTGTCGGTCCTCATCGGTGATGCTGTCAGATCCCGTCAGATCGCAGGCTGTGTGGCACGGAGCCCTGTCCCCGTCTCCGTCTGTGCGAGACTAAGTAAAGTTAATCACACTCCCACATTTCAAGCAGATTACATAATGCCATGACTACCTCCCACCTCATTTTAGATCCTTTTCCCCGCACCCGCACACGCACGAACGCACACACACGTACATGATCACCAGTAAGATGAAGGCAAGTTGGGCTGTGAAGTATTAGTCAGCTGTAATATCTGTTCACATGCATGAGCAGAGGGGTTTACAGGTCAGGACCATGTGTCCGGTCAGGTAGGGGAGGGGGGGGGGGGGGCTGGATCTCCCATGGGGCACAGATTCAATGACCGGGAGCCCCCCCACTGAACCGCTGAGCCGTTTCTCCCATGGCCTCCTCTGTTTTCTTGCTACCTCATCCTCAGTCTTAAGGAGCGCATCCAGTCACGATGGACGGGGAGAGGTTACCATGGCAACCGTAGCCTCTCTTTCGCTCTTTCTCCCTCTGACTCTCTCTTGGTCTGCCTCTCTCGCTCTCTCTCTCTCTCTCTGCCTCTCTCACTCACTTGGTCTCTCTTTCTCTGCCTCTCTTGCTCTCGCTCTCTCTCTCTCTTGCTCTCTCTCTCTCTGCCTCTCTCTCTCTCTCTCTGCCTCTCTCTACCTCCCTCTAGCTCGCTTGGTCTCTCTCTCGCTCTCTCTCTCTCTCTCTCTCTCTCTCTCTATCTCTCTCTCTCTCTCTGCCTCTCTCTCTCATTCTCTCTCTCTCTGCCTCTCTCTACCTCCCTCTAGCTCGCTTGGTCTCTCTCTCTCTCTCTCTCTCTCTCTCTCTCTCTCTCTCTCTCTCTCAACTTATCTGCTGCATTCCAGAGGAGATTGCTGATTGGGAAACCTTAAGACAGAACGATAACTTATTGCACCCCCTCAGCGCCATCTGCCCATCTACCCAAAACCAATCTTCTGTTAGTCAGACAGCTCTCTGCAGCAGCACTAGTCTAGCAGGGCTAGTTCATCCTCTGGAAGTGTGTGTTGGTATATAGGACAGACGGGACCCGAGCTACCCCTCCACCCACTCTACTTCCTGGCCATACTTTCTGGGTCTCTCTCTGGTTTCCGACACATGAAACGTGACTCATCCCTAACCCATTTACTATGGAGGCTAGTCTGATGTGTACTGGGCACCACTCTGGTGACCCCACAGTCGTTATTAATATGCAGGCATCTGTTCACGTCGAGCCGTCGTTGCCCATGTATTTAATAAAACACCAGATAAAAGGCCTCCACATAGGGCTGTGCCCTAGTTCGCTTTTAGCATTTTTAGCATGTAGGCCATCGGACGCACACTGTCTCATTCTCCTCAACGACACACATTTACCTTCGTCTGTGTGTTATTTGTAATTATTCAGACATTCATTTACAATTAGGGGATGCTGTTATCCAAAGTGTCGTACAACGGTTCACACACACATTCACACACCGACAGCGGAGCATCATCTCACATCTTAGGGTGAGATGCCTTGCTCACAGACCCCTCGACAATCAGCTAGGAGGAGCCAGGGATTCAAACTAGCAACCTTCCGGTAACCAGCCAACCTGCTCCCCGGTGTCCTTGCTAAAACTGCCCAACCAGGCTCATTCAATCTGGCCCCCTAATCATCCCCCTGTATAATTGGCTGACTCATTAATTCCCTCACTCTCCACCTCAAGCTGGTGGGTGGTGAGCGTCCTGGCGCCGATTGGCTGCCGTGCGTCACCCCAGTGGGTGCGACACACTGGTGGTGGTTGGTGAGGTCCCCCCCCCCCCCCTTCACTGCAAGCGCTTTGAGTTTCCAGAAGCAAAACCTGCTATATAAATTTAATGAATTATTATTATTATTAAGCCGACCTTTGAGACATTCTTTTTAGGTGTTTAGTGTGCATCATAACACTGCGGGCCTCCGCATTGTACCATACGATGGCATACTCGACACAGTGGTAGTCCTGGTGATGAGTGATTATCCAACCACAGTGGCCCATCGTTAAGTCTCGCATCACTCGCAGACCCTCGCCGCCGGGTGTCAGAGGAGGAAACGCATAGTGGTTGTATGAAGCCCAATAGACAGTTCTGCGTTGGAGTGTACCTGTAGGAATCCCTGAGCAAGGTGCCGTGTTAACACTCACCTGCTCCTTAGTGACTTGACGTCTCGATTCACTGTAGGGGGCTTTGGAGACACAGTTCGGCTGAAATGACTTTGTAGTGTTTAGGCTCTGTTGTAGTTCTCTGTTTCCGGTTATATGGCAGCAAGGTCAACAGACTGCTTAGTTCCCATCTGTGTTCCTAGTGCGGTACAGTTTGCCAGGAAATGTTTGGTGTTTTTTTGCTTCATTTGAGTAATTGGTAAATGTCATAGTTCTCATAGCACTCTTCCTATGTCTTGCCTCTCTCAAAACCATCAAACATATTCCCATTAATATATTTGCACAGCCTGTAGTATAGAGAATTTTTGCATATTTCCTGTTTTAAATGTAAATTCACACTGCTGCGTTTGTTTGTTGAGTTTGTTACAATAATCATTTGGGCACGACTGACTTGTTCCTGGCGGCAACTCCTCGTTTGATGACTCAACCACAGAGTATGCGTTTAGATATGTCTCAACTATTTACCTTGGCACTTACCGTGGTTAATGCCACTCATAAGTGAGATATGTCTTAACTGTGTCCAATGGCGTGTATTTTGCTTCGACCATTACCTCATCTAAACCTGTGTTGTCACCGCTCAAAGTTATCCACATACAAACAGAGCTGCTAAGTCTGTGACCAGACAGGCATCACTGGCCCATCGGAGAGTGTTGTCAGTCTTGCAGTGGGCCCTACTAGGCCTGTGCTGCTATGTTCCCCACATCAGTATATCATCTCTTTCCTTGCGCTGACAGGAAACAAGTCATGCAAGCACAGTGGAGGAATGTGTAACCATTCACAGCCAAACCATCACCCACAATTCTGTATTGTAGTTGCATACCTTGTATTTGTTCTTCTACATGTGAAGTGGGGTGGGTGTGGTAGGAATGTTGAATACAATTTAATAACAATGAGTTTTGTCTTGTAATTGTGCGGTGCGTTGCGATGAAAACCCTAAGCCTTGCTTTATTTTTAGCTTTACTTTAATTTGTCTTGAGTCATTTTTGTGTGGGCGTTAGTTAGTAGGTGCTTGGAAGGCAATAATTACAGTTATCATTAAGGTTTAATAGACAATTACCAGTTGGCCCAATCCTTATACAGGAAGCACATAACTAGGACTGCTGCCTTTTCTGAAGAAGATGGCGTAGCGATTTTCTGCACTTTTGACTTTTTCATACAAACACCTGTTCATGTTGGCTCCAAACAGCTTGTTTCGTCGAGCCGTTTCTCAAGTCGATTTGTAACGTAGCGTATCGTTCATTCACCCAGCAGTGTGTCTTCCTGAGAGGCCAGAGATAACATTGTGCAACAGAGCTGGGTCTGGTTTAGTCTGTATAAGTATGTTTGCTGTTGGGTTCTGCTGAGTCAGGGGTCTGACAGTAGTGTCAGTCAGCAACACTGTGGTGGCCTGGGGCCAACTGTGCTGTTGGGAAGAGCTACTATGGCCCTGGCTGACAAAACATCTCCGATCAGACGTCTGCCCTGTCAGGGACGCACTGTCCAGGGGATAATTTTAAACCCACCCAACGTATGGTATTGGTGTTGGAGAATATGGCAGAAACATGGGTTCAGACCCACATGGGTACAAAGTAAACCCACGTGGGTATTGGGTACAAGCCCACAAGCCCTCTCAGACAACAGTGTTTATGGAAAACATGCGTTGTTCTTTTTTGAAGGAGGAATATTGACTCTTTACCTCATAGTTTCTGTACTGTTTAGTAATGCTAGTAAGAGTCAGTTCAACCGTCATTTTGAACGGCGGGAACCTCGTCAAATAAGAGGTGAAACCCCCGCTATTCATCTTCTGTAATCCTGAGCAGTTCAAGAGTTTGAAGGTTCATCCAAGTGTGAGGCTGTTTGTTTGGTCTCACCCGGTGTCTTTGTTATCAAGGCCTTTCCCTGTGTGCATGTTTGTTTTGACTCGTAAAGGGGAAATTGCACCGGTGCATTCAGTGGGGTCTGGTTTCACGCGTATCAGGACATTCTTTCAGTTAGGTTTAACTACAGTAGGGAAGATGGAGAGATAATCCACTTGGATCTACTTACACGCATCTCTGTCGTAGAGACAGAAGAGGATCCCACGTCTTGGCCACCAACAGCATTCAGACTCTGAATGCACAAAGCATTCAAAAGCATAACAAGCATGCATTCCTTTTATATATAATGTTTAAGTCGGCTATGGAATGTCTCTTTGCCGTCTCTATCTTGAGATTAACTTGACTTGGCTGGGTGGCCTTTTGAAATCAAACAAATGTCTGGGAGAAATAGCTCTGCATCGTTTGCATCTTCACCAAAGCACCTTGAGGGAGCTGAAGCATGATGTCATCGGTTATTACAGTGTCTGCTGCCTGCTGGATGTACAGCCTCGAGACCATTCTCGCTTTGGCTTCGCTGGGCTGGCGACGTCCAAAGCTTTCGTTTCACACTCCTCTTCTCGTTCGTCCTCCTCTCCGTTCTAACCACCCACCTTTCCTCCATCTCTCCCTCCTTCCTCCCCCTCCCTCCTGTCTCTGTCTCTCTCTCTCTCGCTCTTCCCCCTCCCACTCCTCCTCTCCTCCTCCTAAGCGGGCTGTTGCGGTAAGGCAACATCATGGAGGCTGGATGCGTGGTTGCCGCGGTGATCGAGAACGCTGCCTCAGGACCAGGGGGAGAAGCAGGAAGTGGTGACGTCCTTGAAGGGTGAGTCCCTTCGCATGAAACCGCTCGTAGGTACGCAGCGGAGGCATGTGGGCGTGTGGGCGTGTGTGTTTGTTCCCACGCTAAGCATGTTTTCAGCCCATGTGGAGGCTTGTGCCTTTCTGTGTACGAGCTCAAAATAGACTCAGTGCTAGGCTAGGCTTTGGTGCTGTGTGTGTGTGTATATTTGCGGGTGTATGTGCGGGTGTGTAGGTGGAATGAGAGGATGGGCGACAGAAAATCAGTCGAGTTGTCTATGCGGTGGGAGGGCGAGGATGGTGTGTTTGGATGAAGGTGACTGCATGCCCCGTTCTCGCTCACACCGTCGGTGAATGCAGATCGTAATCATTATGTTTCAGAGAGTTATGCCCTTGTTTTCTCGTCTCTCCTGGGCCTGAAGGGATGAGGATACATCAGTCTGCCAGAGGAGCTTAGCTTGTCTGTGTGAACACATCTGAGAAGTGTTTATCGTTTTTCTCTCACACACGTTTTGTGTGGTCGTTTAATCGATTTGTCTGTGTTCGTCCCTTCATCGGCATTCGCTTGAATGTCATTTTAATCTATTTATTTCACGCTCGTCCGATTTATCAAGCCTCATTTGCATAAAGTGAAGCACCTTTTTCACCTGATACTGCACGTGTATTACATAAACATATTACAATGGTTATTGGTTATTGTGTCCCTGTTATTTTTATCATGGTCCTGCTGGTTATGACTGTTGTCAGTGTGAAGGGAGGGACGCCGTGTGACTTCCGTGGAGACTGGCTCTCATGCTTAATAAAACCTGTGCTGATTGGACGAGGCTTCCACTCCCCAACGAACTCACTGACTCACTGGGAAGTTTTCTGAAACACTCCCTTGTGGCTGGAGCGCGCTGAATAGAAGGGTTTTGGTTACCCCATGAACACACAAAGGCCACTCACACCAGGGCCGGCCAATATGGGCCAGCGCTGTGTTTGATAAAGGATGGCCAGCTTCCTTGACGGTGAGGAAGTGGTTGAATTCCCTCAGATGTCTGGGTCGATTATTACCTTGACGTGTTCAGTATTCCACCATGTTTGTTTGTTTCTGCTTTGTTTCCCTTTTTTGGTGTTTTTTTTATCCACCTGTCATAGTGTAATGTACTCATCGCTGCCTGCCTGGTGGTATTCATGCACACAGACAGACAGACAGACAGACAGACAGACAGACAGACAGACAGACAGACAGACAGACAGACAGACAGACAGACAGACAGACAGACAGACAGACAGACAGACACAAACAAACATATACACATACACACGCACACACACAGTAACAACCTGTACTCGCCCTCTCTCCCACCTTCGCCCTCTGTGTACCTGGACAAAACGACTCACAATGTACAGGAACACTCAGTGTTCACCGTTCACTCCTTCTCTCGTACCGTTTACCTTTCAGGCCTTGTGCCTCCGACGGAGCCAAAGATGACGCCTTACCACCACCAGCTATAACCCCCAACCCAGAGAAGACCCCCCAAGAGCTTTTAACTGCCAGGGTACGAACACACACACACACACACGCCCATGTGACCCCGAGGTGACCCGTGATTGGTCGACACACCCGACCCTGCAGTTTACGACAGTCGGGAGTTCAAAGTCCGACGCTAGTGCGCTATCAGTGTCCCGTACTGAACGCACAGGGGGGGGAGAAACGGCCGCTGCGTGCTCACCGCGAGACGACTGGTTATGGGTGGCGGGTCGTTGACGTTGAGTCCTGTTTTACTCCCGGGCAGATGGGGAGCGATGACGTCACCGAGCCCCCCCCGGCGGCGGAGCCACTCCTGCGCTCCTGCGTGAGCACGGCCAGCATGAAGGTCAAACACATGAAGAAGTAGGTCCCACCCGCGACACCTCGGCTGCTATTATGGGCTGTAAACCAGGGCTCCTATCCAGGCCAGGGAGCCGTAAGAGAGAGAAAAAAAAAAAAAAACGTGGATGGGTGTCAGGCGGATTAGTGGACCTGCTGTCTCTGCCCGTCTTCAATGGGCCCAGTGTCTTTTTGTTTGCTCTTCTTCCCTTGTTCCTTGTTTGTTCTCCGTTTATCCTGCTCTCTCTCTTACTCATTCTGCCTGCTCTCTCTCGTCCCGTCTGACTCAGGCTCGTTTTCTCTCACTCTGACTCTCTTACCCCCTGGGTTTGATTGCATTCTTTCGCCCACTCTTTCTTACTCTGTTCTCTCACACACTTTCTTTCCCACTCTCTCACTGCTCTCTCTTTCAGTCTGTCTTCCTCACTCTCTCTCACTCACTCTCGCCGTTCTCTCTTACACTTTCTTTCTCACTCTGTCTCTGCTCTCACTTTCACTGACTCTCTTTCTCACTCTCACTCTCTCTGCTCACTCTCACTCTCTCTGTTCACTCTCACTCTCTCTGCTCTCTCTCACTCTGTCTGCTCACTCTCACTCTGCCCTCTCTCACTCTCTCTGCTCTCTCTCACTCTATCTGCTCACTCTCACTCTCTCTGCTCTCTCTCACTCTCTCTCTCTCACTCACTCTCTCACTCTCTGCTAACTCTCACTCCATCTGCTCTCTCTGCTCTCTCTCACTCTCTCACTCTCTCTGCCCTCTCTCACTCTCTCTGATGGGCTGTGTTTCTCCCTCCCTCAGGCTCACCTTCACCAGAGGTCACTTCCCGCGGCTGGCAGAGTGCGCCCACTTCCACTACGAGAACGTGGACTTTGGCACCGTCCAGGTGAGGCCCACAGCGCACGGCTGCTTGTGTTTGTGTAGGACAGCGTAGTGTCGAGTCTTTGTAGAGAGTCCCCTGTCTCCTTTTTGATGATACGCCAAAGTCATGAACACAGAATAAATGCATGAGAGCACATTTAAACGTATGGTAGATGGACTGCAATTATGTAGAGATTTTCTAACCAGTGGCCACTCAAAGCGCTTAACAACATTCACCTGTTCACGCACACATTCACACACCGACGGCGGTGTCAGCCATGAAAGGCGACAGCCAGCTCGTCGGGTGCTGTCAGGGTGAGGGATCTCGCTCAGGGACACCGAACCACTGAGCTAGTTGGAGCCGGGAATCTAACTAGCAACCTTTCTGTTACCAGTCAACCCGTTCTGCCTCCTGAACAATGTTCGGCCCATATGTTTTCAAAAGAGAAAGCGATACCACCATCACTGTTTACAGTTTATCACAGCCAATTTCATAAATACTGGAAAACGTTACTCTATCTCCCAGCGTTGTCATTTCTTCTGAAGGCAGACTCATGCTGGTTCAAAGGGTTTTTGTGAATTTGACACTGGATGCACCTGTGGTCCAGTCTATGAGTTGGAATAAACGTTCATCATCAACCGGCGACAATGAACAAGTGAGCTGTGACAGAACAGAGCAGTTTCCCAGATGGCAATCCCTTGTTATCCCAGACTCCACAACAACCTGCGCTGTGGCACGAGATAGATATATCTAGTATACATCCATCGGGTTGTATACTGAAGAAGTACTTGTGTAAATGCTTGTGGAGCATTTGTCGCTGCAGCGATAATGAGAGGCAGCGGAGCAGACCTCTGTAATTTGTGAAAGTGGCTGTTAGCTGCCTGGTTAGCCGACCCTCTCCGATGCAATACCACTTATCCGCCAGCAGGGGGCAGCAGTGGAACGTTTGCCCTCCCCCCTACGCCTTCATTGCGTGCACCTCCGCATGAAAGCATATGTGTATTATGTTTCACTGATCCTGCCGGGGACTGCTACACTGCAGTAGCGCGCTAACACACCACGTTGTAGACTGCAGGCGGGATTGAAGCGGTTAAGCCGTTTGCAGTGACCTTGAACAGCTTAGCACCATGAAGATAAAGACGGACAGCCTGTACCATGAGAGCAATATCACTCCGGGGAATCTGCCATGGCTTTGCTTACATGCTCAGTGCGCTATGCGCAGTGTATCTGTGTGCAGTGTATCTGAATACACACACATGCATCTGTATAAACACATGCACACTGTATTTGTATACACACATGCGCACTGTATTTTTGCACACACATGCGCACTGTATCTGAATAGCCACATGCACACTGTATCTGTATGAACACATGCACAGTGTATTTGTATACACACATGCGCACTGAATTTTTGCACACACATGCGCACTTTATCTGAATAGACACACGCACGCTGCATCTATATACACACAGACATACTGTATCTTTACACACACGTGCACACTTTATCTGTACACACACATGCACACTTTATCTGTACACACGCATATCTGGGTACACACAATGCATGCCGTATCTGCATACAAACGGACACCAACGCATATTCATATTAAAAGAAAGTCAGCCTTTTTTGATCGTAAACTGAATGATGCCATTATTATTGGTATTGCTACAGGCTTTTGCGGTCCGGTCTAAGGCTCGTCACCATGTGAGGAAGTTGAGAAACCTGAGAGCAAGTCTTTGTCCCGATGGGTGAATCGTCACCGGGTCCACCCGTCCCTCTCCATTCATGGACGATAGAGGACAGGTCGGGGGGGGCACAAGGAGATGATGTCTCTTCACTTCACCCTGCAGTAGGGTGTAGCCCCCTTCACCTCCTCAAACACACCTTTATTCAGACACACAGTCGCATCCACACACAGTCATATACACACAGAGTCACATACACACACATACACACACACAGTCACATACTAACACCCAGTCACATACACACACAGCCACATACACACACACACAGTCAAACACACACACACACAGTCACATACACACCATAGTCACATACACATAGAGTCACATACGCACACACAGTCACATACACACACAGACACACATACACACACTCACATACACACACACACACACACACACACACACACACACACACAGTCACATACACACCATAGTCACATACACGTAGAGTCACATACGCACACAAACACACACACACACACACACACACGCACACACACACACACACACACACACACACAGTCAAATACACACACAGCACATTCCCCTCCGGTTTAGCCGCAATGTTGAAAAGTAGAGGAGTTATTTTTGGAGTGAAACGATGCTCCCTTCGAGAATCTTTCACCACTAGGACCGAGGCGTCCCGTTCTCACGTGCATGGTGCCTCTCATGCACGCTGCATCACGTGCACACTCGTCTGTGTGGCCGTACTAGCACTCTGACTCCTCCCTGGCTAACACTCTCCCCCCTGAGACTCACCCCATGGAGGAGAGGGGGAGAGAGCACGAGACGGAGGGATGGAGAATAAGGGAGGGGAAAAATCTGATTGGGGGGGGGGGGGGGGGGGGGGGAGAGAGAGTAGGAGGGAGAGAAAAGGGAGGAGGGGGGGGACGAGATGTTGAGCGAGGGAGTGAGAGAGAAACAGATGCAAACTGCGGTGGGCGGGGAGAATACCCCTTTCAAATTTGTTCTCCTCCATCATTTACCGCTCTGGGAAGGAGGCGGGAGCTCTGGATGCTCTCGTCTAGGCAGGCTGAGCCAGGGTGGGGGAGGGGGCTACGTCAGGGGGAGGTAACCGGAGGTGGAGGGGGCTACGTCAGGGCGGGGAAGCAGCAGCACTTGAACTCTGCTGGAGGCAGCCTCCGGTCTAGCCGCCGCTCCTCCTCCCCGCGGCCCACGCTGCAGTCGACGCCGGCCCACCGAGCCCAGCGAGGGGGGCCCAGCCTGCTAGAGACCCAGCCTGGTAGAGACCACTGTGGCTCGCCATGCGTGGGACCGCACTGCGTCCACGCCCTGCCGTCCCGCTGTGGTCAGATCTCCCGTGTTGTTGTGCGATAGGCGCAGGTAACTTGAATGTGCCGCTTTCTTCCTTTGCATGCGTTGTGTTTGTGTCTGCGCGCTCGGCGCCACATGCTCATGAATAAGTAATGCGTCCGGGCGCGGGGTCGATACCGGGTGGCTTTTGAGCTGTTTCGAGCTGCGGTAATTTTTGTTTTTGTAGGCTTTTCATTCGGACACGGGATTTGGGGAAATTGTCTGTTCTTGGAAATGTCTCACTTTGAGGAGTTAGCTGCGTCGTTTGCTTCACGCTATTGCGCAATGTTGCGTCCTTCATCCTGGAGCCCTACCACAGCTTTCACGTGATTACTCAACCACGGTTTGGTCGATGAGTGGCTGCAATCAGGGCTCCTGATCCAATGTTGTGGTGATCTCCACCCGGATCTGGGCAGGATGTCGTTGCAGCAGCCCCCCTCGCTCTCTCGTTCTCTCGCTCTCTGCAGGCGTCTCGACGTCGCAGAGCCGGCATTGTTTCCGTGGAAGTGTCGAGCGGCGGATGGTGTAAAGTAGGTCGTGGTGGAGAGTGGGGGAATCTGGATCAACTGCTGCTCACATTTATAAATAACCAAACTCCCTTCCCTGCACCTCGCTTGGGTCCCGGGCCCCTTTGAAGTCCCCTCTCCTTCTGCGCGTGTTCTTCTTCTGAACCGTCGGTCTTTGACGGGTTATGTAGAACATCTCAGAGAGGCAGAGGACGATATTTCAGCTCTACGCATGACTGCTGTAGCTGTCGCCCTGGCAACTCATAACTCATGTATTATGAATCTCCCACTGCAGGATTTATGGCTGTGGTTTTATGGGCAGACTTGCAGGGAGGGAGATGGAGGTCTGAACGTGGATCCTAAGAGGCAGACGACATCAGCACGCCCGTTTCAAACCTCCTCCAGAAGATTTGCTCTTTTTTTTTTTTTTATTGTTTTCATCTGCGTTCAGAAAAACTTTTATGGCGGTTGTGTCGTGCTGGTCATGTACCAACTAGCATTACTCTAAGACTGCCCAGCTCCATAAGGTTTAACACAGATGTATCCTTTCATTACAATGATACACGTACCAAATGTACAAAGGGCCCAAATTAAAACGAATGGTTTTGATTTCTGTTTGCTTGAGCTAAAGTGCGACGACGTGCTAAACGCTGTTGATAGGAAGCGTCGGCGCTCCTTCTGATTGTTCACCTGAGCTTAGGTGAGCTCTCTGCACGTGCCCAGTGAACTCGGTAGGCTCCTCCCACACACTGGAGCTCAGGGGCTCACAGGACACACACCTGGGCGGAACACACACAGTCACTCTTTGCTCTCCGTATACTCCAGTAGGTCAGACGCGCAGAAAGGTCCTTCTCATCCATTATTTAAAATGTGGTTCCCGAGAATGTTTCAAAATTGACCTCCTTTCTCTAACTCCCCCCCCTCCCATCTCTTTGTCTCGCTCTCGCTTTCTCTCTCTCTCTTGCCCTCGCTCTCTCTCTCGCCCTCGCTCTCGCTTTCGTTCTCTCTCTCTCTCTCTCTCTCTCTCTCTCTCTCTCTCTCTCTCTCTCTCTCTCTCTCTCTTTCTCTACAAAGCTGTCTTTTGCAGAGGACCAAGGGGAAGGACAGAAGGCTGGCCTGGACTCTAAAGAGCTGCTGTTTCTGGTCCAGATCGGCTGCCAGGTACCATTCCTATCACACAACACTTCATCATATTAATAGAAACATGAGGCGGACACCTGACCGCTCCATGTGTCATCTCGGGGTCGTTCTGTGCAGGGCTGAGGCGGGCTTGTGAAGAGGTCCTTTAAGGACTTTGTTGTGTTGTTTGCACTCTCTAGGGCTGAAGCTGGCTTGTGTAGAGGTCCTTTAAGGAGTGTGTTGTGTTTCTTGCAGGGCCGGAGCTGGCTTGTGAAGAGGTCCTTTAAGGACTTTGTTGTGTTGTTTACAGGGCCGGAGCTGGCTTGTGAAGAGGTCCTTTAAGGACCTTGTAATGTTTTGTGCAGGGCTGGAGCTGGCTTGTCAAAAGTTTCTTTAAGTTCTTTGCTGTGTTTCTTGCAGGGCCGGAGCTGGCTTGTGAAGTGGTCCTTTAAGGATCTTGCTGTGATGTTTACAGAGCTGAAGCTGATTTGTGAAGTGGTCCTTTAAGGACCTTGCTGTGTTTCTTGCAGGGCCGGAGCTGGCTTGTGAAGAGGTCCTTTAAGGACCTTGCTGTGTTTCTTGCAGGGCCGAAGCTGGCTTGTAAAAAGGTCCTTTAAGGACCTTGTTTTGTTTTGTGCAGGGCTGAAGCTGGATGTTGAAGAGGTCCTTTAAGGACCTTGCTTTGACGTTTTCAGGGCCGGAGCTGGCTTGTGAAGAGGTCCTTTAAGGACCTTGCTGTGTTTCTTGCAGGGCTGAATCTGGCTTGTAAAAAGGTCCTTTAAGGACCTTGTTTTGTTTTGTGCAGGGCTGAAGCTGGATGTTGAAGAGGTACTTTAAGGACCTTGCTTTGATGTTTTCAGGGCCGGAACTGGCTTGTGAAGAGGTCCTTTAAGGACCTTGCTGTGTTTCTTGCAGGGCCGGAGCTGGCTTGCAAAGAGGTCCTGTAAGGACCTTGTTGTGTTTTGTGCAGGGCTGAAGCTGGATGTTGAAGAGGTCCTTTAAGGACCTTACTGGGATGTTTGCAGGGCTGAAGCTGGCTTGTGAAGAGGTCCTTTAAGGACCTTGCTGTGTTACTTTCAGGGCCGGAGCTGGCTTGTGAAGAGGTCCTTTAAGGACCTTGCTGTGTTACTTTCAGGGCCGGAGCTGGCTTGTGAAGAGGTCCTTTAAGGACCTTGCTGTGTTTCTTGCCGGGCCGGAGCTGGCTCGTGAAGAGGTCCTTTAAGGACCTTGCTGTGTTTCTTGCAGGGCCGGAGCTGGCTCGTGAAGCGGTCCTTCGAGGACTTCAGGGTGCTGGACAAGCACCTCCATCTGTGTATTTTCGACCGGCGTTTCTCCCAGCTAGCCGAGCTGCCTCGCCATGAGACACTGAAGGGACCCGATGAGGTGGGTTTGAAAAAAACCACCAGGCCCTGCTATTGGCCGGAGACGCTGGTGCTTCTGCCCTCATTGGCTAAAGGCCCCCTCAGGGCCAGTTTCTTTTCCTTTATGACTGCAGATGCTGCCCTTTTAATATAAATATCGTTCTTAATATTATTATTAGATTAAACTTAATGGGGTTATCATCATAAACAGCAGTTTTATGCAACTATACCAGTAAGTAATATTTGTATTATTAGTCACTGTAAATCATGTATAATACTTTCATAATACTGTTACACTGAACACGTTGTAACCAATATCTTTCCAATATCAACTCGGGTGATCAACTACAATATCACATAACATAACAGCAGTATCATCACACGGGGAGGAGGATAGTGTAGTGGCTGGTGTGTCGACTCCCCAATGTCAATAGCTAACAGGGAGGCATACTTAATCAGGATGCCTCACCCCTACCTGTTTACGATACGTTTATGTATCCACGCTGTCACTTTGGATAAAAGCATCTGCTGAATGATATTTCCTGTCCGGGATTAATGAAGTACTTAACTAGTAAATAAAAGATGACCCTTCTCCACCTCGGATACAAAACTTGCTCTTATTCATGCTGGAGCTGTACTCTTAGTGACTAAACAGGGGGGAGGGGAGTCTGAGGACATTTGCACCTTGTTTCCACTAACGGATTCTCTCCGTCTCTCTCCTGTGTGTCCCCAGTGTGTCACCAAGATGCTGGCCGCATACCTTTCCCAGTTCTCTGCCCTGGCTGACAACAACATCAACTGCGGTCCGGTCTTGACGTGGATGGAGGTAACTTTTCATCAGCACGTACCACGTATTGAACTCCCGCCTCCAAAGGGCCAAAAGGCTTTGAGTCATCCATCAGTGTCGGATGTACCGCACACGCGCACACTGATAACCCATTATCGTCAGACAAGTCTGAAGCCGTGATGCATCACATCGGCTCCATTTGCAGCATAACAGAACAGACAGAAATGAAGACAAGGAAACAAGATACAAACATTTAACAAGAAAATACAAACACTGAAAAACAATATCCAAGCCCTTTCAACGTACATTTGATCGGTGTATAAACGCTCTATATTTCATATTATATTATATTTCTAAGTGGACTGAGTGGTGCACAGAAGAGGACGTAGCATTGTGTAGCGTCTTAACCTAGCTATCTTTGTTGCATAGTGGGGAATGGTTTAACATAATGATTGTGAGTGCTTGGCACTTGTTTCTATGAAAATCCTTACCGTACCGACAGCGACATGTTGTTTCTCTTTCTTCCGACAAATGTACCGTAGGTCGCCTTGGATCAAATCATTTGGCTGAATGCTGAATGTAATGTAAATGTGAATCTGGTGTAGTGACCCACGCGCCTCGCGTCTCCCCCCCCCCCCCCCCCCCCCCCGGACAGATCGACAACAAGGGGAACCACCTGCTGGTTTCTGAAGAGTCCTCCATCAACGTGCCGGCCATCGCCGCCGCCCACGTCACCAAGCGGTACACCGCCCAGGCCCCGGACGAGCTGACCTTTGAGGTGACCCCCCGTGACGTCACACGCCGCGCACACAAGCTGAGCACTCGGTTCAGTGCAGAGGAATGGAAACACTTGTGTTCGTGTAGTTGGTGTAGTTGGTGTTGTTGGTGTAGTTTGTGTTGTGCGTGAAAGCAGAGGTAGAGAAACACTCAATGCAAACAGTACACTTGGCAACACTTGGGAAGAAAATTGTTTCCTGTGTTTACTTTTCGATGTCTTGTTTCTTGGTGTACTTTATGTGATCGTCCTGGGCTTTCTGAAAGGGCCATCATGCTGTGTCTTTATATAGCCACTCTATGGTCTAATCTAGAAATAACCCTGTTCCAGGTGGGGGACATTGTGTCGGTCATCGACATGCCCCCTAAAGAAGACACTGGCTGGTGGAGGGGGAAGCACGGCTTTCAGGTAAAGACAACTCTATGTATCTGTATATTAAATAATACATCTGATCCTCTCTTTATTGCTAGGGTAGGCCATTTATTTTATAAGCATTTTTGTTATATTTGTTGAAATTCTCTGCCAGCAATCGATAATCAAATGCTCTGACCACAAAAAAAAAGGTATCTCTAGCTTCTGTGAATTGATTGGCTGGCTCACCTGTCTGTCATCCTGCCTCCCCGGCTACCTGTGCGCACACATGACCGAAGTCTTCCACAAGGATGGACAGACCCACTGCTAAAGCTAGCGAGCTAGTCATGTGCTTTGGGGGATTGGCTTTGGAGATGGGCCTGAAGGGAAGGGGAGGGGTTAATTTGGTTGGATACTTTTAAAATCGAGTTTACTCTGGCCGGTTTCTCCAAAGTTGCCTTCCCCAGCTCGGAGTGATTCATGTTGAAACAGCGGCCCTCTCTGCCCCCCCCCTCCTCTCCCACGCAGGTGGGCTTCTTCCCCTGCGACTGCGTGGAGCTGATCAGTGAGAAGATGCCCCCCACGGTGGAGAGTGCCGTGCCAAAGCCAGGTACCTCCTGTCCGTCCCCCTCCCCAGAAGGATGCCCCGGCTTTCAGCTCTCTGCTTGTGATGATGCCACACGCCACAGATGAAGCACTTGGTTGTTTTTACCGCTCATGTCGAGCTACTCTCTGTGGCTTGAGGTTGAACTGTTCTGTAATATTAATAAATCTTTCCGATTCCTATTGCTACTCTGCTCTCTACAGGTGTTTTTTTACTTTGTTCCTTTTGTAGTTCCTTTTGTAAAACAATCTGCTTGATGAGCAAGTGTGTGTGTGTGTGTGTGTGTGTGTGTGTGTGTGTGTGTGTGTGTGTGTGTGTGTGTGTGTGTGTGTGTGTGTGTGTGTGTGTGTGTGTGTGTGTGCCTGGTCTGTCGGTGTCTTTTTTTGTGTGTGTGTGTGTGTGTTTGACCGTGATTGTGTCTGTATGTGTGTGTGTGTGTGTGTGTGTGTGTGTGTTTGTCCGTGATTGTGTGTGTGTGTGTGTGTGTGTGTGTGTGTGTGTGTGTGTGTGTGTGTGTGTGTGTGTCTGTATCTGTGGGTGTGTGTGTGTGTCTGTATCTTTGTGTGTGTGTGTGTGTGTGTGTGTGTGTGTGTGTGTGTGTGTGTGTGTGTGTGGTGTGTTTCACCCCTCCCAGTGTGTAAGAAGCACGGCAAGCTGGTGACCTTCCTGCGGTCCTTCATGAAGTCGCGGCCTCCCCCCCAGAAGCTGCGCCAGCGGGGGATCCTCAAGGAAAGGGTGTTTGGCTGCGACCTGGGAGAGTACCTCCACAACTCGGGATATGAAGGTCAGAGCTGCCAGGCCTGATGGGGGAGGGGCTTGTTATAAGACTGTGATAAACACTGTAGTAGATGAATCCAGTGGTTGTTATAAGACTGTGATAAACACTGTAGTAGATGAATCCAGTGCTTGTTATAAGACTGTGATAAACACTGTAGTAGATGAATCCAGTGGTTGTTATAAGACTGTGATAAACACTGTAGTAGATGAATCCAGTGGTTGTTATAAGACTGTGATAAACCCTGCAGTAGATGAATCCAGTGGTTGTTATAAGACTGTGATAAACACTGTAGTAGATGAATCCAGTGGTTGTTATAAGACTGTGATAAACACTGTAGTAGATGAATCCAGTGGTTGTTATAAGACTGTGATAAACACTGTAGTAGATGAATCCAGTGGTTGTTATAAGACTGTGATAAACACTGTAGTAGATGAATCCAGTGGTTGTTATAAGACTGTGATAAACACTGTAGTAGATGAATCCAGTGGTTGTTATAAGACTGTGATAAACCCTGTAGTAGATGAATCCAGTGGTTGTTATAAGACTGTGATAAACACTGTAGTAGATGAATCCAGTGGTTGTTATAAGACTGTGATAAACACTGTAGTAGATGAATCCAGTGGTTGTTATAAGACTGTGATAAACCCTGTAGTAGATGAATCCAGTGGTTGTTATAAGACTGTGATAAACACTGTAGTATATGAATCCAGTGGTTGTTATAAGACTGTGATAAACACTGTAGTATATGAATCCAGTGGTTGTTATAAGACTTGGCTCAACCCTGCAGTAGATGAATCCAGTGGTTGTTATAAGACTGTGATAAACACTGTAGTAGATGAATCCAGTGGTTGTTATAAGACTGTGATAAACACTGTAGTAGATGAATCCAGTGGTTGTTATAAGACTGTGATAAACACTGTAGTAGATGAATCCAGTGGTTGTTATAAGACTGTGATAAACACTGTAGTAGATGAATCCAGTGGTTGTTATAAGACTGTGATAAACCCTGTAGTAGATGAATCCAGTGGTTGTTATAAGACTGTGATAAACACTGTAGTAGATGAATCCAGTGGTTGTTATAAGACTGTGATAAACACTGTAGTAGATGAATCCAGTGGTTGTTATAAGACTTGGCTCAACCCTGCAGTAGATTAATCCAGTGGTTGTTATAAGACTGTGATAAACACTGTAGTAGATGAATCCAGTGGTTGTTATAAGACTGTGATAAACACTGTAGTAGATGAATCCAGTGGTTGTTATAAGACTGTGATAAACACTGTAGTAGATGAATCCAGTGGTTGTTATAAGACTTGGCTCAACCCTGCAGTAGATGAATCCAGTGGTTGTTATAAGACTGTGATAAACACTGTAGTAGATGAATCCAGTGGTTGTTATAAGACTTGGCTCAACCCTGCAGTAGATTAATCCAGTGGTCGTTATAAGACTTGGCTCAACCCTGCAGTAGATTAATCCAGTGGTTGTTATAAGACTGTGATAAACACTGTAGTAGATGAATCCAGTGGTTGTTATAAGACTTGGCTCAACCCTGCAGTAGATGAATCCAGTGGTTGTTATAAGATTTGGATCAACGCTGTAGGAGATTAATCCCAGTCACCTGGTTGCACGGTAATCTTCATCTCTCTTTGGGTTGTATTCTAATTCTTAATGCTAATCCAGAATGTGAGAAACCAAATCCTGGAACCTGAATTTGGATTTGAGGGTCGCTAGTAAGACATGTGTGTCTAAATCAACCTCCTGTCAATTGCTGCGTGCTTTGAATACACCGTAAGCAAGATCCAAACTTAATTTCAAAGTCTGAAGTTGTACAATATCTGTGCATTTCAACTTAACCTCACAAACATTTAACTGATGACATTTCAGTATACCGAGGTGCTTAAGATACAATAAGAGAAGATCACTTTATTAATCCTCTGGAGGGGAACTTCCTGTGTTACAGCAACAGCAGCAGAATAATAGGATATAATTTAGGACAATAGCTTACACCAAATGACCTTTACTGTGGTTATCAGATTCTGATTCTGGTTGTTCTGACCCTGTTCCTGCTGTCCAGTGCCCCAGGTGGTGAGGAGCTGTGCCGAGTTCATTGAGAAGAACGGCGTGGTGGACGGAATCTACAGACTCTCTGGGATCTCCTCCAACATCCAGAAACTCAGGTGCTTCCCGCTCTCCGGGGTTTGGGACCGCCATGAACAAGATCGCTCTTTTTGTGACTCCTGGCCAGAACTTCCAGTCTAGACCAGTTGAGTCTAGACCTGATTCCGGCATCGGGTTTTAAAGTACAAACAGGCCTTTACTTGTCATTTTGTTGTTAAACACGATGCAATCTGGAACTCGAATCACGGGTCAAAGCAAAAACCGATTACCCCTGTGAGGGTTTTCCCACGCTAGCATATGGTCGCGAAGCCTTCGATCCTTAACGATGAGACGGACAACCTGCATCTTAACATCCCCTCCCCTCCCCTGCTCGACCACCCACCCCCTCCATCCCGTGTCCCGTCCCGGTTCTCACGCCCCGTGCCCAGGCATGAGTTTGACTCGGAGCAGGTGCCAGACCTCAGCCGGGACGTGTTCAGACAGGACATCCACTCAGTGGGCTCCCTGTGCAAGCTGTACTTCAGAGAGCTGCCCAACCCGCTGCTCACCTACCAGCTGTACGAGAGGTTCTCCGTGAGTACCGCCGCCGTAGTGGGGGGTTCTGGGCAGGCTCCGGATCGGGGGGGTGGGGGTGGGGGACCCAGCCTCGGTACTATTAAAGATATTACAGTTTCTGCCTTGGGGGGCCCAGGCTGGACCGGGGGGTCTTCAAGTGAACAGAACTGGCATGGGGGCTCCCGTTTGGCTCTGGACCAGGGGGGGGTCCCAATCTGGGGACTATGAGAGACTTCAAGTGAACAGAACTGCCATGGGGGCTCCCGTTTGGCTCTTGGCCGGGGGGGGGGGGGGGTCCCAGCCTGGGTACTATCAGAGACTCCAGTGAACAGAACCACCGTGGTGGAGTCCCAGGGTGGCTCCAGTCCAGGGAAAAGGGATTTGATCTCATTAGGCTGGGTTGGGGTTAGATCTATATCCAGGCGCTAGGAACTGGCATTAAAGCTCAGAGGATGGTAAAAATGTTTTAAACTGAGCATCTGCTGAGATAGAGCAGTCTCTGTTAATCTGTGGCCGGTGAAAGAACATTAAAAAGATTCATTGGTTGTTTTCTTTGATGGGTTTAAAGCGCGGGGTCGGTGCATTCGGAGGAGCTTTCTACAAACACAAAGATGCGGATTAAGCCCACTGGCCGAGGGAGACGCAGAGCGTGAATGTCAAGCAGCTCTCTTAAGAGGGACGCTTTCTTCTTCTGTGCCCTCCCAGGACGCCGTGTCTGCCTCCACAGATGAGGAGAGGCTGGCCAAGATCCACAACGTCATCCAGCAGCTGCCCCCTCCGCACTACAGGTCTGTCTGGCTCACTGGTGCGCCCTGGTGGCTGTTTTGGGAATGTCACCTCTTAGGGATACTGTGTGGCTGCTAAATCTGTGGTTCTCAAACGGTTTTTATCAACGTATTTTTACTTTATAGATATATAATAATATCTTATTTTTTATGGGATATTTATTCAACTAAAGTACCCCTTTCACCAGAACAAATAAGTGTTTGGAGGGATTCTTTTTTTATTAATATAAATATTGAAGTTTAATGAAGCAGTTTATTTGGTTAACATTAAAGGGGTGCTGCAAGCAGTGGCGGATTCAGAACGTAATTTATGGGTGGGCCTAGGAATATCTGGATGGGCCTTGGTTTTTTCAAAGATTAAAGAAACATATATATATATATAAAATCATGAAGTGGAGAGAACGTGCAGGTCGGTAGTACATTTTGATATGCCTTTTACTCATGTCAGAATATCACATAATAAAAACACAAATCCAACGCTGCATAGCTCACGTTATAGTGACTACAACCCGAACATGAATATGGATCAAACGAATTGAATGAATTAATATTCAGAAAAAAACTTTCAGAAACAGCAATAATGCCACGGCGGGCCAGCATACAAAAACCCGGTCTAACCGGAGCTTCTACACAAGGCGGAGTCTCCTAGGTTTCGAGTTGAAAAAGTTGATTATGTCATCATAAGTGACTCAAAGAGAGCTGTTTAACCATTGCTAATTGAGACTGCTATCTGATGGTGCACAAAACCACCATCGGCTGTCTGCGTCGACCATGATGTTGCGTAAAGACGTCACTGGACAGAACTAATGAGTACGAGAGGGGTTTCTGAATATTATTATTTTTTGGTAGCTACTGTAAATATTTAAAATTATAAATGTATTCAAGACAAAAAACTATATTGTATGAGAAAAGACAATTAAACATTAAAAAAAAAATATATATCTATATATATATATATATATATATATATTTTTTTTTTCATGAATCTGATTGGGTGGGCCCACTGTCAATCTGGGTGGGCCTGTACCAACCAGGCCCACCCTTAGATCCGCCCCGGGATGCAAGTACTTCAGGTTTGGTTAACAACAAGGACTTTGCTTATGATTAATATCATTCATTGGAGGGATTAACAGAACTTGTACACTGCTATTCAGATACGCTTAATATTCACATTTTCAGAATACCCCCTGCAATCCTTCACAGCGCCCCTTGGGGCAGCGAACCCCCACGTGAAAACCGCTGTACTGCATTACTCTTTTCCTCTTTCTTCCATGCTCAGCAGTTTTTTATTTTTAGTCTGTTGCTATTTGTTGAGGTTCACACTGGGAGGTGATGCTCTGTTTTCGGTGAAGTTCCACTGTGTCAGCATAATATAGTGATACATGCAGAAGATAATAGCACATTTAACAGGAGGACTATTTAGCAAAGCGCTCAATGCCTGGGGTCAAACTACAGTCACTGGCTTAAACTTATCATGAATGATTCACCCTGCGGGGTTGAGTTGTACGGGACACGAGAGAGACTTCCTATTGTCAGTCGCCCTGGGACTCCCTCTGCTGGTGACAGAGAGGACTGCTGTCCTGAGTCGACTCGCTAGGAAGGACTGGATACTTTGTATTCTTGGGGCCATTCCCTGTCAACTCCTGAGGCTGATGTTTGTGTAATTCCTGGAGGACTTTCAGTTTCTGATGAACTCACACAAGCCCGACTGGCGCCGCCAATCACTCCACGGTGAAGGTCAATGAGATCCCATTGGTCCCCACTCAGTTTGGTCTGAACGACTTCTGAAAGCACTTGACCATGTCGACCCACTTCTGAGAGGCTGCCACGCGATTGGCTGATTGGGAGATTAATGTCCCCAAGCAGACCTACCCTCATAAACCGAACGAAAACTGTTTGTGAAACCTTCCAGATTTATTCAAATTAGATTTGTTTACAGAGGATGAAACCCTTGAGTTGTGGCATCTCGTTGTCAAGGGGGTCCTTGACAACGTGGAAATTATGAGGCATGTGCACGACATAAATCCATCAACATAGTAACATCACCAAGGACGCACAATTAGTGCTTTCGAACCACCCCAAACCATACCATCTGCTACTTTAAGTGTCAGCTATGCAAATAATGAACGAGACACAAAATTAATGAACAGACCAAATAACTTGTCGAAGTGCTGGGTTGAAGGAAAGTGAAGGCCCGTCCAGATCAAGGCCTCCGTTACCTCCCCAGGAGCCTGGAGTTCCTGATGAGGCACCTGTCCCGCCTGGCCACCTTCAGCCCCATCACCAACATGCACACCAAGAACCTGGCCATTGTCTGGGCCCCCAACCTGCTCAGGTAACACACAGGGACCCACACAGGGACACACACAGGGAGGCACTTATAGGGAAACGCACGCACGCACGCACGCACTCACTCACTCATACACACAGAGGGACGAACACACTCACTCACCAACACACAAGCACACACACACACAAACACACAAACACACACACATACACACACAGCGACACACACAAACGCTATCTCTCTCTCACACACGCACGCACGCACACACGCACGCACTCACTCACTCACTCACTCACTCACTCACTCACTCACACGCACAGAGGGACAAACACACACACACACATACACACACATACACAGGCACACATACAAACTCTATCTCTCTCTCACTCACTCAATCACTCACTCACTCAATAACACACAGGGACACACACTCACTCACTCACTCACTCTCACGCACACAATTAGCCCCGTTCCCCGGCCGCGGCGCGCCTTTCCTTCTGGGACTAATCCGCGACGGGAACTAGGGCAGATCTCCGTGGTGTTGTGGGCCGGTGAACTGGGTCAGCCTGTGCCGTAGCGCGTGTCTCCGTGTGTCCCCCAGGTCCAAGCAGATCGAGTCGGCCTGCTTCAGCGGCACGGCGGCCTTCATGGAGGTCCGCATCCAGTCGGTGGTGGTGGAGTTCATCCTGAACAACACGGAGAAGCTGTTCAGCTCCAAGCTCAACCCCGCCATACGGGACGGCACAGGTGGGTGTGTCTGTGTGTGTGTTTATACTATTGTGGGGGTGGTTTTGTGTGTGTGTGTGTGTGTGTGTGTGTGTGTTTATGCTGGTTTGTGGGTGTTTTCATGCTGTGGATGTGTGTGTCTGTGGGTGTGTGTGTTTATGCTGGTGTGTATGTGTGTGTGTTTATGCTAGTGTGGTGTGTTTATGCTTGTGTGTGTGTGTGTGTTGATGCTGGCGTGGTTGTGTGTGTGTCCCTGTGCATGCCTGTGTGTGCATACGTGCATGTACAGTGGGGCAAAAAAGTATTTAGTCAGCCACCAATTGTGCAAGTTCTCCCACTTAAAAAGACGAGAGAGGCCTGTAATTTTCATCATAGGTAAACCTCAGCTATGAGAGACAAAATGAAAAAGAAAATCCAGAAAATCACATTGTCTGATTTTTTAAGAATTTATTTGCAAATTATGGTGGAAAATAAGTTTTTGGTCACCTACAAACCAGCAAGATTTCTGGCTGTCACAGACCTGTAACTTCTTCTTTAAGAGGCTCCTCTGTCCTCCACTCGTTACCCGTATTAATGGCACCTGTTTGAACTCCTTATCAGTATAAAAGACACCTGTCCACAACCTCAAACAGTCACACTCCAAACTCCACTATGGCCAAGACCAAGGAGCTGTCAAAGGACACCAGAAACACAATTGTAGACCTGCACCAGGCTGGGAAGTCTGAATCTGCAATAGGTAAGCAGCTTGGTGTGAAGAAGTCAACTGTGGGAGCAATTATTAGGAAATGGAATACATACAAGACCACTGATAATCTCCCTCGATCTGGGGCTCCACGCAAGATCTCACCCTGTGGGGTCAAAATGATCACAAGAACGGTGAACAAAAATCCCAGAACCACACGGGGGGACCTAGTGAATGACCTCCAGAGAGCTGGGACCAAAGTAACAAAGGCTACCATCACTAACACACTACGCCGCCAGGGACTCAAATCCTGCAGTGCCAGACGTGTCCCCCTGCTAAAGCCAGTGCATGTCCGGGCCCGTTTGAAGTTTGCTGGAGAGCATTTGGATGATCGAGAACAGGATTGGGAGAATGTCATATGGTCAGATAAAACCAAAATAGAACTTTTTGGTAAAAACTCAACTCGTCGTGTTGAGTTGCATCCAAAGAACACCATACCTACAGTGAAGCATGGGGGTGGAAACATCATGCTTTGGGGCTGTTTTTCTGCCAAGGGACCAGGATGTCTTATCCGTGTGACGGAAAGAATGAATGGGGCCATGTATCGTGAGATTTTGAGTGAAAACCTCCTTCCATCAGCAAGGGCACTGAAGATGAAACATGGCTGGGTCTTTCAGCATGACAATGACCCCAAACACACCGCCCGGGCAACGAAGGAGTGGCTTCGTAAGAAGCATTTCAAGGTCCTGGAGTGGCCTAGCCAGTCTCCAGATCTCAACCCCATATAAAATCTTTGGAGGGAGTTGAAAGTCTGTGTTGCCCAGCAAAGGCCCAAAAACATCACTGCTCTAGAGGAGATCTGCATGGAGGAATGGGCCAAAATACCAGCAGCAGTGTGTGAAAACCTTGTAAAGACTTACGGAAAACGTTTGACCTCTGTCATTGCCAACAAAGGGCATGTAACAAAGTATTGAGATGACCTTTTGTTATTGACCAAATACTTATTTTCCACCATAATTTGCAAATAAATTCTTTAAAAGTCAGACAATGTGATTTTCTAGATTTTTTTTTTCATTTTTCTCTCATAGCTGAGGTATACCTATGATGAAAATTACAGGCCTCTCATCTTTTTAAGTGGGAGAACTTGCACAATTGGTGGCTGACTAAATACTTTTTTGCCCCACTGTAAGTGGCTATGTGGTGTGTGTATGTGTATGGTTGTGTGGGTGTAGATATGTGGGTGTGTTTGTGTGTGTGTTTATGCTGGTTTGTGGGTGTTTTCATGCTTCTGTGTGTGTGTTTATGGTAGCTTGGTGTGTTTATGCTAGTTTATGCTGGTGTGGTTGTGTTTGTTTGTGTGTGTGTCCCTGTGCATGCCTGTGTGTGCATACGACCATGCAAGTGGCTATGTGGTATGTATGTATGTGTATGGTTGTGTGTAGATATGTGGGTGTGTGTGTGTGTGTAGGCGTCCGTGCGAGCGTGCACATATAAGGCCTACCCGTGCTCCCTGTCTGACCCCCCCCCCCCCCCTCCCCAGGTAACAACACCCTCTCCAGGCCCAAGTCGCTCCTGGTGTGCTCCCCGTCCACCAAGCTCCTCTCCCTGGAGGAGGCGCAGGCCCGCACCCAGGCCCAGCTGGGCTCCCCCGCCACCACGCCCTCGCTCGCCCCCAGCGAGTACATCGAGGTGGGGGAGGGCCCCGGGGCTCTGGGCGGCAAGTTCCACACCGTCATCGAGCTGCCGGCGGAAAGGTACGGCGCCGGGAGACTGTGGTCCGGTCTACCGCCGGCTCTCTTGGCCTCCGCCGTGTTGTGGACCCAAGGCGTTTCCTCTGTCTATGGTCTATAGCCGAAGCAAATAGGATTTTTATTAGTCTCTCTTTGTCGTGATGACCTTAGTTCTTTCCACATTGCTTTTAGGGGACCTGGCACCGGCTGGTTCAATCCCTGCAGATTCAACATTCAGTAATATATATATGTTTTTGATATAGCCCCGGCTACCCTATCTCCTTTTTGATATTTGCCGGGTTAATCATCACACGATAAGGTGAATTGCACTTTTTTGAAGTGGGACAGATAACAGAAAGCAATCTTGGAGGTGTTCTTTGTTCTGGCAGCAAACGTCTTCCCGGTAAGGGGAAGAAGTCTCCCGTGGGGAACTGGCTCTCCTTCTTTCACCTGGGAAAGTCGCACTCAGTCTCCAAACGCAAGCTGAAACGCCACCCCAGCGAGCCCAACGACATCAAGAGTATCCCACTGCCAGGTCAGACCACACCTAACCTTGTCTCGTCTTGTCTCCACTCGTCTCCTCTCCTCTCCTCTCCTTTCCTCTCCTCTTCTCTCCTCTCTTATCACCTCCCCTTCCCTCTTCTCCTCTCTTCTCCTCTCCTCTCCGCTCTTATCCTCTCCCCTTACCTCCTCCCCTTTCCTCTCCTCTCCGATCCTCTCCTTTCCTCTCCTCTCCTGCTCTCCCCTCTCCTCTCTCCTTCCAGTCCTCTTCCCTCCATTCCAACATGTATCCAACAGATGCAAAGTATGGATGTAGCGTCAATGAAGTGACTGATTGGTTGTCACACGGCCATTTTGAGAATGTTGATACGTCTTCATAGGCCATTAGAGGAACATCATGTTAGTCTTTACCGCCTGGACTTCACAAACAGGCTGTCACGGCTACCGTTTGCATGCCCCCTATATCGACCGCAGCCACTTGTGTCTCCCCCCCGGATGTATGATGGCTGGACCAGCCCCCCAGCTGGTACAGTCCACTGGGTACGCTGGTATTGGTCGATCTATCCATCCGTCACGTCCGGGCGGACCCTCCCACATGTGACGGTAACCCTCGAAAAGCCTGAGTGTCAACCGTCCCCTGACCTGTGTGTTGGTTTTGAATTCCTCTGATCCTCTGGCGGTGACTCAGGTGGGCGGGGCCACGGCGGAACCATACGCTCTACAAAGAGCGAGGAGTCGCTGACGTCACTGCATTCCATCGAAGGTAATCACCACTGCACGTTTTACATTTCGTTTGAATGAATGAATCTTAATTATTTTGTCTGTTTAATCTTTATACAATTACTCAAATTCAGGTTCTAATGTGCTATGGGTCTAATGTATTATTGCACATTTTAAACTATTTCATTAAATATTAGTAGTTAACACTCCCCGTTCCCATTAGTACGATAGTGGCCGGTATATCACGCTGGTGCCTTATTACGTTTGATGCTAAGCTGCGATTGCTAATATGTGTGTGTCTGTGTGTTTGTATGTGTTTACGCGTATGTGTGTGCTTGTACGCGCGTCTGTATGTGTGTATGCGCGTGCATGTGCATGCGTATGAGTGAATGTCTGCGTGTGTGTGTGTATTTGTACGTGTGTGTATGTGCATGTGTAAATCTGTGTGCGTGTTTGTATGTTTTGTGTGTGTATGTGTCTGTGTGTTTTGTGTGCGTTTGTATTTGTCTGTCTGTTATGTGTGTGATTGTATGTGTTGGTGTGTATGTGTGTGTGTGTGTGTGTGTGTGTGTGTGTGTGTGTGTGTGTGTGTGTGTGTGTGTGTGCGCGTTTGTATTTGTCTGTCTGTTATGTGTGTGATTGTATGTGTTGGTGTGTATGTGTGTGAGTGTGTTTGAATGTGCGTGTGTAAATCTGTGTGTGTGTGTGTGTGTGTGTGTGTGTGTGTGTGTGTGTGTGTGTGTGCTCCCCCCCCCCCCCCCCTCCAGCTGAGCCCTCGGCCTACCGACCCTCGCGGCCGCGCTCCACTAGTGAGGCGCAGTCCCTCTCCTGCAAGGGGGAGGAGCCGGCGCCGCGCGTTGACGGTCACCACGGCAACCGCCCCGCCAGCACGGGGCACCGCCCGCTGCTCTCCCCGGCCCCGCCCCCGGCCCCGCCCCCAGCGGAGGAGGAGGAGGAGGACGACGACGACCTGGACGGCCTCAGCCCGCCGGCGCCCGGGAGCTTCAACCTGGACTTCGACCCCATGTCCTTCCAGTGCAGCCCGCCCGCCGCCATCCCCGGGCCGCGGCCGCACGCCCGCCACGACGGCGGCGGCGGCTCCCGGAAGGGCGTGGCCGGGGGCTCCGAGCCCCCCGTCTCCTCCCCTCCCAACGGCGTTCCGGGCCCCTCCCGCTCCCCGGAACTCCGGGGAGGGAGGAAGGCCGGCCCGCCGCCGCCGTCGTCGCCGTCTAAACTCAGGAAGTCCGTCAAGACGCAGCGCATCACCTCCGCCTCCGCCGCCGCCGCCGCCGCGGCTCCGACCACGCGGGCCGACGTCGTTGCGTCGTCGTCTTCCCACCGCGGCCACCAGGGGCCGCCCCCGCCGCCGGACACACCCCCGCCGGTCCCCACCTCCTCGCCGCCGTCGGAGCGTTGCGAGGCGGGGCCCCTGGGCGCCTGCGGGGCCCGCAGCAGCCAGTCCAGCCAGGCCTCGGCCCTCACCGAGCTCAGCCAGGCCGCTCAGAGCCTGCCCGACCCAGGTCAGTACGGGGGCACATGGGGCACGGGGCTGGGCCCCTGGGGACACACCGGGGGGTACTGGGGGGTCTCGTCGGGGGTAGCGGTCGTGTTTGTTTGAAGATGTGTGTTTTATCTCGTCTCAAAGGTTGTGTCAGCGATGCCAGGCCGAAACATAAATGATCACTTTCATCTGATCTTTCCTCACCACCCGCTAGCTGCCCCCCCCCACCCCATAAGCAGGCCAACAATAAAAAAGCGTCTCTGTAGGCAGCCTGTGCTCCGGGATCGTACACAAAAACAAATGGTGCCACCCACCATTTAAAACCGAAATAAATAGTACTCCGACCAATCACCGACAAGGGGTGGGTGTTGTGGGGTCTGGCGCTGAATTCATGATAGTTTTTTTCTGGATGAACGAAACACGGAAGGGAGGGGCGAGCTGGCTCCGTTTGTTTTGGATCTCGCTTCAAATACCAACAGAAGAGACGCCGCCCAACATCGCTGAAACGTCCTTTAAACGTTTGTTTATCGACGATTTTGTGGTGTGAATATGTGCATATGTTTATTTATTGATCATTGCTTAGTAATATCCGTATAAATAATTAAGAGTGTGTGTGTAATTTGTTAATCAAATAGAACAACCTAGTAGTAAGTGTTTATCCATCCGTGTATTGAATGCTGTAGTTATAATAATGATATGATAATAATAACTAAGGACTAACCATCGTGTCGGACTGTCTCAGCAGCGCTCCTCGTCTGCTAGGTTTCTTATCCCAGCTTTCATGTGTTGTTGTCGTCATGGCGTCTCCTCACAGCCTTGTTCGTCCTGTCATACTGTAGCATGGTCTGTCTTATCCCCCCCCAGGAGCAGATAGACTTGTGAGTTCAGTGTCTGTGCTCCCACCCCACCCCCCCATGACGAGCGCCGCCCGCAAGCTAGCCCTGGCCCTGGCCGAGTCGGCGCAGAAGGCCAGCGAGGCCGCGCCCCCCCAGCGGAGGACCGCCTCCTCCTCCGCCCACCGCGGCCACCACCGCGGCCCCTCCTACCCGCCCCCCCCCGCCCCAGGCGGCCGACGGGACCCCCCCCACGCGGCCCTCCGTCCTCCACCTGCAGGTGCAGTACTGCGGCCCCCGCGGCGGCCACTCCGAGCGGGGCTCCCCCCAGCTCCCCTCGGACCCCCGCCGCTGCCCCCACCCCTCCCACCACCTGCTGCCCGCGCACCGCTGCTGCGAGTCCCCGGGGAGCCCCGACGCCAGCCCGCTGGGCCCCGGGGGCCCGGAGGAGGTCCGCCCCAGGAGGCGCTGCCAGCGGAGGGAGCGGGGCCCGCCCAGGGCCCCCACGACCGAGGAGGAGGACGAGGAGGTGGTCCGAGGGGGCCCCGACGACGGGCGGTGGGCGGAGCCGACCTACCACAACGTGGGCGTGTCCACGCCCGCCCAGTCCGCCTTCTGCGCCGTGCGGAGCCCGTCCGGCGGCGGCGGCGGCGGCGGCGGCGCCGTCTACGCCAACAGCGACTCGGTCAACGTCTTCAACTTCAGGACCGTCCTGGCCGAGAGCCCCATGCCCGGCTCGGTGGGGGAGGTGCTGCCCCGCCCGCCCCCGCTCTCCCCCGGGCCCCGCTACGACGAGAGGACGGCCGTGGCGATGGCGGCGGCCATGGAGGACGCCTACGGCCGGCGCCACGGCGGCGTCCTGCCCGGCCCCCCGCGGTCGCCCCTCTACCCCCGGCCCGACGCCCTGCCCTTCCACCTGTCTCGCCCCGACGCCGCGTTCCGCCACTCCACCGAGGGCCGCTACCCCGGCACCCTGGGGGCGCCCAAGCACCCCTCGTCGCCCCAGTACGGCGGCGGGCTGCTGATGGGCGGCGGCGGCGGCGGCGGCCTCCGGGGGCCGTGGGAGCGGCCGGACGAGGGCCGCCTGCGGCACCCGGCCATGCGGCGGGCGCGCTCCTTCCACGCGCCGCACTTCAGCCACTACGAGATCGCCGAGGCGGAGGTGGTGCCCCCCGAGGCCCTCTACTACGTCCAGAAGCCGCCCGGCTCGGAGCCGCCGTACCGCTGGCTGCTGCAGTCGGACTTCCACCCCTCGGCGCCGTTCGAGGGCGCGCCCGCCCCGTACGGCGCCCGCTACGGCGGCCACTTCCCCTCCGACGTCCCCGGCGCCGCCGCCGCCGCCGCCGGGGACGCGCGCTTCTACGGCGAGGCCTTCCGGCCGGGGGGCATCCGGCACAGCCAGTCCTACACCCTGCGCTCCACCGTGGAGAGCACGCTGGAGCCCGACTACTACGCGCCCCCCCCTCCCCCGACGCCGGCCCCTCACCGGGACCTCTTCCTGGACCGCAGGGAGGCAGCGCTCTACGAGGCCCCGGAGACGGACTCCTTCGGGCGGAGGGTCTACCAGCCGGTCCGGGACCACGACGAGGGGCGGTACCACGGCCCCGCGCCGGCCGCGCCCTACCGGCGCCCCTCGCCCCCCCCAGCGGACCCCCGCGGCCGGGAGATCACGCACACCAGGAGCCGCTCGGACCCCGGCAACGCCTGCCTGTTCTCCGGGGCCGGCGGCGGCGGCGGCGGCGGCGGCGGCGGCCAGCAGCGCGAGGCGTCGGTCGTCACGGTGACGGCGCTGTCGCCAGGCCACCGGACGCCGGCGCTCCACGTCAAGCCGGGGGCCGCTCAGGAGCCCCCGCAACGCAAGGGGGGGGGGAGCGTCCACAGGCGGGGCCCGGCCCCCGAGGGGCCCCCGTCCAAGCTCCCGCAGAGGCTCCCGCCGGACCCCCGGCGGGACCAGCCCCCGCTGCGCAAAGTCCCGTCCCTCCCCGAGAGGAGCCGGCCCCAGCCCCGACGCCAGGACCAGGGCGGGGGCGGGGGCAGGAGCCACTCCAGGGGCCGCGAGCACGACCGGCTGACCCTCAGCAACGCCGTCAACAGCGCCGGGGGCCCCGCCAGGTCCGGGGTCCACAGGAGGGCGGGGCGCTCGCAGAGCATCAAGGAGAACCGCCGCCTGCACCAGGCGAACCCCCCGGGGGCCCCACCGGGCTCCGAGCCACAGGGGGGCCCCGCCCCGCCGCACAGAAGGACCCAGAGCACGCGGGTGCGGCCCACGCGCTACGACAACGCCGAGGGCTACTACGCCACGCCCAAGGCTAAGGCCGCGAGGGCCCCTAAAGCCGGAGCGGGGTACTTCCCCGGTCACGGCTGCATGTCTCCGCACCGCCACAGACTGCTGTCCAAGGCCCTGGGCCAGGGGCCCTTCTACCACGCTGGAGGGAGATCAGAGGCAGGCGTGTACGAGTGACTCTGATCTGGGTTGGGGGGCGGGGGGGGGGGGGGGGGGGGAAATAGGGACCAGCACTTTATCCTCTGCCAGACCTCCAGTAGCGTGCTAGACGGCTCTCGGTGTGGCCCTCAGTGAGATGCAGAGAGACGCTTACGCTGCTGTTAACCGCATACTACCGCTGTAGAGAAAGGAGGCCCCGAGAGAATTCATAGTACTCATTTAAATCGTTGTGTCGGAGTTGGTTGAAAGAAATGTGAAAACGAGTCGAGATAACGAACATGAAGTGAACAGGCGCGGTCAAAAGTGGATTTGTGGATATGTTTTAAAAGGCCAACGGGAGGATGTGTAGAATAAACTGGCTCACACGAGACATAACATTTATAATTTGCATAAAACAATACATAGGTGTATTGTGAGAAATATATTGTATTTTTGTGGATTGTTTTTGTTATTAAAACTGCTACTTAATTCCGATACACATATATGGACGTTTGCGTGCCCTCTTTCACATACTTTAGCTTATATTTTTTATCTTAAATTATTGTGGAAGCACGTTTAGTGGTCAAATGGTAGAGAACGACCATGCAGGGTACTCTTGACTAATTCAAATTAAACGTTTGAGTACAATCATGTGGTTCCACCTGATGTAAATTAAGGTTAATTCATCCTTTGGAACGTTATATTATGGATTTGGCTACAGCCTCAGCTTTTTGCTTCTTAGTAATCTAACAATGTGGTATTGTTGATTTGTTTTTTTTTTATGCATTATACATGTTGCCAATATAATATTGTAAATGAGGATATCGTTTAAGGAGTATTTGTTTTATTTTAACAAGATTCTTTAATAATAATAAAGATATCTTACAACTGGTTTATTGTGCCATGTATTCTGCTTTGAAATACTGTAAAAATAAGTTTTGTAAAGTCGACCAATAGAGGGCAGCATTGTGCAACTAAAAAGTATCTCGACGATGATGCATCGTCTTAAGGTAAGTGCTTCGAAAAAAAAGCCCATTCCAGCTTTTTTCTAATCTTGACCTTCGATTTGATTTAATTTGGTTTGCATTGATTCCTACAGACCATTTTCATCCACAAATGCAAACTACTTTAAATGTGCGAACCATAATAGGTGCAGCTATAATATCATTGACTTTATAATAGCTCAGACTTTGCCGTGGATGATTAATAAGGGAGTAAGGATCCTGCCACCCTAATGTAGACTACTGCCATATGACTTTTATGTTCTATCGGGAGTTTCAAACGAGGAATGTGTTTGAGCAACTCCAAAAAAAAAAGCAGTGGGCAAAGTGTTGCATTTTTGTTAAGAACCATACAAGTAACTACTTTTAATACACAAACTCTATTCGCCGTGAGAATAATAATAATAAAAAAATCCGTTAGGAAAGCTTGCCGACTCAAAAGGCAATGTCTCCCCCTGGCCGCCATTGAATCGGTCCTGGAGCTCCAAGCCATTGTTTATTCATCACCGCATTGGCATTCAAGGTGCATCCTCACTGTTCTCTTTCATAACCAACAAGTTGCAATTTTTATGCATGTGAAGGTAGAAGGCAAATTATTTATATGTGCTGGGCTGAGTGGAGGGGGGGGGGGAGGGAGGACCGGACCCCGAGAAAGGAGAGTGGCTGGTAGGAAATGCTTTAAGTGGCGACCGATCCTTTTCTATATGCTATTGAATTTGCTGGATCACAGCGAGCTCAGCATGTATTATTCAGTACTTTCCAGGCTCAAACGCCGGCCCCGCGGTCGACGGCCCGCCGCCTTTTCTCCCTTGTTTTTTTTTTGGGGACTTTCTGCCTTTTGAGATATGTCACCTTTCAGGCTGAGGATGAAGTCTTATTTTCCCCAACCGGGGACCACATGAAATATTGCTTCTGCTAAGGCCCTCCCTTTGCCTGCTCTCTCACACCCGTACCCTGTTGGTGGTGGTGGAAATAATGCAGGCAGTGAGGCTGTGAATGAAAGCGTGCTTTCTGAGAAAACGGGTTCGGGAAATGCTCCTTCCTTAGGCCTACTTGAAGGAATGTGACCGCGCTGATCCACTTGGAGTCAACTCTGAAGGGTAGCAACCCTCACCTGCGTGTGGAATTAATTGAGGAACATCTGGAGCGGTCCAGATGCGTGCGGGGGACGCGCTCGGCGGCTGGTGCCAGGAAGCAGCAGGTGTTCTGCAATAGGACGGTCGCCCCTCCAGGGGCCACTGATCTACAGGATAATTGCTTTGTCCTATACACCCGTTCGTGCCAAACGAGACGGCGCTTTAAAAGGTCCTGCTGTCACTTCTTTAAAACTCTCCGTATGAAACACCGTAGGTTTTTTTCCAAACGACCCGCAGTCGTCGTGGTAACTATGGAAATCCAAGAATATTTGTCTTGTTATTTTTTTTGACGGTGCAGCGAAAGTGTTAGTTTCAATTAAGCGCATGCCAAAACGTCAGCGCGTCTGTGGGAGAGACTCATTAGCGGTCCTGTCATTGGGGGGGTGTGGAGGTTCTGCACGGCGCCGTGATCCACGACCTCCACATAAGCTTCAGTGTCATGGTTAAACATCTGGGCTATTTGTGTTTTCATATATATTTACCCAAGAAACCGTAAACCTCCATTTGTGTCTCTTAGTTAATTCCAGAGTGTTTTACGTTCAGCCTGGATATTTAAAACCACCCCTTACATCCGGGGAATATGGAGCCCACATTGGACGGTAATGGAAGTTCTCGGCATGGAGCAACTTTTCAGTTAAACGTCTTTTTTAAAGATAACGTTACGCATGAAAATAATTTCATCATGTGATCAACAACTCACGTGTGTATAATCTTAGTTACAAGTGTAATTTATTACATATTGTGGCGACCCCTCCGGGGTCGCGCAGGGGATCTTCGGAGTTAAGTGTTTTTGGTTGATGTAGGGGGTTTTTGGGGTCTTTGTTTGTTGCTGGGTTGAGTGGGGTTGATGGGTTCGGGGTGTTGTATGGTTGTGTGTTGTTCAATGTTTACATGTGTGTTAATTGTTGTCACCACCGTCACTGACTGTGTCATGTTTGTTCATTGGGTGTGCTGTTTTCTCGCGCGTGCGTTCGGGGGAATAAAAGTAGCCTGCAGTCGTGCGGTGAATGGGACGCAGTGTTTCAGTTGACTTAAAACCCGTGTGCTTCTCGGTCGCCGTTGGATGATTGCGCTGTTTTTTAACTTCGAACGTAAGTTGACATTTGTTCAAACGGAAACACATTTGTGGGACGAATGAAACTATATTTTACACAGAAACTATTGACCTTACTCTTGCTTTTATGCGACATACCGGATAACATACAAACATTTAATTTTCTAAAAGACTTTATAACTTCACCAGTCTGTAATTTTTTGTCAAACTATCTTAAATTGATTGAGTTTATGCCCTAAATCATCAAAATCATATAAACATTTGTTTTGTACAAGCGTGCAAGAGAGCCATTTCCTATTTATTTTATCAGTTTCACTGTGGAGAAACTGGTCTTCCCTATTAGGAAACTTCCCTGTTCTACTGTTCTTTCCTCATTACATGATAGCTGCTAGAAAAAGAAAGAAAAATATAGCTGCGAGCAGCAATGTTGGGGTCAAGCAGAATAGGACTCTATAACCTAATTTTGCTGGACAGACATAATTGGTTAGGTGGCTACATGATGACCGTCTCAGTGATTTCACCTACAATGACAGCTATTGGCAAATGGTTATTACAATGAAAATACATGGAAGTTGCTTTCTAAAGGCTGGAATAGATTTGCTGCTAACAACGCCCCCATAGACGTTGATGATGCCCAATTATTAATTATATCAACAGGATAGGGTCATAAAACTATTAGGCAAGATTGGTTTGGATACATGAAGGCCTCGCAGAGATATGAGCTCACTTCCTGTTTGACGTCCCCCTGAGGTCAAAGGTCACCAAATTTGGGTGTCCCCAGAAGGATGGCATGAGTCTGTACCAAGTTTGGCTATGATATGATAAAGAGTTGCTGAGAACAGGCTTACTTCCTGTTTGGCGGCTTTGCCATCAAGTTTGATTGACTGTCACAGCCAAACGATTTTGAGTTTAACAAAGCTGTTTAACACATTTGTTCAGCTTGGTTCGAAGATCATATAAGGCAAGTTTCATTAAGATTGGACAGAATTTGTGGCCTGTGGATATGTGCTATTGATTTTGACAACTTTCAACATGGCAGCCAATTTCTGATGTTGCCATGAGAAATAATTGATAAACTTTATTGGGAGGAGTTAAAACGCATCTTCATTAATTACAGCACCTCCTAGAGGTCAAAGGTCACCAAATACATTGAGTGTCCCCATGACGATGTCTTGGGTCTATGTACCAAGTTTGGTTATATGTCAAAGGGCTGCTGAGAAATTGGCCTACTTCCTGTTTGGTGTCTTCGCGGTCGAATTTGATTGGCTGTAGCGGCCAAACGGTTTTGAGTTTGAAAAATCTATTTGATGTATTTTGTCAAGTATGGCCTGACGATCATCTGTGCCAATTTAAGAGAAGATTGGACAACATTTGTGATAGGAGATACATTTTGAAGGTTTTTGACATAAACCAAGATGGCGGATATTCCATCATGGCGCAAAATTACGTCATAGGGTGCGCTGACCTTGGCTTGGCCCAAGTATTCCAATGATAGCTTGTTTGTGAATATTGGATGAATGGGTCAAAAGTTATAAACATGAATGCATGTCCAACTTTGACCTGTTTGTGGAGCTAGAGCTGATGAGCTAGCGACCTCAAATTTGCTCAATCAGATAATGGGACTATCCTGAATCAGTGTGCCAAATTTCACAACTTTTCACCTTAGCGCTCTATGGGCTGCCAATAGACTCCAATGGCAGGTAAATAAAATAACCTGTCATTGGAAAAAAAACGTAGGGGCATGCATTACATTTCGTTGCATAACCATCCCTCCCTACTTAGCCTACTAGCCTACTACTCTTTGCTCAAATGTATTTGTTATCCCAATGCAACAGAGAGAAATACGTGGTTAACATCACAACATTGTTCAGCCTAGAACTAACAAGGATACTGATATTTGGATACTCGCTTCTGCTTCGATGAGATTGCTTAGATATGATTAAGTTTCCTAATATAGCGAGACAACGTGCGGGACGTTTGAAACAAGTGTTTCAATCGTCCCGACAGCGTCTACTAGCACTTAAACCTTTTTTGCCTATTAATTTCAAAACTCTGACATTGCTCGCTTTAGGACAGGTTTAAGTACTAATTCATCTGTTGTTTTGTCATATTATTATGGCATGAAACAAAACACAACTGTATATTTCAAAAAAACTACTGCACAAAAGATTTTACTTGACCCCTAAAAAACAGGTTTGTGGGGATAACATTTGAACGGTATGACGTCATTACACTAAATTTCCCGGGGTTGGTCAGTCTTGTGTGCTGAACGTACTGACGAAATTTGACGTGAAAGACGAGTGGTTTTCAAGGAAATCGCTGTGTTTCAATCGTCCCGTGTTTCAATCGACCCGGCTCTCCCCGTATTAACATGCCAAACCCCTAAAGTTGTTTTCTAAAAGGCGAGAGAAATATGTTTTTGTGTTTTGTAAAATCGATATATTAACACACTGTAAAAACGGTTCGTAAATTGAGATCTTTCGGTCAGATTTTATCGTTATTTAACCGGATCAGCAACGATTGAATATCGCTTAATTGCCTGCCTGCAAGCCGTACAGAAAATGTTTTTTTCTCAATACCACAGGAAGGACTGTTCTCAGGAAGTGTCTAGCATAAATCTTTCTTAATTACTTAGTTAACTATACAATAGATTCTAATTGGATAAGCACCACCCCAACCACGTTTGTACTTAAGGAAAAAACAATTAGACCTTCGCTCAGGGAGGGGGGGAGGGGAGGTGTTGAGCGTATCCATAGTCTTGGTGTGAAATACATCTGCTCCCCTCTGACGGCTATAGCAGTGATTGGGGTTGAGGGTTGAGGAGACCAGGAGCACAATGCTTATTGATTAAATAAGTGATTGGACCTCAAAATAAAGAGGAGCCCTAATCACTCGCATGAAGTCCCCCTTCCTCCTTCTCTGCCTCCTCCAACTCCTCCTCCTCTTCCTCCCCATCTCATTCTCCTCTTACATCTTTCTCCTCCTCCTCCTCCTCCACCTCCTTTTCGCCCTTGTCCTCGTCCTCCTCCTCTCGTCCTTCCATGCTTTCTCTTGTATTTCTTTTTTTCTCCTCATTTGACATTCACGCGCACATCAGAGTGGTGGAGCAAGCTGCAATCTGCCGGCACATACAATGGAGTCTTAGCCTGTGTTGCAAATAATGTTCTTGACCTTTCGCTGATGAATAACATTCACAGGGAAGAGAGAAGGCAGCAGCCCCGACTCTCCGGAACCGCGGTGGCTTTAAAAAGTAATCACAGCAGCTGAATATGCTTTAGCCGAGCACAACAACAAACCGAGCCTCAGTCCCATAATGGGCCTTTATTTGCAAATATTTATTCAGACATTTAAAGAGCCTGCACTCGGACACAGTTATTTGGTGCTTACAGTCCATGTGTCCGACTGAGAGTTGCCCCGGCAAAACTGCAGGGAGTGTTGATTAGGGAATATTGGCCTTAACAAAAACTAAGGAGGACATGACAACAACGTTTATGTGCTTTTGCTACAGGTTCATGATGAAAGTGCCTTGGATGAAGTTTGAGTTAGTGTATGCTGCATGCATCCCCGCTCGTGCATACTTCCGTCCGAGGCGTTTTACAACACAATGAGCGCATACATCTCTCAGCTGTGGGGGGGGGAGGGCAGTTGGGAATCAGTCTCCCTAACCATGGCAGTGTTATAACCACGGATCTGTCTGGGGTTACGACCTCTCTCTTACTCTCTGTCTCTCTGTGTCTATGTCTCTCTCTCACCTACTTCATTCGCATCGCCCCATACACGCAGAGTGAAGCCCTGTCATCGAGGTTACTCTTCCTTTTACCGTATGTGTGTGCGTGTGTGTGCGTGTGTTTGTGTGAAGTGTGCAAAGGAGTAGACACCAGCGGTCAGTCTCTTTCTCAGACAGGGACGCTCTCCAGATGCTCCAGATGTCAGGTTCCGTCTGTACGACGCGAGATGACTCATCAGGTAGGATGCAAATCGGTGGGAGGAAGGCAGATGACGCTACAACGGTTTGTTTGAGGTGTTTGTTAATGACTCAGAGAACCGTGCATTAGACCATATACATAAATGCAGCAGAAAAATGATGCGCATACGTGAAGGGGGGAATTATCTCAACTCAAGCAGATAGAATATAAAAATGCATGCATTTATAGTATTGCTGAATAAACTCCACAATTACCCCGTGAATATTCAGTGTGTCTCTCTTGCAGAGGCAGCAGAGGATGTCTTTGTTATTCATTGGAAACCGTACCATCCAGTTGATATTTTCAGTGCCGTTTCTCTGAGGAATCTGTGAAAAAGA
The DNA here is from genome assembly GCF_949987615.1 of Pollachius pollachius. Lineage (NCBI taxonomy): Eukaryota > Metazoa > Chordata > Actinopteri > Gadiformes > Gadidae > Pollachius > Pollachius pollachius. The sequence goes on along the minus strand of NC_136936.1, from coordinate 3,847,698 downwards.
AAATCACCTTTGCAAATGGTGTGACAATCACGAGGAGAAGACTGAGAAGTGGCTGCTCATTGATTGGTTAAGTGATTAGACCTTGAAATTAAAAGGTCACACTTGCAGATATGACTACATATTCATTCATTCATTCATTGGTTTATTAGTTCATTCAATGGTTTATTATTCCTTTGGTTTATTCATTCATTGGTGGTTTTTCTGATATCAGTTTTTTGTTTTATGCAGGTTATATTATGTAAGCTCAAGGCTGACCAGTCATTTGTCAAGTCCTCACTTCTCTAGTTAATTATGAATTAATTAATTCATCATCCCACAGCTATAAAAAGATAAATTGGTTTAAATAATTGTTGGTGTACTGTTATGCTGTGTGTTCACATCCTAATCAATGTCTATAATGAAGATTGTTTCAAGAATAACTCAGAATTGCATCACATTATGTGGCAGGTAGAAACCACTTCCTCAATTGAATAATTGATAAGCCACGGCTCCTTCTCCTAATTGGTTTAAACAACTGACTGCCTGTATAAAACCGGGCAGTTTAAGTAGTCCTGTTAGCCATCGCCTCCAGTTTCTTTGTGTGTTTGACTGAAGATCTGAGCTTGAAACATGTCTTGTTTGACCGTAGGGGACCCACTTGAGTGGCACTGTCAGACCTCAGCTACTACCTTAAAGGTAGGTCTTGATAGAAGGGGAGTGTTATTGATGGTGTTTATTTTGTTGTACTTACATGCGTCCTGCTTGTTCGTAGGTTTGCATGCTCTGGGCCGGATAGCTTTAACCCTAATCTTGTTGCCTGTTTGTTGGACTATAAATCGTTATATACTGAGGTGTGATTCACCCCTTCATTGTGGTATATGTAACCCCCACCCTTGTTGGCCTTAAAGAAGTGTTAACCGTTTACCATGACCTGTAAATAAAATACCCCATTGTCTACATTAACCCGTTTGAGTCTGCAACTTCCTTTTAATCTTTATGAAAAGTATTTTTCATAAATGTGTCTTTTTTGTTATTTTACTTCAACATAAATACCACCTCCGCGGCGGTGTTCTAGTTCAGAGTTCTAGTTCACAGAGAGAAGCAAAAACAAACATCAAAAGTCAAGGGAGTCTATGAAGATAACGGTCTATTGATTGTAGTTGTTTTCTCTCTCCATTGTTGTATGCCCACGTCTTATCTCGGGACTGATCTAATTCAAGCTCTCGTCTGCGTGGTGACATGGTAACTGGTTTAAAAAATGGGATGCTTCATCGGAGAGCTGCGTTCGTGCGCGGTGCGACTGACTGAGCCGAATCGCTCCCCAGACGGCTGATGAATGCTTCTGTTGATGCTTATCGAGTCTGAGCTGCTGCTTTGTTGACGTCCATAATCGACCCGCTCATATCGGGCGCTGGACGGTGATCGGTTGTAATGAATGTTTCAGCGCGGCGCCATGGAATGTGGAGATGAAGAAGGGCTAACATGCTAACGTCATTAGCATGTGACATTCTGTCCCTCTCCTGAAATAAAAATATTTGAATGATTTAATTTAACAAAGCGTAAAAAAAACCAGTAGATGGTCCCAGGGGATCCAAAAAGGGCATGCTATTTTTTTTCTTTAAACCAAAATTCAGTTTCAGTTTTTGGTGCTTGCTGACGAGTTGCTTACTGTTTTGATATGCCTTTGTTTTGTGGCGTTTTATTTGAATGCATGTCAATTTAATTGAACAACTAACTTTTAATTACCCCACTCATTAATTACACAAGTGGAAATAGACAAGGAATGAACATGCTTCACCTAGCAGCTGTCAAAATCATGATGGTACACTTTGACATTGGCTTAATGGTTTCTCATGAGAAGCAAAGCAATTGGCACACAGCGGAGAATAAGAAAAACACAATACTTTAGTTAAAATGACATTCTGGCTAGAAATGTATTCAAGCAATACATAAATATATGCACTTGTATTGTATGTCTAACAATGTTCTCTCTTGGTTAATGTTCCGCAAAATGGCAAACACAAAAGAGCTCTTAAAAGAAAAATCCAATTTAAAGGCAGATGAATTATGTCTAAATAATACTTAAAAAATGATGGCATGATTATACAGCCACTCCTGCAGTAGAATGGTCTTTTTCCTTGACAGTTTTATCATGGTGGCTATGCAGCTGAACATTGCTGTCAAATTACTCAAATGAAAGTCAGAGGAAACCTCTTTGAACCACTAACGAAAAAGAGTCACCTTGACATTCGCTTGAGTCTGAATTTCTCCGGATGTTGCTGGAAGCTTAGTCTCAGCACATAATTACTGATTCCCCGCCCGTAACTTATCTATGCATGTGTGCGACTTTTCATCTTGTTTCTTTTTTTAAATCTAATTATCAAGCCTCAAACTTCCACATCAACAACAACCCCCCGACTCCATGTAGCGCTGTCCCTGCGGTACGCCCGGGTTCTGATTAAGTATCGGGCTTCCGAGCGCTAAACCTCCAGCAGGATAGCACCGGTGCTCGCGTCAGACCCCGTATTGCTGAACAGCATCTTCTGGACTTAGTGGTAATCACCCTCACAAACAAGGGCCCAACAAAGTCCCCTCTCCTCACCGCTTCTGGACGTGATTAACAACACGGTGCCTGCGTGTTTAATTAGACCGGCGGTTGCAGATTGTTGCCTCAGTGGATGTTTCTTTGTTAAGATATGTCACTTTACATATCGGTGCGCATATCAACATACTGTGACGTACAATTTCAATGAATCAAATTGATTTGCTACATTAATGATCATTTTAATGGAAGATGCAATTTTGGAACAATTCCAATCAAGAGCAAAAGTATTTTTCTTTGACTAGAAGTCGGTGTCTTTTGTTTGTCTCTGGTCTTAGGTGTCGATATTTTGCTGGCAACAAATGAGACTTTAGCAAAAAAAGTAGTCGGTACCTTGAAGCAGGAGGCGACTGTCTCTGGGGTCTCGTTTGTGATAGAACTACAGTGCAGCAGACAACACAAGTTGTTTACAACAGAATCACTGAAATAAGTAAAAAATACAATAACCAGGGAGCCACACCGGGGAAACTATTGTGGGGGTGTAACCCTCGTGTTCTTCCTTTCTTCTTCACAGTCTATTTATTCCCATTCCCACTTTATTTAATTATACCTCAGCCAAGCCAAGCGATGTGTGCCATCCGTCTCCATCAATCTGTTAACCAACCTAATAAGGTATTGCCCGCATATTCGCTTGCTTCCACCTCTTCGCACCCCCCATGAGTTTGCAGTAATTACCCCTAAACATGGCATTTCAAATTAAAAAATCACCAGCGTTTTGTAATTAATAACAGCCAACTGAAACGTCGCCTCTCCTACACATACATTGATTCATTAATGCACTCCGGCGGCTCAGACAGCGTTAGTGTCCGGCGTACCTTTACAGGTGGTTAATCTCCTCCTGCCCAAACAAATAAAGCAATCCCTCTGAGCTGTCATCTCTCCCCCAAAACCAAATCAATGGGCAGGTATTTACGTAGCGCCCCGGCTAACAGCATTTATCAATGGGCTTGATAATTAATGGGGGAAAGTGGGCAGGCTTTGAAGGTTAAACTATCCCATTAAAGTTTGAATAATGCCGGTGACCTTTACCTGTAGTAGATCATTTAAAATAATGTAAAATGGCAAAAGTGACAGAATTATAATGAAGGAATAGTTCATGGTTGGTTTATATGTCTTCTTTACGGTAGAAATCACGCATCGTTTGTTAAATCCAGAGAAATATGTTCTGGCAGGGAGTGCAACAGATTTTCTGGCCTGCAATTAGATGCCTTGAACCTTCTTGCGTGTGAAATATGGAACATCAAAGCCTATCTCTCCGCACGGATGACACGCTACATTTGTACACTGACGAGGGTGATGTCAGATGTATGATTTGTAATGCATAGCCCCACCTATGCACTTATCATCTGGGTACGGGAAGGCCTCGTTCCCTTAAAACAATATCTAATACATCTACGCCGTGGCAAGGCGTCAGCGAGCGATCTGAGCGTGCTCAGAAGGCGTCGTCAGCGAGCGTTCTGTGCTCGCTCAGATGGCATCGCTGAGGAAGAATAAGTCTTTTTTTTTTTTAAAGATGACATATTACACTACCAGCTGTGAGTGTGATTAGCTGTGTGACGTGATTCTGTTGTATGACGGACAGATGAGCAAGGTTTGCTACAGTCCACAGGGTAGGCTAGTAGACTGATCTATCCTGCATACACCTAGGTGGACACGCCCACTTGTGATGTCAGAAGAGGCAAATTTTCAAAATGGCTTGTAAAAGCTAATCACATTCACACCTGGTGGTATAATATATCACCTGTAAACGACCATCCCTCGGAGATGACCATCTTTTCGCCGTGGTGGAAGTCGGACACTCGTCTCTGTTCCCATGGCTGCGGTGAGAAGGTGTAATCTAGATCAGGAGCTGCCAAACTTTTCCGTGCCATGACCCGATAGCACTGGTACTGTTGGCCCAGAACCCACCAAATTCTTTGGGCAGTAAAATAATCATTCTTATTACCATGACAAAAAAGTGGGATAATTAACTTTTGTCTCCGTGTCCCACGATCCACTTTCTACCCGACCCACTTATCGGTCGCGACCGGCAGTTTGGAAAAGTGGGCCACTGATCCAGACTGCAGATGATTTGGATATTACTAAAACACTCACTATACACTCAGGAGTTGGAGACCATGAAGAAAACAAAATGAAAGCAGTACAACACGTCGAACATTGATATCTTTTTATTAAGACAATAACTCTTCAGATTTTTTTTTCTATTTTGTAAAAATGTTTTGTGAACCAATACAAAATATGTACGGTCAGATGGGATTTGATTCCGTCACTACACACACCAAAAAAATATGCCAGGTTACATGTACACTTTCTTTTTTTACCAACTAAACAAATTGAAAAAGTAAAACAAAATAAGAAACAGCCATGACCGACCAGCCATTAAACATGGGACTCATCCAAAATATTTAAGACATGTAACTGATCCTTCGTAGTACTTCATGTCACAGTAAATACACCATCTTACCATATCTATGAAACGTATTCAGAAAATTCATGTGGTGAATAGATACAAATTTTTATAGAGCAAACGGATGCTAAATTTTGCTTTTGCGGGTCACATTCTACTATTCATGTGTAACAGCTGATATTGTAAACATACAAGCCAACTATGGAAGAATAGGTATGAACATCATAGTGATTTAGATGACACTGACTGTACACAACTTGATTTTTGTCTGCTTAACAAATCTAGGTTTTTCTGTCTTTGTGGGCTAGATCTATACAAAATAATATCCAACGATTACCGCAACAGTGCACCATATTAATAAACACATAAACATGTACAACTGAGAACAAACATGTACATCTTGTGGTGGTAGTTTATTTTTTCCCTTACTTTTGGAGTCGCCGTGGTAACTACAGTAGGCTATATACTTGGGGCCTAACATTTGCATTCTACCTGAGATGCAAAAAACACAACTATACACACTCATGAACCTGAGAGAGCGAAAGTAAAACATACTAATAGTCATCAAGTACGCAACAAAAAAACGAAAGAAATAAAAATGATTAGGACAACTAACGATCCTTGACGTGTCTCATTGGGAAAGCAGCACAGTCACTTAATATCTCATTAAGATCAAACTTTGTCTATTATTATTTATTTGTGTTAATCTCCATGCCGGTGACTGCTATAGGCTCCTGTGACGTATGGAAGCATCGCTTGGAAGAAGGAATGCAATTCCGCTGCAGTTTATCATTCATTTTTCTCTGAATCTATCTTGATTGAACCTTGATGGAAGATAGGGGCGCTAAATAGGTAAACGCATTACACACCAGATGGGTGTGTGTGTGCGTGCGTGTGCGTGCACATCCCAGTGGATTTGTGTAAAGGGCCTCGCGCGTGGAAGCCTACGTTATTCTAGAGTCACACGAGTCAATTGTTTTCTTTATCAATTGTTTCAGCTCTTGCCCTCCCTGGAGCGTAATTCAAGTATGTTATGTTACAGACGACCCTAATCAACCATTGAAAGGAGCGCATAGACGGACAAAGAAATAGTGACTGTGTGTCAAAATCAAGGAAAAGGCACTAAATCTAGTCCTTCAGTCTTTTGCTTTCTAATGTAAAACATCAAGGGGGGATTTAAGGCAGTGGTTACCCTTTTTAATAATACATGTTAATTCATGTTCATTTTTTTTTACATTTCTTTGTATTATTTTTTTTCCCATAGATGTAACTCTACTAAATCTTGGCGGACGTGTTTTGTTTAAACGGTGCATTCATGTGTCCTGTGATGGTGGAACGAGCTATTTGATTTGGGAGATGGAGGAAGCAGCCCCCTGTACTTAATGAAGGCAGTGGGACACCCTTTGTGTTACACACGTGGAAGCGGAGGAATCTAGCTCCGTGAAGAGTCGGTCTTCACTGGTAGGAAACAGAAAGCACTGTGTTCTGTTTGGAGAATGTGAATGGGCATGTAGTCCGCGAGATGCACGGGCTGATACGTTAAAGCGTGGATGTCTAATGAGCCAGGAAATTACACACACACACGTTTGAGCGAATTAAAATGTACACTGTAAGCATCGCTGAAGGTCAAAAACTCGACTACGCCTCCAAGTAATGAATTAATAGGAAGGGCATTTCAGGAAAAGAAAAATATGATTAGAAATATATTAAACTCGATCTATGGCATAAAGGAAACATATAAATCAAAGTGAATTGAGGAGTTGAATTAAACCTCTTTCCAAAGAACTGTAACACAATTATAGTCATTAATAATTATAATAATTACCCATATAAACAATGTGTGTAGAATGCAAATAATATTATTCTTATAAAAAAACTAAAATCTGACGTAAAATCGTTAAAACAACCACAATAGGCAATTTGAAATGAAGTAGTAAAAATGACAGACTGGATGTTGATAAACAATGTGTGTAGAATGCAAATAATATTATTCTTATAAAAAAAACTAAAATCTGACGTAAAATCGTTAAAACAACCACAATAGGCAATTTGAAATGAAGTAGTAAAAATGACAGACTGGATGTTGATCGATATAGTGATACATACTGGATATCCAATGGGAGTCAGGTAGGGTATTTCCTAGCTTTAAATACAAGTTGTTCCTAGCTTCATGTACACATCACAGTAAAACCTTCTACCACCTCTTGTTCTACTAGTCTATTGACACAAGGCATGTGACGATTTGTAATCTGCAATTGCTGTATTCTCAACTGTAAAATGCAAATGTTTATTGACATTGACGAATTTCATTTGTATTTATTGTGAGTAAATTCTCCTCTATAAGAACCGTAGAAGTCTGTAAGTTACGGCAGGTTACCTCTTCAGCGTAACGTCTGTGGAAAAAAAGGAACCCAAACACATCTCTAGATCTTTAACGGATGTACAATGGTGTCACTTGCAGTGGGGGTCATACATGGTGCTGTTTAACTACCACTACAAAACACTGGATTTGACATTCGGTCATGAACAACACTATCAACCCCTCAAACCCCCTCCTCTGGGCGCTGGTCGTACAGCACGGACCCTTCAGGAAACACACGCGTTGGCATTTGAAACAGGCATCAGTAGAAACAGATCTGGTCATCAAAGGAATGATAACATAAAGCCAACTCGGTCGCTGCGCCATATTTCCACTAATCACAGCGAAGGAAGTTCACCAATCTTAATTTTTTTTTTTTTTGTCGTTTTTCCAACGAGGATAACAATGGATAATGAAAGCTGCTTGGATACGGAAAGGACTTGTTGGATGAGTTATTGACCGGATGGACAAAAACAAACAAAATGTGTATTTAGTGTGTTCCAGTAATTCAGGAAGTAGGAATCGAATGAGTGGAAGTCGTGGGTGTGTGTGTGTGTGTGTGTCTACGTGTGTGTGTGTGTGTGTGTGTGTGTGTGTGTGTGTGTGTGTGTGTGTGTGTGTGTGTGTGTGTGTGTGTGTGTGTGTGTGTGTGTGTGTGTGTGTGTGTGTGTGTGTGTAGGGGTGGGGAGGGGGTTCCCAAAAGCACACAGTGCTTCGTGAGGCCTGTCAGATGATAGCAGGCCAATAGGGAACAGAAACACATGACATTTCATCAGAGATTGAACAGGGAGGGGGTCGAAAAAAGAGGAGGGGAAAGGAAAGCGAAACCCCGACAACATCAAACCAACAGAAGCTAGAAAGAAATAGAACAAGGCACAAAATTGTCTGTAAAATAATCGAACTGTACAGAATAGGCCCCGGCCGTCCAGGAAAGGTTAGGACAGGGGACCCCACCCTGCAGTCCCCCCGTACCCCCAAACCCCCTAACCCCTTTCTTCTCCTTATCTCCCTTCCTCATCTCCTTCTGTGCTCCTCTTCTTTGAGTGTCGCCCCCCCCCCCCCCCCCCCCCCCCCCCCCCCCCCCCCCCCCGACTTTCCCCCGCCCCCCGCACGCGGGAGGTGATCAGATGTAGTACTCCTTCTTCTCGTCCGTGTTGCTGTGCCCGCCCTCGGCGTTGATGATGGCGGTGTCGGCGTCGGCTGCGTCGTCCGCCCCCTTGGCCTCGTGGGTAAAGTAGGTACCTGTACACAGAACGGACCAATCAGAAGGCTCCCAAACCCCCCACACTCCCCTCGGTAGACTTGCATCCGGATGCACTCCAATGGCGATTCAAACAAACAACGACAGCAGCACGAGTCGCTGGACTCGAAGCCTTAAAGGTGAAATATTATACCACCAGGTGTGAGTGTGATTTGCCGTTACAAGCCATAGCGGCTAGTCACAGATACGGGTTGTGCTGGACAACCTGAGAAAAACTAGTGAGCCATCATCTGGTGTTGGCATACCGAGCTCCGTGGGAGTTTTTTTATTTTAAGGGGTTAACAGCTCGGTGAACGGTGGCTATTTTTTAGCACAAAAGAGATGTGTTAGGCAAGAAGACAAAGAGGGTTAGAGCCAGAAGTAGAAAGAGAGAGAGAACCGACGAAGTTTGAGAAGACAACTTCTAAATATGAGGATACTCAGAACATTTATGCCAAATCTGCCTCTTCTGACATGTCCGAATAGAATGTGTCCACCTTGACGTATGCTAGATAGATCAGTCTACGAGCCTACCCATTGGACTGCAGCAAACGTTGCTCATCTATCCGTCATACATCTAGGTGGACACGCCCACTTGTGATGTCAGAAGAGGCCGATTTTCAAAACGGCTTGTAGCGGCTAATCACAGTCACAGCTGGTGGTATAAAATGTCACCTTTAAGACATCTCTCCTGGTGCATTGTGGGTAGCGCTCACCTTTGTGTCGGGCGAAGTACCGGCCCAGGACGATGAGCGCGCAAAGGATGGCGAACATCACCACGGCGACCACCCCACCGATGACCGCGTGGTCGATCTTCTGGGGCGCGCTGTCCCCCGCTAGGGATTCTGGGTAAAATAAAACAGGGAAAACAGAACTTTTATGACGACTGAAGTTCTCGAGGTGCGCCGTGACACAAGTCATACGTTGGCGAACCCGGAGCGATCCGTGGTTTGGGTTACAAATAGTAGAGATGTTCCCAAACCCTTTTTCTTCCCAATACTGGTTCCTGATCTTGAGTATCGGCCGATACTGAGTGTATACCGATACAGCATCTAGCATTGTAGCTACTGACAGAACTTGTTATGATTGAAGGGTTCTCTTAAAATGAACAATGTGTATTTGGTTCACTTACTGTGAACAATTCTTTTTCCAGAACTAGATCATTGACATTTATAATCTATAATTATAATAATACATTTGTATTCATGTAGTTTAGTGTTGGCATCCATGCTTTTCTGACTTTTCCATTTCTCATTCACCTCTGAGCATTAACCGATACCGTTTGTGAAGTTCTTTGCCTGTGTAGTAAATGAGCCAGTCACGTGATGGTATTGAATCGGCACATAGACTTGCATACTCGCTGATATCCTTTACTGCATTTTAGGAAGTATCGGAGGAATTTCCGATACTGCTATCGGAAAAACTCTAGTTACAAACGACGACTCCAGCGGCTGCATGGCTGTACACCCACGTATAACGTATCGTTGCTATCCCTATCCCTGGGAAGGGTGCTCACCGTCACCCGTCTGCGAGGGTTTAACCTTGCTTTGTTTCTGGGTAAACCGATGACACAGCGTACGCTATAGTGGGTCTGAGGAGGACCGTGGGCTCAACAGCCCGGTCGCCTCTCGGCCGGCGGCTCAATGGGAGGTAATGAAGAGTGTTTCTGAGGGCATTTAGACCATCCCATTCGTATGCATATATAATGCTTCTCCACCACCAGAGCTCGGGGCTTTCAGCCCTCCTTCAGGTTGATAAAGCGCTGAATTATGCCTCTCGCGCATTATGAGAATTCAAAATGTCTTTTGTCCCGCGAGGAACTCGCCAGCTCCGAATTTGGCCTTTTCTCGCCTCTTCCAATTTCCTACGGAATGAAATTTTACGTTGTCCATTATTTACCGGGTTTTGATCATCATGTGGTATATGAATATACGCATTGAGCACATAGCCTTGTGTAATAAAACTGCATAGCTGAATCCCATATCTATAAAAGATTCCTTTTCTTGTGCTTGATTATTTTAATAACCTCTTCGCAGGGGGGAAAGATAATTGGTGATTGTGGAGTCTTAGAAATGCGCTGTCTGTAGCATAGTAAATACAGTACAAAATAATATGCTTGAATCACAAAAGAGCTAAATAATGGTCAAATTATTGAAAATTATTCATGTTTAATGATTTTTTAATACAGCCCTGGTATTATAGATGTGTATAAAGCAAAGGGATTCATAAATATTTCACATTGTGCGAAAAAAAATACAGAAAAAGCTGTGACATTTACCGGGGGAGTCTGAGGGGCGAGCGCTACAATAGACCCAAGGTTTCGTGGGTCCATTTCAGCATGCTACTCAATCACCAAAAAGAAAAGGTTTGATTGGAGGATAAATTGTCCTGGTTTGCCCCCCCCCCCTCCCCGCTCAGAAAGGCAGAGTGCATCTCCGGCCACACGACCGAGCCGGCAATATTGTGCCTGTTCACGCAAGCAGCGGAGGAACAAGGAGGAGTTAAAATCTGCAAAACAGGACTGCAAAACAGTTAAGGGGCATTCACTGCGGCAGCGGCGGCGACAGCGGCGGCGACAGCGGCGGCGACAGCGGCGTCTGCACCCGCCGGGTCTCCGGGTCTGGACCTGGTGGGGGTTCCGGGGGTGGGGGGGGGAAGCGAGCGTTGAGAGAAAGAAAGGGTTGAGGTGTTCTGTGCTGCATGACAGAGCAGCTCAATTTCCCATCAATCCTTTCCCGTCATGCTCTGAACTTTGGATGATTTCGATAAAATCTGACTGGAGAGGATTTCTCTGAGGCAAAGGCGCGAGGGCATAATAAGTTAGCTTCGAGAAACCGTCAACCCCCTGCATGGGACACATCATAAATGTAGTTTCCTGCAACGAAACCTTTATCCGCCCCGGCTCTCCGATGAAAGGCCCGGTGCGGTGCGAGAGGCTGGAGCACCGCTGACATTTTTTGGTATTAATGAGAGCGCTTCTGATTCCAGCCAGGTTCTCTGTCCTCTGCTCCGCCTCGCCACTGTACACAGTGGGCTTTGTTTACTGTACCAGGGGGGGGCGCGGGTCAGATCAGACCCCCCCCCTTGGGGGGGAGCGGCTCCGTGCTCCATGCTAATGAAGCCAGACCCCGGCGCTAAATGGACCCCAGCACAAACCCCTCCCTCTCTCCCCCTCTCTCTCGCCCCCTCTCCCTCTCCCTCCCTCCCTCCCTCCCTCTCTCCCTCGCCCCCTCTCCCTCTCCCTCTCCCTCCCTCCCTCTCTCCCTCTCCCTCCCTCCCTCTCTCCCTCGCCCCCTCTCCCTCTCCCTCGCCTTCTCCCTCCCTCCCTCTCGCCCCCTCTCCCTCTCCCTCCCTCCCTCCCCCTCTCCCTCCCTCCCTCCCCCTCCCTCCCTCCCCCTCTCCCTCCCTCCCTCCCCCTCTCCCTCTCCCTCCCTCCCTCTCTCTCTCGCCCCCTCTCCCTCGCCTTCTCCCTCTCCCTTGCCTTCTCCCTCCCTCCCTCTCTCCCTCGCCCCCTCTCCCTCTCCCTCCCTCCCTCCCCCTCTCCCTCTCTCTCCCTCGCCCCCTCTCCCTCTCCCTCCCTCCCTCTCTCCCTCGCCCCCTCTACCTCTCCCTCGCCTTCTCCCTTGCCCTCTCACCCCCCTCCCGGCCTGTTCCCTGCCCCTCTCCCTCCCCCCCTCCCGGCCTGTTCCCTGCCCCTCTCCCTCCCCCCCTCCCGGCCTGTTCCCTGCCCCTCTCCCTCCCCCCCTCCCGGCCTGTTCCCTGCCCCTCTCCCTCCCCCCCTCCCGGCCTGTTCCCTGCCCCTCTCCCTCCCCCCCTCCCGGCCTGTTCCCTGCCCCTCTCCCTCCCCCCCTCCCGGCCTGTTCCCTGCCCTCGCCCGTTTGACACGTCCCTGGGAAAACACAAACAAACAAACCGGCCCCGCCATCCCGACCCCGGCTTCTCTCACTAAGACGTCTGCTTTTTACTCCGAGAGAGAGAGCACAATATTCCGGGGGGAAGCGGTGAACCCATCCGAGAGGGCGTCGGCGTGGCAACGTCAGGTTGAACTCATGAACGTCTGTGGGAACATAACGGCTGTTTTCGTAGCGCGCCGCTTCCTGTGGCGCAACGCCGCGCAGGGCCGAGGCTAACGTGTTGTTTACCGCTTATTTATCCATTATCGAAACCCAACACAAGTCTCTCTCCTTCCTTCAGCCAACGCAAACAATTGTCTTGAGGTTTTTTCCGCTCACGGCGGCAAGGTGAAAACCCCACCAGCCCGCCCTCACGGAATGTCCTCGAGCAAGGCATCACGACCGCCGAGGGTCGGGCGCTGCACTCAAGCAGCCGGTCGCCTCCGACCTTCTTAAGAGGAAGGGCAAGTGACAAAGAAATAAACACAATTTTCGTTTTTTTAACGCGCCACGTTATTGCCCGTGTTGTCGTGTCTCGGCGCTCCGGCGCTGAGCTTCCCGTCCGGAGTGCGTGGCTCTCGTGTTCCCGGGGCGCGGCCGGCTTTGATCGTGTCCCCGGGACATCAATGCTCTCGGTGCAATAAAAAAAAGAGAAAGAAAATGAAAATGGATGCAGTGTGACTAGGACGCAGAGCAGATGCTTAGACGACGGGATGGTAGGGGTTGGTGGGGGGGGTACAAAAGCCTGCTCCAAATGACATTTGATTAAAGCTGTAGGGAGGGAAAGAAGACGAAGGGGATTTGACGACGTGGGGGGGGTGGGGGGGTGTCTCCACACCTCAGACGAGACCTCCACTCGGGGCCGGGAAGTGCTGACGCGCGCAGGCCCGTGTCCTGACAAGATGAGCACAGCCGTGGCGGATTTATGGGGGAATAAAGAGGATTTGCCACTGATGCCCGTGTCTGCACAGCGGTGAAATCTGCCTCAGCGAGACCGCAAGACCCTGCGGTTTACGCCCTAGGCCGGCCCACCCCTAGTCCCCCCCCCCCCACGCACCCTTATTGGAATGACTAATTGTGAGCGTGATGTGAAACCGGGGGACCGAACAGCCAATCAGATCCCCTGACAGGAGGGGATCGGGCCCCCACTGTGTGTGTTTAACACCGTCAGCCACCGAATGAGGCTTTACTCGTATTAACATACTGTCGAGTTTTCTTGGTTTTGTGTCGCTTTATTATCTTGCTTATGAATGTCTTGTGCAATCTTTTTACTAATGGTCGTACACACAATAACATGTATTCTAACCACGGCAGATTTCACAGAAAGGTTGTTCAGGATAAAAACCTCGCGCCTGATAAACGCACACACATGTGCACGCGCGCAAATCCCCGTCGCGCAGCAACACCTCCAACATGTTGGTATTTATAGATGTAATTATAAGGATATGATTGCAACAATGACTCTTGCAATAGCAAAAAAACGTTCTTTATGCTGCATTGGTTGATAAAAAATAACATTTGTAGAAAGCGGGATGTGAAAAAAAAGGGATTAATAACACACATTTTATCAGATTGAACTCCTGATACGCGTGTTATGTATACTCGATAGTCAATATAATTATTTCAACTTGCAACACATTTTTTCTCAGAAATATTTTTGTTTTTTTTCGCTGTGTTCTTGAATTGAATTATGAAAGGGAATTCTGTGAAAGGAATACAAAATCCGCATGTACGATTCAATGGCAATAACCGTCGTTAAATAGGATTCCAAATTACTGAGTAATGAGCCAAGGAAGGCCGTCGCATCGTACAAAACAGCCGTGACATTTGACCCAGACGTACCGTAAACAAGTAAATGTCTAAATAGAATGTCAGATGACGACAAAGAACGAAAGGCATTCTGTGTGTGTGAGTTCTTGGACTCATTGCAGAGTTCGGAATCGAAAAAAGCCCATCAAGAATTAAGGTGAATGTTTTCGCTTTCCCATGTGGGTCGGCCCTGACATTGACGAGGCGATAGAACGTAGGCCTATAGTCAAACAAAAATTTAGCAATCTCCGTCCTTGAAGGTACAGAACGCAATGAAAAGAAGCACAACAGCATTGGCAATCTTTTGCAAAAGAGCGAAAAAAGGACGAGGTGAAGTACGGAACCATAACACAGAATATAAAGTACCATAATAAATTCAGCTTAAGTACCAACGGATGCACTGGCGGACCCACATACTTCCTGGTTAGAAGTTGGCGTTTCCTGTCAAAACACCTTAAACAACGCATGATTGCTCCATAACATGCAATCCCATGATCCTCATTAAACTATAAAACTGCATATTGGGAGTAAACAAACAATTTGTATTTCTAAGCATTGCGTGCATTCTTCAAACGCAACACAAGCTAAGGGGTAACTTTATCTCTAAGTTACAAATCCATGATTAATCGTCTTGAATGTCAAACACACACACCCTCAGCCTCTTGTTGACGTCAATAGAATACCATTAGTGGCTGTAGAAGTGCTTAATGAGAGAATAAACAATTAAAACAAGCGCCTTCGCCTTCCTTCTTTAAAACACATTGCACACTTCTACACTTTAGAAGTTTCCGGGAATACTTTGAAAGACATAATCTAGAAGGGACAAACAGGCGAACATAGAGACTATCTTCATGAGGGGTGGACTGTTCTCCGCCAAATGAATGAGTGAATAATAATGAAGCCTGGGCGGTGGACTCAGATCGTTCTAGAAGGGGTGGCTAATTACCGTCTGTATGCTGTTCCGAGGGGTGTAGGAGTACAGCAAGATCTACTCTGTTGGCTTCCATCTGGCTGACACACACGCACACACACAGACAGGCAGACACACACACAGACACACAGGCAGACACACACACAGACACATGAACACAAACAAACAGGACACAGACAGGCACGCACACAGAGACAGGAACACACACATGCCCAAACACAAGAACAAACAAGATGCACACAAACACACACACACACACAAACACGCACAGACGCCCACATACATGCACACAAACACGCCCACACACATGAACATACACGCACCCACACACACACACACACACAAACACAGCTATGCACACACATGAACCCACACATGAACACACATACAAACACATAGACACATAAACACACACACCCCCACGCACACGCCCACACACATGCACACACACACACACACACACACACACATGCAGACACAGGACGGCTAAAAGAAACACGCATGACGATATCTTACGGGGGCGTTGTCGTATTGTTAAAAACAATGACATTTCTTAAACACATTTTTAGTCTCGTTCTTGTGTTGTTCGGAACCTGTCCCGATCGTCGTACAAACTTCGGACGCCAATACTGCCTTCCGTTACTGTTGCCGGTATTTTGTGCCCGTTGACCTCACCTCATTTTAGCGTCCTGCTCTCTAAGTTCGTCTCTGATTCGCCGTCAACCGCCTGTGTGTATTCACGCGAATCACGTCAGTATTCCGCGTTCCTGATCCCCTCTCAGCATGCCAGGGGCGGAGAGAGAGAGAGAGAGAGAGAGAGAGAGAGGGGCGTGCGGGAGGTTTACCCAGGATATGAGTGTCCTGTCTGGGATCATCTCCCAGTGTCCGCTGAGCTGGAGACTTACCTCTGCAGGCTACCCCTAAACCTTCACCACCTTCACCACCTCAACCATCTCCACCACCAGCCTCCTCCCTGCCGCCCCATAGCTTGAGGGGAATGAAGAGCACATTGTACCCCCCACTGATCCCCCCGAGGACAAACCGCTGAGGAATTATCGTCAGTACAAAAAAGCCCCCAAAAATCCCTGTTTGTTTTAGCTAGCGACAGTGCTGCTGGTAACACGCTAGCATGTTTACAGTTGTAAACAAACTGTTGTTGTTTTTTCGGTGGCGGTTTGAGAAGGCGGCGGTGCTTGGGGCCAATCACTCGTAATAGCAGCTTTCAATAGGAGTCCGTCTGACTCAAGTGTTGGGCCGTCCGAGATTGGGGGTCACACACACGCAGGCGGTCGACGGTCGCTCGGCAACACATTCCCACTAAAAGCCTATTTAAATCGGGAGGGACCGGCACTAAAAACTAAACCACAACACTGAACACACAAACACACGTCTTGATGCTTGGTGCACGATGGAGCCAGGAAGTTTGCCTGGCTCCATCCTGATGGCGTGGGTCGAGAGAGGAAGGGGATGGGTCTGGGATGACTGCGTGGGAATCTAGAGCCAGACATTGATTGATGGGAATTAGAACAGGAGCGCCGTCTTTCTGATTTCATTTTTGCTACTAGCTACACGTCCATCTATATTCTCAGTGGTTGCCATTCCTCTGTCTATCCTCCTGCCTTTGTTGCTGTTAATATTTTGACAAAAAATAAATAAAAAATGTAAGAAACTCTCATTAAGACACGAGAGAGAGACGACTCCTCGGCGGAAGAGGTCTGTAGGGTCCAAGAGTCCTCCCCCAACCTCTTCCCGACAAACACGTCTTTACTCTGACACAGGCGGATGAAACCACGCGGGCGAGGCCAGAACTAGCATGAGGCTCCGTGCTTGAGCACGGCGTTTGCTCCTATCCCCAGCCCGGGAAAAAAAAACATGTTTAGGGCCTTGAACTGCAGCCTCTCTCGCCTGTTGCTAGGCTACACCAAGAGGGATGGAGGAGGCGGACAGGGGTGGGGGGGAGTTATGGGGGGGTTGGGGAGCAGGGTGATGGTGGTGCTTATCAGAGAGGAGAAAACGTAGCAGTGCGTGAAAGCATCGCTTTTTGGAAAATTAAAAGCTGTATTCTACATCCCCCACTCGGCGACGTGCGTCGGGCAGGCGGTGCATTAGCGGCACCCGCCGAAAACCCCGCTTCTTCTCCTCCTCTTCCTCCTCGCCCCCCGTTTCACCTCCACGAGGAAACACAGACCTCCGCCGAAGACACTGCGACGGCGTTCTCCCCCTGAACGGCGCTGCACTGAATCCCGCCGCCGCTAATTCATTTCGTCTCACGCCGGACCTATGCGCCGCCATTACCCGGCGAACTCGGTCACCTCGGGGCAAACCTATAGGAAGCACTTCTCGTGTATCAAACCCAGGGGCCGACAAAAGACTAAGGGAAAAGAACAACAAAAGCCCTGAGCCGACGCAGGCACATAAAGACCCAACGTATACATCCATTACGGGGGCCATGCAAGGTTGTGTGGCGGTGTTGCTGTGCTGTTCTGGTGATTAAGGTAGTGCACAGTGATCCGCCAGCAGTGGGCTTAACACAGTGCCTGTGACAGGGTATTTAGAAGACTAGTGAACTGCAAGAAAGCTCAATTACATCTTCCCAGCGTGTACTGCATAAATCAGCGCAAATCCTCTTTCAAGGCTATCTCCGGAGAGAACGACTGTGAAGGTACAGTCGGAAAACACGCAGGTGGCGACGGCGGCTGTGAGTCACCCATTGGAAAGTGAGGCTGTGCTCGGAAATGGTGTAGCGTCAAATTGTTGTTGTGGGAGGGCATGGAGGTAGAGCGGCTTGGCTGGTAACCGGAAGGTTGCCAGCTCCTCCTAGTGTCGAGGTGTGCCTTGAGCAGTTGACACCGTTGACGCTGTGTGAATGTGTGCATGAATGGGCAAATGTTAGGCAATATTGTAAAGCGCTTTGGGTTAGAAAAGCGCTACATAAATGCTGTCCATTTACCATTGTTGTTTTTTACGCTGGTTCACTGGGAAGGACAGTATAGCGGCTAACAGGTTTGATTCCCAACCGAGAGATACCGGGTTCAATCCCTGCCTTGCCTGCAGCTAACAGGAGGTAGGCGTTCTTGAGTCGCGGTATGAGGCTCCTCCAGCTCTCATCCACCATGGGCCGTTAAGTAGTACTACACACACATGAGTCGTGTCAAACCACTCCTCCGTCCATCTCACCGGTACAAAGACACAATCGGCCGTGGAGGCGCACACAATAAGGTCGCAATGTAATTGCAGGTAAAAATCGCGGAAAAGGTGGGTTGAGCGTTCCTGAGCACCAGTGACCCACATAATGGAGCGTGCGGGTTAATTGAAAAGGCACGTGGAGCAGTTAAAACCTTGTGTGTTGGAACAAGGCCGGCACTCACACAGTCATATTCTGATGGCTGCCAGTGACCCGATTTCCCCTGTGATTGTTCCTTGCCACTACTTTGGCAGAGAATGGGCACAAAAGCCTTTCTGGAGCTCCATAAAATGAGTCTGACAACTTTTATAATGCTAGAGTGGAATTCCTTTATTTTAATCTATGACCGTTGCCCTTCAATGTGGGCCGTTAAGTACATTTATCTTGGCTATTCTAATCAATATTCCAGCTCCACAGGGGCAGATCAGTCGGCGAATAGACGGATGGATGGATAGACACTCACTTCTACTGAAATGTGTTATTGTGTATTATGTATGCGTATTAATATTCAAGTGCGTATGCATATTTAATGTTTAATGGAACGGGCTCAAAAGTGGGCTCGAACTAAATCCAGCCGAGGCAAAAGAGAATCACACGTATCCAAATTAAAAAGAATATCTCGTCGGTATCTCCCGAAAAAAAAAAAACGTCTTTTCTTTGAGGATAACTTTTTTTATTTAAAATGTCACATTGTGGCATATCCAAATGCCAACTCCCAATTGGCTGCCTTGTCATCCGTCGAGCCTCACTGATTCTTTTGAAATGATAGGGATGTTTCCCTGGGTTTAAATGACAACAATTACTCTCATGGCAAAATAAAACCCGACAAAGAACGGAGCAACATTGATCATATTGTATACCCAAACACTCGCTCCCACCACAAAGGAAAGTGGGGTGAACTGGATTTTGTTTTCCATTATTGAATGCTAAGAGAAAATAGCTATTGATGTGCGCAGTGCATGCACGTGTCTGCGCATGTGTGTGTGTGTGTGTGTGTGTGTGTGTGTTTCATCCAGCCCTGTGAAGACATGATGTGACTGGCATTTGAGGAGGGGATGTAAAGGGCATTATAATGGACGGGAAGTAGAGGAGCAGCGATGGGATTGCAGGAGGTGATAAGATAGTGGAACAGCAGAAAGTGCCTGGCTCCCTCCCCCCAGATCAAACGTGTGACAGGGAGAAGGCTATGACAGGTGTCCCTGACAGCCCCGCACCGCTCGGCCACAATGTCACCTATCTGCAGTACAATCTGATTGAAACTGGCCTTCTGCAGTCTCCTTTAGCCCAGCCAGCCGTCTCTCTCTCTCAACACCCTCTCTCTGTTTCTCGCCCTCCCTCTGTTTCTCTGTATCTCTCTCTTGCTTTCTCACTTGCTCTCTCTATCGCTCTCGCTCTGTCTGCCTCTGTCTCTCACTCGCTTCCTCTCTCTCTCTCTGTCTCTCTCTTGCTCTCTTCTTCAGTCTCGCTCTCTCTATCTCTCTTTCTCATTCTCGCCCTCTGTTTTTCCATCCCTCTCGCTTTCTCGTTCGCTCTCTCTCTCTCTGTCTCTGTCTGTCTCTGTCTATCACTCGCTATCTCTCTCTCTCTCTTTCTCTCTCTTCCTCTCTCTCATGCGTTCTCTCTCTCTCTCTCCCACTCTCTCTCACTCTCTCACTCAGTCTCTCTCGCTTTCCCCCTGAGATCATGTGATCACGTGAGCACATGCTCAAAACACGTGGGTGCACACACAAACACACACACACACACACGTATTCACACATGCACACAAAGATGCACACAGGCAAGCACACACACACACACACACACACACACACACACACATGCACACAAAGATGCACACTTACATAAATAATTACACACACACACACACACACACACACACACACACACACACACACACACACACACACACACACACAGGCACAGACATCGTGTGATTGGTGGGCGGGGTCACTGGGGCGTACAGTACCTTGCGTGTTGTCTGGGTTGGTGGTGGGGGTGGGAATAGTGGTGGAAGCATCTAGATGGAAAAATAAAAAAAATAGAGAGAACATGTATAAGAAATAAAGGAGGGCAGAGCACCAGGGAGGAGGGACACAGCGACCAGGGATGGGTACCTGTGTGGTCGTCTAGGAGACGGGCGGCATGGCGGGGAGAAAAGACTCAAGACTCACTTGTTCAGAGTTCACTTAGACTCTGCATAGCCTCCCCCCTTACCCCCCTACCCCTCTTATGCACTTATAGTATGTTAAACGTCCTGGCACTTAATGTACGCACTTGGTGTATGTTGTGCGTCCTTGCACTTAAAAATAGTACTTGGCATCGTGTAGCATCTTCTCCTAGCTATCTCTGTTGTATACGGGGAACGGGTTAACCTAGCGATTGTTAGTGCTCGGCATTTGGTTCTATGAACATCCTTATTGTACTGACAGTGATATATTGTTTCTCCTTTTCCTGATAAATGTAACTATTTAAGTCGCTTTGGATTAAAGCGTCTGCTAAGTGCCCTGAATGTTAATGTAAACGAGACACTACACGACTGGGAGCGTATCTAGACGTGTAATATACACTCCCCATGACAATATCAACTCATGTTGTAACCTCACATTTGGTCTTCTACGATAGGGGAACGACTATTATGTGGTCTTATATGAACCAGGCATACATGAAGATGTGGGGTAGGACTCTGTGTTCCCCTCTCAATGTTCTTAGGCCCGGGTGTTTCTCTCACAGACAACTTGATTAGCCCTTCAGACAACGAAGGGCTGAGGCAGAGAGAGCATCATGAATTATAGGGTGATTCAGGCCCGTCGCTATGTAATGTCCCTTCTCCCACTTCCTCTTATGAGCTGTGAACACCAGTTAGCAGTCCCAGGAGCGTGATGAATAAGGACAGGACAAGACTAACAACGACAACAACAACAAGGAGAATCGATATGGACGCTTCAAAGTGAGTTAGCAATATCCAAAACGTCGAAACGGTAACGGATGTCCCAGTAATCAAAGGTCCCGCCCTCTATCTCGTCGCTTAACTCATGTCAATTAAAGTCCTGCCCTCTCTCTCTCTCCCCTAAACCCATGTAACTGAAGGTCCCACTCTCTCTCCTCTAAACCCATGACACTGAAAGTCCCGCCCCCTCTCTCTCGTCACTAAACCCCTGTAACTGAAAGTCCCGCCCTCTCTCTCACCAATAAACCCATGTCACTGAAAGTCCCGCCTTCTCTCTCTCCTCTAAACCCATGTAACTGAAAGTCCCGCCCCCTCTCACCACTAAACCCATGTAACCGAAGGTCCTGCCCTCTCTCTCTCATCACTAAACCCCTGTATCTGAAAGTCACGCCCTCTCTCTCACCAATAAACCCATGTAACTGAAAGTCCCGCCCCCGCTCTCTCCTCTAAACCCATGTCAGTGAAGGTCCCGCCCTCTCTCTCTCTCCTCTAAACCCAGGTAACTGAAAATCCCGCCCTCTCTCTCTCCCCTAAACCCATGTAACTGAAAGTCCCGCCCTCTCTCTCTCCTCTAAACCCATGTAACTGA
The DNA here is from genome assembly GCF_949987615.1 of Pollachius pollachius. Taxonomy (NCBI): domain Eukaryota; kingdom Metazoa; phylum Chordata; class Actinopteri; order Gadiformes; family Gadidae; genus Pollachius; species Pollachius pollachius. The sequence continues at coordinate 3,825,755 of NC_136936.1, read as the reverse complement.
AAGTCCCGCCCTCTCTCTCTCCTCTAAACCCATGTAACTGAAAGTCCCGCCCTCTCTCTCTCCTCTAAACCCATGTAACTGAAAGTCCAGCCCTCTCTCTCTCCTCTAAACCCATGTCAGTGAAGGTCCCGCCCTCTCTCTCCTCTAAACCCATGTAACTGAAAGTCCCGCCCTCTCTCTCTCTCCCCTAAACCCATGTAACTGAAAGTCCCGCCCTCTCTCTCTCCTCTAAACCCATGTAACTGAAAGTCCCGCCCTCTCTCTCTCCCCTAAACCCATGTAACTGAAAGTCCCGCCCTCTCTCTCCTCTAAACCCATGTAACTGAAAGTCCCGCCCTGTCTCTCGCTCCTCTAAACCCATGTAACTGATAGTCCCGCCCTCTCTCTCACTCCTCTAAACCCATGTAACTGAAAGTCCCGCCCTGTCTCTCGCTCCTCTAAACCCATGTAACTGAAGGTCCCGCCCTCTCTCTCGCTCCTCTAAACCCATGTAACTGAAAGTCCCGCCCTCTCTCTCGCTCCTCTAAACCCATGTAACTGATAGTCCCGCCCTCTCTCTCTCTCCCCTAAACCCATGTAACTGAAAGTCCCGCCCTCTCTCTCTCCTCTAAACCCATGTAACTGAAAGTCCCGCCCTGTCTCTCGCTCCTCTAAACCCATGTGACTGACAGTCCCGCCCTCTCTCTCCCTCCTCTAAACCCATGTAACTGAAAGTCCCGCCCACTCTCTCTCTCCTCTAAACCCCTGTAACTGAAGGTCCCTCTCTCGAGCCTGCCTTGGAACTGGGTTACTCAGAGACCAGGCGACCTGGGCTGTTCCAGATGGCGGCACCATGCTGCCTGTGAGACGAGGCACCGAGTGCACCCGACCGTCTGAGCGCTCTCCGGTGCCAGGGAGCTGGGCCCGGCCGGGCTGGGGGGGGGGGAAACGATCGCTTGGACCCCTAACTGGGGGTGGGGATAGAGTCTCAGTGGGGGGTAATTGGCTGGCTGTCTCCAGCGCCTGCACCACCCGCACTTCATCAAAAGGCACCAGTGGGGGGGCACGCACTCTCCCAGCTAATGGTACGACATCAAGGAGCACGTAATGCTGCCGCCCGCAATAGAGCGCCGAAGGTGGGGGGAGGAGGAGGTGGAGGAGGTGGGTGGTGTGGGCTCGAGATGGAGGTGGTGAGAGGTGGAGGTGGAGGTCGAGGAGGCAGGGAGGTGGAGGAGGTAGAGGTGGAGGAGATGGGTGGAAGTGGAGCAGGTGGGAAAGGGGTTTGGTGGAGGAGGTGGGAGGTGGAGGAGGTGGGGGAGGTGGGTGGTGTGGGCTCGAGATGGAGGTGGTGAGAGGTGGAGGTGGAGGTCGAGGAGGCAGGGAGGTGGAGGAGGTAGAGGTGGAGGAGATGGGTGGAAGTGGAGCAGGTGGGAAAGGGGTTTGGTGGAGGAGGTGGGAGGTGGAGGAGGTGGGAGGTGGAGGAGGTGGTGGGGGATGGAGGGGGAGGTGGGAGTGATGGGTGGAAGTGGAGGAGACAGGTGGAGGGGGCGGAGACGGGTGGAGGTGGACGTTGCAGCACTGGAGGGGGGCCGTGGGGTTGATGAGGGGCCGGGAGCGGTATTGTGCTCGGAGCGGGGCGAAAGCGGTGGCTTCGCGGGTGGTGGTGGACGGGGGTGGAGGTCGGGGTGGGCCGTGGGGGGGGGGCCAAAGGGTAGAGTTGGCATCTCGGGGGAGGGGGGGAGCGGAGGTCGTGTTGGGTGAGGGACGGAGTTAATGGAGGTGGTGAAGGTGGTGGTTGAGGAAGTGTGCATTGTGCATTGTGATGCACAATGCACACTGATGGAGGTGGGTGGGGTTGTGGGGTTGTGATTCTCCTCCGACAGCCTTTGAAACGGGTTGGGGGGGTGGTGGGCGGTGGGTTGGATCCTCTCCCTGTGACCGAGAGCAGTCTGATAGCAGAAATGTCAGTGTCTCGGAGAGGGAAATTGGCTATTCAGGGAAAAAGGGGTCGTCAATGGCGGGGTGTGATGTGGCACATATAATAGTCAGGTGAACGACAATTCTCCGTGGGCAATTTCCAGGCTGGGTGACTTTGGGCCCCGCGTCACGAGAGCTGAAATACGAGTGTATTTTCCAGGCGTCGTATTTCCATGCAGCTTTTATATCTGTGAGGAATTATTGATATGGCAAAGCAGGGGGGGGAAAAAATGCACCATAAAGTGAAACAATGTCAGGGGAATTGTTTAGCCATGCCTACTTAAACCCGTCTCCTGATAGGCCCGCGTTGTGCCGTTCCCGCTCCTCTTTTCTTCCCGGTTTTCTGTGCCGTTGCTCTGTTTAAAGCCCCTTTGTTTTTCTAGGAGGTCCTGCACAAAGCCTGGTGTGCAGGAAGCCCCAGAAAGGATCCTTCAGAGAGGACACTTTTGAACAAAAGTGGAAGGAACTTGCTCCGAATGCATTGACCAAACAATTCACTGTATTAATAATACAGTTGGATCAGATCCTTCTGAAACTGAGGCGATGAACCAAACAGGGAGACGCACTCCCTGCCCGCCGTCCCCAGACAGTTTATCTGGTCGCTCAACGCTCTTAACAAGCCAGCCCGGTCCACACCAGTTCAGACCGTTTCAGACAGGTACTGACCGGTTTTGCCCGGTTCAGTCTGGTGCAGACCGGTTATGCCCGGTTCAGCCCGGTTCAACTTGGTTCAGCTACTTCAGACCGGTTCGACCCGGTTCAGACCGGTTCAGACCGGGTCAGGGCGGTTTCACCCCGTTCAGCCGGTACTGCCCGTTGCAGACGGGTTCAAACCCGGTGAAGCCCGGTAACTTGTCGGGGATGTCTGACTGGACGACCACTAGATCCTGTCTGGGTCGGCCAGTCAGCTGCAGATGAGAGAAGAGGAAATAGCTCCTGCACTGAACGCAGCACTCAATCTCCCGCCTGCAGGGCGATGGGGATAAGTTATAGCACCCAGGTCACCTGGGTGCTATAAGATAGGGAGGGAGAGAGTGAGGGAGGGAGGGAGAGAGAGGGGAGAGAGAGAGAGAGAAAGAGAGAAAGAGAGTGAGCATTTGTATTACAGTAAGAGAAAGGGAGAGAGCACGTGCATAACAGAGAGAGAGGGAGAAGGAGTGACAGAGAGAGAGACAGAGAGATAGACAGACAGAGAGAGAGACAGAGAGACAGAGAGAGACAGAGAGAGGGGGATGAGGGTTGCCCTCCATGACCGGCCTGACGTCCACCGCTAACCCCTGCCCAGGGGCACGACTCCAGCTCTGTATGCTGACGCCCACACCGCCACAGGCCGGCTCATACACCATGCACGGCCGAGAGCAGCGCGGCTGCGTTGTAAAGCACGGCGCGGCATTACATTTCTGACACGGTGCGTACATCATCTTCACACCTATCTGGGGTTGTCTCACGCCCAAAAGACCATTACTCTTGTTGAAATAGTGAGGCCCGGGGCAAGCGTTAAACACGGTGGCTGGCGGCGCGATGATAGGGGATTGATGGCCAATTCAGGATGACTCTAAATACTGCCCCTCCCCATGTGTATTTACTTAAAAGGGGACCCCTTCCTGAACCGAATAGCCTTCGCTTCGCACGCAGCGTGTTTGAGACAAACACGAACAGAGCTGTGCTTGGACAGACCTTTACAGGCTCGGGGACAGCTTATGTTTGCCGATGTTGTTCCTGCCAAACAAATGTCTTTGGGCGGAACACTTTGCATGAGATAGCGCCGTTATAGCGTAGCGTAGCTGTCTGCGTCGCGTGATTCACCTGCTAAAAGGCGACGGCGATGTACAAATCCATCGCGCTACGGCATCAGATCGCTAATTAAGATGCTGTATGAGGATGATTAGCTCGAGTGGGAATCGCCGACGTAATTATTCCCTGCTAGTTGCACCTTCAGCCATCCCCCCATGTCTCATTATTGGAAAAGGAACGGCAGGGAGCTTTCGACAAGGGGTGCACCAGAAGGGTGGAAGAATGGGTGGAAGAAGATGTTTAAATAGCGGGTTTGTGGAGGGAGATGGTGAAATACGCCAATGGTAAAACCATTGGTATGCAAAGGTACTGGATGGACAGTTATCATTTGTAAGGCAAACTTCATTCAAAACATCAAGTGACTTCAGCGAAGAAGGAATAAATCGAAATAACTAACAAAGAGCAGAAGACAGATATCTTTCCAGCGTTCCACAAATGTCCCACATTTTTGCATCTGTCGAGAAACTAGCTTGACATTCGAGGATGTGCTGTTGGTTCCCCGCTCTCGGTGGCAGACATGTGTTTAGCATAGTTGGAAGTGTAGTCAGAACAAGTGTATCTTGAATGAGCTATTTGCCAGCATATGCTGTGCTTTTGTTTGGGAAATGATCATTAGGACCCCATCGGGAACTAGCAGATGCCATCATCTGCCTGGCAGAGCACAATAATGAATAACCATGGCGTGGCCCGCGCACGAGCGTCACTGGGAGGCCTACGTCACGCACGCACACACGCATGTATGCACGCACGCACGCACACGCACATAAATGCCAGCGCGCGCACACACACACACACACACAGACATGCAAGCACTCACGCACGCACGCACGCACACACACACACACAAACACACACACACATACACACACACACAAACACACATACTGGCAAAGTCACCCAGTAGCCAGCCAGATCCTCACACTCCTCTCAAAGACCTCCAAAACCACATTTTATTATTCAGACGCTTCGACTATGTAGGCATGTATATTCAACGCTAGAAATAGATTTTCTAGCGCCACATCAGTCTGAAACGATACTAAAATCATGACATTTTTTACTTTCTAATGACACATACTGCGTTAATCCAAGGCAGCCTTGTTTCAGATGCATGTTATTAGTTAGTCTGTGTAGGGGAGAAATGCTAATCCTACAAGGACGTTTACTGCAGTGTTTGGGGTTCGAACCCAGATCCTACAGCTTCCTTATCACCACACCAGACTAGACGATAGAAGGCAGACTATCCCTATTATCCCTCATTTTTAATAAAATAAAGGATGTATGTGGATTGTCTATTCTTTAGAGGATGGATTTGGAAATAGTGTGCATTGATTCAAAGCCCACACAGCACCAATACCTTTTGCATTTCTTCCCAATATTTTCAGTTCCGTTATGAGAGCAGCGTCCCCTGAATTCAGATATTTATGTTGAGACAAGGCCATACGCATACGGGTATTTCCAGGGTTGTTATTGGAGTGAGTATTCTGCACACTGAATGAACGATTTAAGTAGAGAAGAGAAAGTAGCCGGAAATATAAAGTAGCTGGAAAATAAAGCCAATTCGTTAATCCAGGCACATTATTAAATCGGTTTTGAAGCCCAGAAGCTTCATTTATGATTAAGTTTGACAATCCCATTTATGTCACAACCGACGAGAGTGCCAAGAAAGCCCAATGGCAACAGTTCTAGCGCATAAATATTTCAAGATTTAGGCAGAACTTTCAGAACTAAAATCAACAATTCATTGCATCAAGTTTGATAAAAACGAATATAGCGCCGTGAAATAAATGTTTGCCATTGTAACATGTTGATTGAGGAATTGATTCCCTGAATAAATTTCACTTCCTTCCATAAATAAATACATTTGGTGGGTTGCAGAAAAAGCTCAGAGTGCAACATTATACAACAAATGATTTGTCCTCCGAGTCTGTGTTATATGGTTCATAAGAGATATTACATTAACATTTATAGTGGAGATACATTTTAATGCAAGGATGCCTTCAAACACATTTGATCATCGCCGGACACACGGCAACGTGAGTGAGTGATGTAATGCCGGGTAATGCTGGCTTTAGCGCTCGCTAAACGCTCTGAGTCTCGCTCCTCTCTGAGGGCTGTTCATCAGCAGCAGCTGGTGAAGCTATCCTATCACAGATTACAGAAAGGAACATTGTGGAAAAGAGCCCAAACTAGCTAAAACCGGAAACTGTTGCTGGTTAAATCCCCTAAATACATGTATCTCGTTGAAAGTTCATAATCCCTTCTTCTCATCCGAACCAAATCCCACCCCAACAGCCGTGGCCACTTCTGCTCTTCACTCTCTCGGTTCAATCGGTTCTTTATCGACACACACTCATTACACGACCGAAACGACTTCGCCCGCGCTCCACCGTCCTCCACCCCCCAGACACCCACCGTAGACGTAGAGCACAAAGTCGTCGTAGGTCCCCCCCCCCCCAGTGACCCACCGTAGACGTAGAGCACGTAGTCGTCGTAGGCCTCTCCCACGGCGTTGGAGGCCACACAGCGGTAGGTGCCGTTGTACGACTTGTTGAGGTTCTCGATGTACAGGTCGGGGCCCGTGACCACGGCGTGAGGGGGCACGCCCTCGTCCACGCGCAGCCAGTTGATCCGATGGGGACTGGGGAGGGGGGGCGCACACACAAACACACACACACACACACACACACACACACACAAAAACACCACATTAGATGGCGAAGTGTGTGTGGGTGAGGGTGTGGGTGAGTGTGAGCGTGTGTGTGTTTGTAGGGGGGGTGTGTGGATGTGTGTGTGTGTGTGTGTGTGTGTTTGTAGGGGGGGTGTGTGGATGTGTGTGTGTGTGTGTGTGTGCGTGTGTGTGTGTGTGTGTGTGTGCATGTGGGTGTGTGCGGGGAGGGGGTCTTGGTGAGTGTGTGGGTGTGTTTGGGTCTGTGTGTGTGCGGGTGGGTGTGTGTCTGCCGTGGGTGTGAGTGTGTGTTTGTCCGGGTGAGTGTGTGTGTGTGTCTGCCTGGCTCTACCGGCGGAACACAGTGAGAGAGCGAGAGAGAGACAAAGGTCACGACTAGGATCGTTTGAGATGGGCCCATGGGCCACGCCGTGTTTAATGGTGTGTTTTAGAAACCGCACACACACACACACACACACACACACACACACACGCACGTGCACGCACACGCACACGTGCCAGCGTGCGCCACTGGTAACATTTAAATGCTACAATGGAAAGGGAAAGGTTAAGAGTGAGTGCGCTTGCCGGCCGGATGGCGTGCGGGTCGGGCTGGGAGTCGCCACGCGGTCGCGGCTAACTGGGTAGAGGCTGTTGGGTCGGGGGAGGGGAGCCGTGTGGGGAACGTGGGGGGGTGAGTCTGTGTGTGGCTGAGTGGGCGAGGATGTGGGTGAGTGGTGTGTGTGTGTGTGTGTTAGTGTGTGTGGGCGTGAGATCGAGTGTGTGTGTATGGGTGTGGGTGTGTGCGTGCGTGTGTGTCTATATGTATTTGTGTGTGTAGGTATGCGTGTATGCCATCTGTGTGTCTACTTGTGTGCGTGTGTGTGTGTCTGTGTGTCTATATCTGTGTGTGTGAGTATGCGTGCGTGTCTGTGTGTCTCTATGTGTGCGTGCGTGCGTGTCTGTGTGTCTCTATGTGTGCGTGCGTGCGTGTCTGTGTGTCTATATGTGTGCGTGTGTGAGGAAGCGTGCGTGCGTGTCTGTGTGTCTATATCTGTGTGTGTGAGTATGCATGCGTGCGTGTCTGTGTGTCTATATGTGTGCGTGTGTGAGGAATAGTGCGTGCGTGTCTGTGTCTATATCTGTGTGTGCGAGTATGCGTGCGTGCGTGTCTGTGTGTCTATTTGTTTGCGTGCGTGTGTGTCTGTGTGTCTATATGTGTGGTTGTGTGAGGAAGCGTGTGTGCGTGTCTGTGTGTCTATATGTGTGCGTGCGTGTCTGTGTGTCTATATGTGTGCGTGCGTGCGTGTCTGTGTGTCTATATGTCTGCATGTGTGAGGAAGCATGCGTGCGTGTCTGTGCATCTATATGTGTGCGTGCGTGTCTGTGTGTCTATATGTGTGCGTGCGTGTCTGTGTGCCTATATGTGTGCGTGTGTGTCTGTGTGTCTATATGTCTGCGTGCGTTTCTGTGTGTCTATGTGTGTGCGTGTGTGAGGAAGCGTTCGTGGGTGTCTGTGTGTCTATATGTGTGCGTGCGTGTCTGTGTGTCTATATGTGTGCGTGCGTGTCTGTGTGTCTATGTGTGTGCGTGTGTGAGGAAGCGTGCGTGCGTGTCTGTGTGTCCATATGTGTGCGTGCGTGTGTGGGGGACTGGTCAGCGGTGGCTCACTGTGGTTTCCCTTCGGCGTTGCAGGTCAGGTCCAGGTTGTCCCCCTCTCTGGTCAGACCCTCGGGGTACGTCACCACGATCTTCACCTCCGGTTTATCTGTCGGGGGGACGCGCACGTTCACTGTTTAGGGTCATGGTGAGGCTTTCATCAAAGGTCAAGCCAGACACAGGTCATCAAGGTGCATGTGGGGTCAGGGACCCTACAGGCGTTCTGGTCCGAGGGCCTACAGTTGGCCTGGGTCCGAGGGTGCTGCCCCAGGGGGCTTACAGGTGGCCTACGGAGACACTGGTGGTCTAACCCAGTAGGTTCAATCCAGGCGTCAGACTCTGTAGCCACAACACTCTCCCAACTACCGGGTTGATTGTGTTAGGATCGCTTTACCGCCTCATAGCTCCTCAACGGCACAATCAAATTACCTAAAGGTGGCGCTTTGTTTTACGATTTTAATTTGTTCGATAAAACGGTCTTATGAAACAGATTAACAGGGGAAGGTGTAAAGCACAACTTACGGTGAGTGTGGGGCATTGAAAGGGAGGCAAGACCTCCTCATCGCTGCCTTTGCTCTACTTCGGGCCAAATGATTCCCGTCCTCTTATCAACGTAAGCCACAGATTAGCAAAATGTCAAGCAGCCCCAGTCAGGATTGCCCTGTCTTCCTCCTACCTCAAAAGGTCAGACAAAACAGTTGTCTATCTCCCCCAAAAATAAAATAAACCCAGATATTAATATTTGCCAGACCAGACTACAGACGGGAAGCCTTAACCTTTCTTTGATGTAAAACACAGTGTAAAAAGAGCTGAACTATTTCTTCAATTGATCGGCCCCCCATTTGAGGACGGAGCCGAAACCCTTCTCTGACGCGCGAAGGCCAGTCAATTTCTCTCCTCTCCTGTGGTGACCGAAACCCAAAGGACACGCAGGGGGCTATCACTGCTCTAGAAAGGCCATGACCTACTGATCCAGGGCTGATAGCACCACAGCTTACCTCTTAGAGCCTCCCCCACTTCACCTCTACCCTCCCCCCCCAGACTTCCATCTCCACCTCCACCACCCACACGCACACATCCATACACACATCCACATCGCCACCACCGCGAAACAACCCAGCACTGGAGGAGAACTCTCCTTCCTCCTCCACCTCCACCCCCGCCTTAACCCGAACCCCACCTCCACCACCACCCACACCCACACCCACACACACACACACCAACCAAAGCGCCACCCCCAAACAACCTGGCACTGGAGGAGAATTCTCCATTCTCCACCTCCTCCCCCACCCCTGGTCCTCCACCCCTGATGGAGCAGGAAGAGGAAGAAGGAGAATTCTCCTCCTTCCTCCCCCACCCCTGCTCCTCCACCCCTGATGGAGCAGGAAGAGGAAGAAGGAGAATTCTCCTCCTCCTCCTCCTCCTCCTCCTCCTCCTCCACCTCCTCCACCCCTGGTGTAGCGCTGTGCTTGGGGGTGGGGTCCACTCACAGAACACCTCCAGGTGCCGCTGGGCCTGCAGATCCCTGGCCGCCGGGTGGTCCACGATGCAGTCCACCGGCACGCCGTCGTCCTCCTTGGTGACGGAGAACCGCACGCGGCTCATGACGGTGAACATGCGGTCGTAGGTCTCCTCCACTATCATCTCACCTGGGGTTCAGAGTCAGGGCGGAGGGAGGGAGACGAGACAGAGTGAGCGGTGGACATAATTAGAGCTGATCCGATACCGACTTTTCCTTCCCGATACCGATTCCTGATCTTGAGTATCGGCCGATACCGAGAGTATACCGATACAGCATCTAGCATTGTAGCTACAAATATAAATTGATATTATTGAAGGGTTCTCTTACGATGACCTATAGCCGGTTAATTTACTCTTTTTTGAAGAACCGGATTCACGTTGCTAAACTGTAATTATAATTATACATTTAAATGGTCATCCATGTTTTTCGGACTTGTTAGCTCGACCGCACGTAGGTCGGTAATGACGAGTTTTCCCATTCCGACTTTCACCCTCCGACCCTTAACAAACGCAGCATAACGCTGCACGTGTTTGTGATGTTCGCTGCCTGTGTAGTAAAGGATAAACCTGTGCATAGACCTGCCTACTCGCTGATACCCGATACTGCATTTAGGCAGTATCGGAGGAATCCGAAGTAATCTACCCCGCCCGAAACGACGAGGCTCACATCGCGGTCGCACACGCACGTCTCTCGGCCCGGAGCAGGGACTGTTGTTCTGTTGTTCTCCCCCAACTTTTTCATCCCTTTCGCACTCGTTGTCGGGATGGGGGTTACTATTGGTTGCTAGGAGACGACCTGACCCTGGCGGCCCCATAATCCTGATGAGTGGCACGCTGGAGGTGTAAGCCTGGTAATGAATGCCTCTGCAGCTTTCAGAAAGGGGGTTGAGCATTGTTTGGGGGGAGGGCTTCACCCCGCGGTAATCTTCTTGTTCTTCTTCTGCTGGCCACTAGGGGCTCTGCAGTGGCATGTGGGACGGGGACGGGGGGGTTCGTTTAGAGAGCTTCACGGTGCCACCGGGGGCACCCTGTTAGCCGTGGTGCTGAGTTCCGCACTTAATGAAGTGAGGAAATAATTACAGCCCCACTCTGACCCCCAACACAACACTTCACCCTGCCACAGCCTCCCCCCTCCCCTCCGCCCTTCTCCCCCCCCGGGGGGACTCGGGTGACAGTGGGGGCGGAAAGGGGGGAGGGAGGGGAGGGGTGGTCCGTGGACGATAAGCCTGGCTGCCCATGCGGCTCCGTGGCTTCTTGGTGCTTATTAACCCCGCGTGTAACACACACTCCTCTCACTCAACCCCTGACTCAACCCCCCCCCCCCCCAGACCCCGCCTCCCTCCTACCTACGGCTGCCGTTGCCAGGGGCGATGCAGGGCCATGCTGACGCTGGATTTGGACACGGTGTTTCCCCAGGGTTTTGGTTTTAACGTGTGTTTTGATACAGTATTTATGGATATCCATATCGGCGCGTACATTCGGAGCGCACAGACGTTTTTTTGGCACCGGTTGAAAGTAAAAATCGAAAACCCCGCTTTGAATTCTGCCTTTTTTTTTTTCCGAAGCGTCGATGACAGAAAAAACACTCTGTTCCTGACGGAGCTGATGGTGTGGTGTGGGAGTGGGGGAGAGGTGGGATGTTTGAGAGTCAATACATGAACTAATCACACGTCGTCTCTTTTAAAAGGCTGCCACCGGAGCCTCGGCGGTCATAGGGTTTATCGTACCGCCGGTTTATTGAGCTGCTGATTGAGTCGCTTCCACGACTTCCATTTATTTTTACATATTCAAAGCGCCGCTTGCCGCATGCCCTGCGTGTGTTAGAACTAGCAGGTAATAAAGAGGGGGTTAACTCGCTGTGCGCCGGGGAGAGACCTGTGTTTATTGGCTCAGATAAAGTTAGATAAAAGTGTTTTTATTGTGTTTTCCCGGAGGAAATAATTCCTAGATACATCAACCCACGACGCCCGGCGCCCTGATGCATACGCGCTCGCAGCCGGCCTGCATTTCAAAGTGAAATTTTTATTTCTTTGAATTACCCAGAGGTCTCGACAAACGCCTCGATGCTCCCCCGCACCAGCCACCCACCAAATGACTGTGATTTTCTACATATAGGACGCTGCTCTTTAATCTCAGCAAGCCGCCGCGGCTAATACCTTGTTCTGCACAGGCCATAATGAGCAGCGATCTGTGCATTCCTGCTATCAGGGGGTTGCAGTACGAGATCTCTCTCTCTCTCTCTCTGTCTTTCTCTCTCTCTTTCTATTTCTGCCTCTCTCTCTCTCTCTCCATCTTTGTTTCTTTGTAATTGTCTCCCTCTCTGTCTCTCTCTCTCTATCCCTCTCTCTTCCTCTGTCTCTCTCTCTCTATCATTCTCTCTCTCTGTGTCTCTCTGTCTCTATCCCTCTCTCTTCCTCTGTCTCTCTCTCTCTATCTCTCTGTGTCATTCTCTCTCTCTGTGTCTCTCTATCTCTATCCCTCTCTCTTTCTCTGTGTCATTCTCTCTCTCTGTGTGTCTCTCTCTGTCTCTCTGTCCCTGCCCCTCTTTATAACTCGCTGTCTTTCTCTCTCTCTCTCTCTCTCTCTCTCTCTCTCTCTCTCTCTCACTCTCTCTCTCTCGCTCGTTTCCAGCCGATCTAACTAGCACCTTGTCTACACCTCAACATGACATCCCCTTTGCGGAAAGTGACTTTGGCCTCTCCTGATGGGGCCACCAGACCAGGCCAGAGAGGCACAGATGGCAGCCAGGTTCAGATTCCACCGTCTTGTCTGAATCTCCCTCCCCCCACTGTTCTTGTACACATATAATTTAAAATAAGCACAAGCCCTGAGTTAGTCGTCTCTGTAAATACAGTATGTTCACACAATTATTATCCATCTCGCTGTACAATAAGTGCGCTGTAAATTATTGATGAGCCATAATCATAACTGAGGGGCGCCGAATACGCATTCGTTTTTTGTTTTTTTTTACCACACAATAATGCAAGACCCCGCTCCTATAAAAGCCTTTTCCAAAAACCACGGCGGGGGCAATGAAATAGAATTGCATTTTTCACTACTCTATAAAAACAAAAACACCTTAAAGCACAAAGGTACGCGCATCCCTGTTTAATGTGCCCGGAATTTAAACCAGGTCAGATTCGAGGGAAGCTACTCGAACACATTTCTTTTATGCATGGCGGTTGGCAGGAACCCTCTACGCACCCAGCCTATCTAGCTAGCGTCTCCACCCAGGCAAAGGCGTAGGGTGCTCGTTAGCAGCCGGGGCTGGCCAGCTAGAGCCCGTATAGGGCCTTATAGGACCTTACAGACTGACAGGACGAGAAGAAAAGACTCCTCCGGCCCGGCTACGTGGTTCTCTTTCATACTGCGCCCCCCCAAACGTGTCAATCCACATAAAACATACAGCCCATATTACAGTGGGAGCCATATTATATATATATAAATAGAGAGAGAGAGAGAAAGATAAAGACTGAGAGAGAGAGAGAGAGAGACAGAGAGAGAGAGAGAGAGAGAGTGAGTGAGAGGGAGAGAGAGAGGGGGAGCGAGCGAAAGGGCGAGAGGGAGAAAGGGAAAGAGGGAGAGAGAGAGGGAGGGAGGGAGAGAGAGAGAGAGAGAGACTGAGAGAGAGAGAGAGAGAGAGAGAGAGGGAGGGGTTGTGCGAGAGAGTGAGGGCTAGAAAGGGAGGGAGAGAGAGAGGGAGAGTCAAAAAGGGAGAGAGAGTCAAAGATCAAGAGAGGGCGAGAGAGAGAGAAACAAAGAAATTGAGAGAGAGAGAGAGAGTGAGAGTGAGAGTGAGAGTGAGAGTGAGAGAGAGAGAGGGGGAGCGAGCGAAAGGGCGAGAGGGAGAAAGGGAAAGAGGGAGAGAGAGAGGGAGGGAGGGAGCGAGAGAGAGAGAGACAGAGAGAGAGAGAGAGAGAGAGGGAGGGGTTGTGCGAGAGAGTGAGGGCTAGAAAGGGAGGGAGAGAGAGAGGGAGAGTCAAAAAGGGAGAGAGAGTCAAAGATCAAGAGAGGGCGAGAGAGAGAGAAACAAAGAAATTGAGAGAGAGAGAGAGAGAGAGAGAGAGAGAGAGAGAGAGAGGCCGTGGGCGAGAGAGCGCGATCGACCCCTGGAGAGCGGGGCTCCTGGACAGCGGGGGCCCGGTGTACGGGCCCAGGGCGGGGGTGCAGCCAAGGGGGCCGCTCCACCTCTTACCCGTCAGCTCCTGCTCCTCCTTCATCCAGCGGATGGCGGCGGCAGGCCGCCCCCCGACGGCCGTGCAGGTGAGCTCCGTCTCGTTGCCCTCGCTGACCACCTCCTCACGGCTCTCTATGACGGGCACGCCCGGTGGGACTGTTGACGCGCGCACACACACACACACACACACGCACGCACGCACGCACGCACGCACGCACGCACGCACATGTGCGCACACACGCGCAGAGACACGGAGACAGAGTCAGGTGAAGGGAGGGTGTTGCACAGCTGTGATGTGGCGTCGGGGCGGGGTAGGAACACCCGCGCGTGTGTACACACTGCACACACACACACACATTCACACTCACACACACACATTTGCATCTGCACACAAACACAAACATGCACATACACGTACATTCGCATATTCCCCCCCCCCCCCCCCCCCCCCCCCCCCGAGACGTATGCATTGACATTGAACAACATTAATTAAGACATTTCCTTTTCCATACACTGAAAACACATCCGCACACGTACACGTATGATAGGAACACACTTTGATGGATGGCACACACGTCTAAAAATACACTAAGACACACATTCTATGACTGCTATCCACATGCACACACGCACGCTTTCAAGCAGACACACACACACGTACACACGCAGAAGCACACACACGTACACACGCAGACGCACACACAGGGAGACTCCTTCACTCCAGCGGTGGAGAGCTTTAACAGGATAAGTCATGCTATCTTTGTTCCCTCTGTCCTTAAATTAGTCACTGAAGTAAATCGGAGGGAATTTTGCGAAAAACTCAGGACACTTAAAATATGAAAAAAAAAGAGGAAAGTAAAAAAATATATATATATCCAAAACCAGTGGGGTGTTTATTTCAAGAGCTGCTAAGCGGTACAGAAAAAAACCACGGCGGGCGCGAGGGGTTTCAATTGTATGACGAAAGTAATTACTTTAAAGTGTCCTTAATTCCATTGATCCCCCCAGGATGTCTGCATGTATAATAAAGCCTAACTGGAGCCGTTTCCCCCCTCAGAAGCATCAAAGTGTGCCACAGCTGACTCTCAATAGGGACTGGTGGCGAGGCGGCCAAGTCAACATTCACCAGTTTTCACAGAGTCAACACAGCTGCCAAAAACAACACGGCCTGAGCCATCACTCTGAGCATCTGCTCGGCTTCGTTATGCCGCCGAGCTCCGTGAGAGACTAATTGGCTGACATTTTGTTTCAGTTGCTAAAGATAACGGGATCAACCGGCGCCATTATTTCTATATTCGCCGCGGCGCTGTAATGGATGGCATGAGAGCGAGGGCGGAGGTTTGGTGTGTGTGTACGGATGAGGTCGGGTTATTCTGTCTTGAGTGTCCATGAGATGATGTGGGCGTGTGTGTGTGTGTGTGAACGTATGTGTGTTCGTGTGTAAGTGTTTATATATATATATGTACTGTATGTATGTATGTATATATAGATATGTGTTTGTATGTATATATGTATGTATGCATGTATATATGTATGTATGTTATATTTATGAATGTATGTTTGAAGTGCTTTATTTATTTTGCAGTCAGGGGTTACTAAAGGACAATTCAATCAAGAAGTTATTGAATCATATTGGTTTGTGTGCAGGCAAATATATAGTGTGTGTATGTGTGAAGGTTCACATACACAGACACACACATGCGTGCACACACACACAAACTCCCACGCACGCACGCACACACACACACACACACACACACACATGTACGCACACACACACACACACACGCGCGCACGCACGCACGCACATACATACACACACACACGGACACACAGAACAAGGATAGGCAGGGTGTGGCACAGCTGTGGTGTGGCAGTGGGGGGTTGAAGACCACCACCGACACACACACACAAACCCCATCTACCCACCCACGCACACACACACACACACACACACACACACAAACCCCACCTACCCACCCACGCACACGCACACACACACACACAGAACACAGAAGCAGGATAGGCAGGGTGTGGCACAGCTGTGGTGTAGGGTGGGGGGGGGGGGTGAAGACCACCACCCACACACAGATGTGCGTGCGTACCGAGCACGGTGACGTCGGCGTAGGCCTCCTGGGGGGGGTCGCTGTAGAGCTGGCAGACGTAGCGGCCCTCGTCCGAGAGTGACACGTTGGACAGAGACACCCGCAGCTCGTTGTCAGAGAAGTTCACCAGCTGGAACCGGCTGTCCTTCAGAGCTGGGGGCGGAACGCACACACACACACACACACACACACACACACACGACGGACAACACACAGGCCGGACACACACACGCAGACACAGTACGGAGAACACACAGGACGGACACACACACACACACAGGACGGACAGCACACACACACACACACACACACGGGACGAAAGAACACACCGGTCGAACACACACACACACACACACGCACACACACAGTACGGACACACACAAACATGCACACACAGGACGGAGAACACACAGGCCGGACACACAGACAAACACAGTACGGACAGCACACACACACACACACACACACACACACACACACACACAGTATGGACAGCACACACACACACACAGGACATGCACTCACACATACACACTCACATACACACGCACACACACACAGTACGGACAGCACACACACACACACAGGACATGCACTCACACATACACACTCACATACACACGCACACACACAGTACGGACAGCACACACACACACACACAGGACATGCACTCACACACACACACTCACACACACACACAGTACAGACAACACACGCCAGATACACACAGGACATTCAACACACACACAAACACACACACACACACACATGGTACGGACAACACACAGGCCACACAAATGCACACACACACACACACACACACACACACACACACACACACACACACACAAAGTACAGTTAGTATGTGAGGGATATATACAGGCATCCACACAATCACACCTACACACACAGGAGTGGAGCCATGGAGGGGGGAGGGAGGAGGAGAGAGGGGGGGGTGAGGGAGGAGGAGAGGGGAGGGGGTGAGGGAGGAGAGGGGGGGTGAGAGGGAGAGGTGGAGGAGAACAGGAGGAGGGAGAATTAGAGGGAAGGTGTGAAGGGTGATCGAGGTAAGGCTATTGTTTGACAGAGAAAGAGAGAGAGAGAGAGAGAGAGAGAGAGAGAGAGAGAGAGAGAAGGGCGTGTGACAGGGAGGGAAAGTGCCGAACCAGGAAAAGTGTTAGACAGTAGAGGAAAATAAGGGTTCAAACAGAATGAAGAAAGGGCGAGCGAAAGTGAGAGAGAGAGCCCGAAACAAGAGAGGCGGAGAGAGCGGAGAAAGATAGAGCAAAGAAAGAAACAAGTGCTTCAGAGAGAGAGAGCGAGCAACAGACAGACAGAGAGAGAGCGAGAGAGAGAGAGTGAGAGGTGGAGAAAATTGCCCCTTTGTGGGTTTTCTCCTTAATTGAGTAAAAGAAAAGTGAGTTTCAAAATGATTCATACAAAGTTGATTTATAAAGCTGCTTTACACTCCACAGAGCTCTCGTCTGGACACAAAGTGTGTCGAGCACTCATGAGGACTTCTAACAAGCCGGGAAGTTTTCTCCAAACGGCTAGGCCGGTCACGGGCGGCTGCACTGCGCCGCCTGTTCCCCGTATTACACTCCAACAGATCGTACATATTGGATTCACAATCACACGGCGAGCACGGAGCCGACCGTGCTCAGAGGCCTCCGCGCCGAATCAAAGAGCGGCGGCGGATTCAAGCGCCGCTCGGATTCAGGCGGCAGAGATTGCTCCGGAATCATTTCTCTTTAAATATCTTCGAATTGGGTTAGTAATCTCGCGCTCTTCCCCTCTAAATGTCGCTCGCTCTCTCGCTCTCCTTCTCCGCCCTCCCCCTCTTTCTCTCTCTCTCTCTCTCTCTCTCTCTCTCTCTCTCTCTCTCTCCCTCTAACCATCTCTCACTCCCTCCCCCTCTTTCTATCTCTCTCTCTCTCGCTGTCTCCCTCCCTCCAACTAAATCTCACTCCCTCCTGCTCTCCATCCCTCTCTCTCTCTCTCTCTTTCTCTCTCTCTCTCTCGCTGTCTCTCTCGCTGTCTCTCTCCCTCTAACTAAATCTCACTCCCTCCTGCTCTCCATCGCTCTCTCTCTCTCTCTCTCTCTCTCTCTCTCTCTCGCTGTCTCTCTCGCTGTCTCTCTCCCTCTAACTAAATCTCACTCCCTCCTGCTCTCCATCGCTCTCTCTCTCTCTCTCTCTCTCTCTCTCTCTCTCGCTGTCTCTCTCTCTCTCTCTCTCCCTCTACCTATCTCTCGCTCCCTCCTGCTCTCCTTCTCCCCCCTTCCCTCCCCCTTCCCTCTCCCTCTCTCTCCCTCTATCTCCCAAACCTTCTCTCTCCCCCTCTCCCCCAATTCCCTCCCCCCCCCCTCTCTCTCTTGCCTCCATTTGGGTCACCCTTGGTCTCTGAGCTCTGTTTTACATAAACACTCTCCATCGGCGTTTGATTGAGGGTCCTTTTGATGTTTTAACCTGCCTCCTCCATCAAGCCCGCTCCCCTGCATCTATTCGAACCAACTCCATTCAGCCACCGTCTCTACGACGACGACGACGGTGGGGGGGGTCTCACAGTCATCATTAAGAGGGGGGATGCATCGGCCACATGACACCCCTCAACCCGCCCAATACAGACTCATCGTTGGAGTGCTCTTTGGAAGTCCTTGCCCTCAAAGGGAATGTGATGACATTGATTTGCCGAGAGACGCTGGGGGAGGGCGGTGGGTTTGGGGGGAGGGGGGGGGGGGGCGGAGGAAACCCCTTAATTTCACAAGACGGAAGTGTAGTGCGGTTGGCATGGCGATAGCATGTGAGACGCCGCAGGGGTAGCGCAACGTTGCCGCAGCGAGGATGAGATCCATGATGGCTTACGAAATCTCCCAACTGTCAGACTTCAGTGTCAGCGTTGGAGAGGCTTTCAAAGTCGATGCGTTGAAAGGGTCTCCATTCACCAGCTCGGGCGTATGTACATAGGCAGCCGTAAACCATCCTGGAGGAAGATCGATCTCAGTCCATCCTGATCACTCAATCGACACATCTGCATACGGTATGAATTTACAGACACACACAGACACACTCACTCACTCACTCACTCACTCACGCACACACCCACACACCCACCCACACACACACACTCTCTCACTCACACAAACAAACACACACGCACACAGACACAAACCCACCCAACCACACACACACACACACACACACGTTTGCGTGTAAAATGCATACCAGATGCAGATGTGGTCAGGATGACTCAACGACCTCCTACACAGATTAGTTTGCCCTTAAACATTTCTATTTTTACATCTTGCATGCATTTCACTTCCCCAGTCGCTGACCTTCAGGTGTAAACAACGACAACAACAACAAAAAAACCTGGCGGGGGGACTTTTACGATGCTGACTTCCCCTTTTATGCATAGCGGCCTCGTATACATCTCCCCTAACCTTCAGCGGGCACGCTACGACGCCACGACGCTACGGCGCTACGACGCTACGACTCTGTTCCTGGTGTACAGCCCTGCCAGCCCGCTGCGGTGGCAGGCTGCTGCTCTGGTAGTACGGCCTCACGTGCGTCTGTATGTCACCGCTGTTCACCGTCTCCGTGCACGCACACACACACAAAGGCCCCTCTTGTTGTGGCTCCGTCACGGGGTTCACACTGGAGCCTCTCTCGCTCTGGTGTACCATCTCCCCCCCTCCCACCCTCGGGCAAGCGGCGGGAGAATCCCGGGGTGAGGGTGGGACCGTCTGGAACGGTTTGAGATCTCTGCTGCAGTAGCCACGGTAACAGCAGCGGCCACAACAAAAACAAGTGTTGAAGGAAAGATGTTGTTGGAGCTGTCAGGGACTCCTCAAAGAGAGAGAGGGGGAGAGAGAGAGGGGGAGAGAGAGACAGAGAGGGAGAGACAGAGAAGGAGAGAGAGAGAGCGAGAGAGAGAGAGAGAGAGCGAGAGAGAGAGAGAGAGAGAGAGATGTGTGTTTTAGGAGGGGTTGAGGGGTGGAGGGGGGTGGTAACAACGGCTTGACCCGGCCCCCGTTCCTCCCGGGGTCCCGGTGCCAGCGGGGGGGGGTGGTCAGCGGTCGTGGATCGGCGGATCATTAGCGGTGGGTGTGAGCGGGCAGTGATCCTCCCGGTGGTCGTTTAAATAATGCACAGCAGCTTGGCAATAACAGGAAGACAAACACATCAGCCTCCTCATATCTTACCACCGCATCGCAAACAAACACACACACGCGCGTCGCCGTGGCGAGGAGGAGATCCGTGTGTTCAGCATGCATCCGGGGCAGCAGTGAACACCCTCCTTTTATTTATTTCATTATTCATGTGTGCATAGTACGCGGGGCGTGCGTTTATTTATTTGTGCTGTTTAATTCTGTCGTGTTTGTGTTTGTGTTTGTTCCCGGGAACGCTTCGTCCTCCCGCTGTGCTTTTCCTATCTGCCGGAGGCTCATCGCAGGTGTGGTCTGGTGTTTCATGTCTTGTTCGACGCGTCGTCGCCGGTGAGGCTGGTTCAGCGGAACACGTACGATTTACGGTAAGGTTTACAAACATGGCCGCGACGTGTGTAATCCCCCAGTGTGCGTTCTGAGAGAGGAAATGAAACGCATGTCTCGCTGCCACCTCGACTCGTGAAATAACAGCTGGGACGCAATATAGATTGAAATGAAGGGTGTTTCTGAGTCACCTTGGATTTTGGCTCGCTTCCGAGATACCAAGTAAGGGAGTAGAGAGAAAGAGAAAAAGCCAAGTGAGAGAATGACAAGAACTTTGCATGTGAGTGCGAAACAGGGAGAGACGGGCAGCCCATATGCTCATGCATAATCTATAGCCAATTTTATAATCTAAGAGATTAGGTGGCGAAATGAAATTGTGACAAAGGTTTGCAGGTACTTTTGTTTTTTGGAAACAGAAGCACATTATTTTTCAGTAATGATCTCCAAAGAATCTAAGGTTAATAACGTACGTTTGCGCATATTGCACACCTCCAAAAATACGTATGTGTTTACTCAAAGCCTTGGCTGACATACCCTGCAGAATTTACAATACCCACATCAATATTAATAACAGGACAATATAAAATATTTCATAAAATAATACCTGATACAATGTTAACCAAGATATGAATGTGTACATTGTTGAATAGGGTAAGGGTTAACCCTATTTCTAACCCTGATGCACAAGCTACCATCCCTATGCTAATTAAATATTATGATGCCCATTACTGCATTAACTAATGTTAATGGTACATTCATGAACCCTCATTGCAAAGTGTTATAAATTAATTAAACACTGAAAGAAATGGTGTCACTGTGTCCAAGTATGGGTGTCAGTGTGTGTGTGTGTGTGTGAGAGCGTGTCTGTTTGTGTTTGTATTACTGTGTGTGTATGTGTGTTTGAGAGTGTGTGCGTGTGTGTGTGTATGTGTGTGTATGTGTGTGTGTGTGTGTGTGGGTGTGAGAATGTGTGTGTGTGTGTGTGTGTGTGTGTGTGTGTGTGTGAGCGTGTGTGAGCAAGTGTGAGTGTGTGTTTGTGTTAGTGTATGTCTGTGTGTGAGAATGTGTGTGTGAGTATACGTGTATGTGTGTTCGTGTGTGTGTGAGTAGGTTTTTGTGTTTTTGTTTAAGAGTATGCGTGTGTATGTGTGTGTGTGATTATGCGTGTTTGTGTGTGTGTGTGTGTGTGTGTGTATGTGTGTGTGTGTCTGTGTATCTGATCGAGTCTTTGTCTGTGTGTGTGTGGGTGTGCGTGTGGGTGTGTGTGTGTGTGAGTTTGCGTGTGTGTGTGTGTGTGTGTGCGGTACTCACGCCGGACGTCCTTAAAGTAGATGGTCTGTCGGTTGGGGTTGAGGAGCTGGATGACGGAGTCGTCGTTGTTCTTCACCCTGCAGCTGATGGTGGCCATCTCACCCTCCACCACAGACACATTGTCCGTACTCAGGTTCTGGTCATCCACTGGACACACAGATAGAAGAGGAGGAGGAGGATGAGGAGGAGGAGGAGGAGGAGGAGCAGGTGGAGGAGGAGGAGCAGGAGGAGCAGGAGGAGGAGGAGGAGGGAGGAGGAGAAGAAGAATGGAGGAGGAAGAGAAGGAGGGGATAGGAGGAATGTGGAGGAGGAGGAAGAGGAGGAGGAAGGAGGAGGTGGTGGGAGGAAGAGGTAGGGTAGGAGGAGGAGGCGGAAGGAAGTGGAGGAGAAGTAGGTTGAGGAGGAGGACAAAATGAATCAGAAAATATTACTATAAAGTATTCATTTTTTACGACAGTCATTTAGCATAAATGGAAGTCATTAAAGGACAATACCGGTCGGGGTGATCAAACCATCGTCACCGTCTCTCCTGGCTCCACTAAAACATCCGTTCCCAACATAATTAGTCAGAATGACTTCCTTGTGCTGATTCTACCGAACAGCATTTAACTCGAGCTAAATGCTCATTCACGGCGCCTGCCATGAATCTAAATAGTGGCTATAAAGTACTTGTGTCCATTAACAACATAACAGCAAATCGCCATAACAAACCAAACCGGGAGTATGTTAACCGTTCCACTTTACGAAATGTCTAGACATGGCTTCATCACAAAGAAGCGAAGGTCTATACTGCTAAAGTTTACGTTCACGTCAGGCACACAGATCGCCTCGAGATTGATTCGGCACAACGTTAAGCAATGGTAACAGTAAGTAATGTGTCAAATTGAATTGGCAAGCGATGTTCAGCGAAGCCAGCAGGTAGTTGGGACTGTCTGATCACCCAGAGCGCCGTTGTCCTTTAAGGAGTGGGTGGCTCTTCTTCATCCTGCCCAGGGGCGCTGCGGTCACACAGGAACGCTGGAACATGCTATGGCGTCATCCATTCCCCGCGTCTCCATGGCAACGTGCCCGCTCGCCTCCGGGTTGCGTTGTGATATTTGCATCCGACATGAAACAGGACCCACCGTGTCTACAATGTAGCGACATTAACATACGTGCGTTTGTGTGTGTGTGTGTGTGTGTGTGTGTGTGTGTGTGTGTGTGTGTGTCTGTGTGTTTGGGGGGGGTGGGGGACGGGGGGTGGGCCCTATAGCTAGCAAACATATTTGCTGTCCCTGCACAGCCCTGTCTAATCCGTCATATACGCGCGGCATGCCCAGTGTTTGTCACTATTGATCTCCCTGGGCTCCGAGTGAGCCTGGTGGGTCACAAGCAGATGGGCTGTGAGCTCAACTGCCCAGCGAGGCAGAGGGAGAGCCACAGAGACCGGGGAGATACACAGGAGAGAGAGAGAGACAGAGAGAGAGAGAGAGAGAGAGAGAGAGAGAGAGAGAGAGAGAGAGAGAGAGAGAGAGAGAGAGAGAGAGAGAGAGAGACAGAGAGAGAGAGAGACCGGGGAGATACACAGGAGAGAGAGAGAGAGACAGAGAGAGAGAGAGAGAGAGAGAGAGAGAGAGAGAGAGAGAGAGAGAGAGAGAGAGAGAGAGAGAGAGACAGAGAGAGAGAGAGACCGGGGAGATACACAGGAGAGACAGAGAGAGAGAGGGAGAGGAAGAGGGGGAGGGAGAGAGAGACAGAGAGAGAGAGAGGGGAGATACACAGGAGAGAGATAGAGACAGAGAGAGAGAGAGAGAGAGAGAGAGAGACAGAGAGAGACAGAGAGAGACAAAGAAAGACAGCGAGAGAGAGACCTGGGAGATACACAGGAGAGAGAGAGAGAGAGAGAGAGAGAGAGAGAGGACTGAACTAAGTAGTAGACACAGCAAGGGGAAGTATAGGAGTAGAAAGTGGGGGAGTAGTCACGTCAAGGGAGATGAAAGGAGGGAATAAGGAGCCACAGAGAGAGAGAGCCGAGCGTAGATATTGGAAATAGAGCAGGAAGTAGGACGTGCAAAGTAGTCAAAGCTATAGACACAGATGAAAGGAGGAGCAGAGACGGAATGAAAAAAAGGAAAAGAGACTCGGGATGCGGGGGACAGACAGCAGCCAGGCAGGAGATGAGCAGAGCTGGATGCTGCTGATGGCTAAGCTCTATCAGAGCCCTCCATCTGAGGCTCCATGTGACCAATGTGTGCTCAGCCCGCGCGCGCCGGCTCTGTTCGCTATCTCCAGGAATCACGGCTTTAAGCTGCCTAGCCACCCCCCCCCCCCCCCCCCCCCCACACACACACACAGGGGGTTCACACTCGCTGCCTGCCCATGGCCCTGCGTTCCACGGGCAGGGCCGAGGGGCCAAGAGCCCCCCTGCCCCAGGGGAACACCCCGATAGAGCCCCCTTCCCTTAACGTGACACCCCGATAGAGCCCCCTTGCCCTACGATGACCCCCCCCGATAGACCCCCCTGACCTAGGGTAACACCCCCCGATAGAGCCCCCTTGCCTCTCGGCGACCCCCCCAAACAGAAGTCCTACGCAGAGGGTTTTTCTCCCTTTCTTTTTCCCTTCTTTGGATTCACACCGCTGGGGTTCCGGCCGCGGCCTTTGGAGAAAATCATCAAAAGCACATTTGCATGCAGTGGACGTCCGACACATCTATTGCCGTCTGACATTTTCTAAGTGGGAGGGGGGCGGGAGATTGGGCTAGGGTGGGTAGGACACAACTGCATCTTCAGATTGCGATAATGGGAACGGACAGCCGAACTAACGCGGTTCAGAACGAACTGTACGAATGCGGAGAGCGATGAGGAATTAACCCCCCGCGGCGCGGCGCTACTCAGACCTGTCCCCCGCAATAAGGACCCCCGTTTCCCCGCCGAAACGGGCGCCACACACGCACACACACTCCCGCGTCGGTATCGTGACACAATGGCGGCGCCAAGAGCAACAACACAACCGCGGGTCAGTGTGGCTAAACGCCGGGGAAACATCTCTTACATTTACCCAGCAAAGGTGGGACCCCCCTTTACGCCCAGCCAGCAGAAGATGAAGATGTGAATAAAGTGATGCATGAGCTGGCAATCTAAACGGCACTCGCGTCGGGCGGCGGGAACGGAGCGCTCGCTTGTAAG
Organism: Pollachius pollachius; assembly: GCF_949987615.1. NCBI lineage: Eukaryota > Metazoa > Chordata > Actinopteri > Gadiformes > Gadidae > Pollachius > Pollachius pollachius. Next base: position 3,800,909 of record NC_136936.1, on the reverse strand, counting down.
TGTGCCGTTAAAGCGAGTGAGCCAAAGGAGAAACCTGACCCGCGCCGCAATATATCCGCTAAGCACCGCGGCAGAAGACGATGGCGGCGCCGACGCCTGACGTCTGCTTTATACCGCCGCTATAAAAGTAATATATCTGGCAGTCGGAGCGGGGGCTACACCGGCGGGGGCTATCCTCGAAGCAAGGTTATACGGCTCCCCAATCTGTAGGTGAGGCACCGAGACAGAGGGGTGGGGGAGGGGGGACGCGGTTGTTTTACAGATACAATTTTCCATAAAGTTCAGCAGCCCCATAGCAAGATTGTGCCCCCCCCCCCCCCCCCCCCCGCCCCCATCCCCAGCCCGTCACCGGCGCCCCAGCCGTAGCTCATCTCCAATTCAAAACACACATAAATAACGGCGCTGTGATTAGCAATCCCATCAAAGTGAAAACAGGCCACTTTGCGCGACACGGAGGGCTTTCGCAATTGGAGTAAACATTTTCAATTGCCTCAGCATCCTGGTCATGATTGGGTGCAAATGAGGAGAGGCAGTCATTAATTCTGGGTGGGTGGGCGGGGGGGCGGGACGCAGGGAGGAGGGCGGGTTGGCAGGGGGTGGAGGTGTGTGGGATGGCTTTGGGTTGGGGCTGGGTGGGGGGGCGGTAAGGGTGCCAGGAACAGCACAGATGACTGACTGATAAATTCACACTCATTCCAGCAGCTGTCTGGCCGAGCGGAGTGGCTGCGTGCGGCTCCACATGACTGCCCGCTCCGTTCCTGCATGGACACATCCGGAATGAACCGCCGGCTCGGAATTGTTTACTCTCGGAAAAAGTCGGAGCAATCTCGGATGGGAACACACAATCCTGCGTGTGCGTGTCGGCGTCTTTGTGGGTGTGTGTGTGTGTGTGTGTGTGTGTATGTTTGTTTGTGTGTGTGTGTGTGTGTATGTTTGTGTGTGTGTATGTGTGTTGTTGTTGTTGTTGTCATGTGTGTGTGTCTCTGTGATGATGTCCTGTGTGTGTATGTTTATGTGTGTGTGTGATGTTGTCGTCGTGTGTGTGTGATGTTGTCGTTGTGTGTGTGTGTCTGTGTGATGTTGTCCTGTGTGTATGTGTGTGTGGGTGTGTGTGTGTTTGTGATGTTGTCCTGTGTGTGTGTGTGTCTGTGTGTGCCTCTGTGATGTTGTCCTGTGTGTGTGTGTGTGTGTCTGTGTGATGTTATTGTCATGTGTGTGTGTGTGTTTGCGTGTGTGTGTCTGTGTGTGTGTGTCTGTGTGATGTTGTCCTGTGTGTGTGTGTGTGTGTGTCTGTGTGATGTTGTCGTCGTCTGTGCGTGTCTGTGTGTGATGTTGTCATCGTGTTGTTGTATGTTGTCATCGTGTGTGTGTGATGTTGTTGTTGTTGTGTGTGTGTGTGTGTGTGCGTGTGTGTGTGTGTGTGTGTGTGTGTGTGTGTGTGTGTGTGATGTTGTCGTTGTGTGTGTGTGTGTGTGATGTGAATTGTAGTCTGGATTCAGACCGGCACTGTGCGCCCGGCGCGCGATTTGAATGGAAGTTGACGAAATCGGGGGAACATTATCAAACGATCGTCTTCATCAGCGCTTGTCAGAAGGCACCTTTCAAATGGAGTTCGCTATCTCTTTGAACTTTCCTCTCTTGTTTTCACATCAAAAGACATAAAAGGGGCAGGGAAAAAAATAAAAAAATAAAACTGGGACAGACCCAGACTTCCATTTTATCCCCCTGAGTTCGCGGCTGTCTGCAAGCGTCCTTGGCTCTTAGGGAACAACTGTGAGGACAGACGAGTCATTATCAATTAAGTTCCTCCCTCTGCCTCCTTCCTCCTCCTCTTTCTTCGTCTTCTGTGAAGCGTGGCTCCATCTTCTGCTCAGCCCCTAAACCCTGATCCCCATCATCAAAATGCACTTTCAAAGAAGTTTGCAATGAAAAGAAGAAATATTCATCAGAGGACATAATTAGTGCCGGGCCGTTTTACTTCAAAAATCTCTGGCCATCTGATTGGACAATCTGTGTTTCCGTTTGTGTAATGATGTTAGCGAATGAAAGATAGGGGACAGAAAGGAACAAGCGAGGACAAATGAGAGAAATAATGGAGCTAATTCAGGGAAGAAATCAAAAGGAGCAACAGGGAAAAAAAGACGGACGAGGGAAAGAATGATGAAATTCGACAAAATTAATCAGTTCTTATTTCTTGATAGCTTTCATTTGGTACAATAGCACAATACCCCGCGACAAGAAATACCTGAAAATAAGAACTATGTGATTTTGTCGAAATCACTCGTATTTAGAGTAGTCTCCCTGTTTGATTCTCTATATCATTGTTGTTTAGTCTACCTGTATAATCCTCTATATCATTGGTATTTTGTCTATCTTTAAAATACTCTATATCAATGGTATTTACAGTGGTCCACCTATATCATCCGCTATATCATTGGAGTTTAGAGTAGTCTACCTGTTGTAAATTCCCTATTAGTTTCTAATATCGTATCGTGTATATAGCGTTATTTCTATTCAGGCACTTTGGGCAGCCAAGGTAGCGTCGTAGGGTCCTAGAGTTACGAGTTGTACGGGGCCGCGCCAGAGCTCGTTGCGCGCGACTGCTTAACACGCCACGACAGAGAATGCGTTCGTGAAGAGTGAGTACTATTGAACCACGTGTATTTACGTAATTTAAATGTTATATACATTACGTAATTCGGTTCCTTATAGTGGCCGTGATTTGTGTGGTTCTGCTACCTTCTTAATTGATTCACTCACGAATTGGGTAGCTAGTGTATTAGCCTGCACCTCGTGTAGCATGTGTGCGTCGCACTGCCGCACCATGTCGGCCGTTATATTGCACTATTGCTTCATTGTGTTAACGTGTGCATGTGGAAGCTATTTATGCCAGTAATGTTTATATAACATTTATGGGATGTTGCTAGTTCTAGAGCCCGGTGTTTTAGTAGGTAACTCTAGTAATAACTATTTGTCTATTTCTTGTTCTGTCATCGTTCATTCCATCATCGTTCATTCCAACATCATTCGTTCATTCCAACATCATTCGTTCATTCCAACATCATTCGTTCATTCCAACATCGTTCCTTCATTCCAACATCGTTCCTTCATTCATACATCTGTTCATCCATTCCGTCATTCATTTGGTTAGTTGAATTGAAGCCATCATTGATGTCATTCGTCTGCAAGAGATATAAACATCCTGAACTGTTCCCTGTGTATGCGTCTACTCTCTGACCGGAGTTACCGTCCTGGATAAAGTGGTCCCAGCAAACACACACATACATTCTACAATACTACCTGTATTATCATAGTCTACATAATTTAGTCTACCTGTATGATCCTAGTCTATATAATTTAGTCTACCTGTATGATCCTAGTCTATATAATTTAGTCTACCTGTTTTATCCTAGTCTGTATAATTTAGTCTACCTGTATGATCCTCTATATCATTGGTATTAAAAAAAAAAACTTCCCTGGCTCCATATGAATACAAATTCATATAAATATAAATTTAGCATTTTCTTTCTTTTTGTCATTTTTATTTTGGCAAATGGTATGGCTTTCTGTGATATACAGTATGTTGAGGATTCTGAGGTGCAAACCTGAAAGATATGTTTGACACCTAGGCCAACGTCATACAAATGTCAAAGACCGCCACGATGGATAATTATTATTCCAAAAACGATCAACTAAAGAATAAAGATGGTTTGTAAGAGCTTAGAGACACCAACAGGCTAGCTTACAATCGAGGGGCATGAAGAATCAAGATGGCGTACCAGAGATAACAGACACCAACAGGCTAGCTTACAATCGAGGGGCATGACAGCACAGAGGTGGAAGGTGCAGTCGATCCACGCGTTGCCTTGTCTGACTGAACACTGAACTCTTATAGGAAACACGACTGGCGTACCAGTTTGCCTTATGCGGAGTGCTGATGGTGACATGGTCGTATGGTGCGCTCACTCACCAGTGAAGTTTGTCACGAAAAGGTGCTTTGCCAGCAGCCATGTGGGAAAATACGCTCATAAACTAGGTGTTGGTAATGAACCGTTTGCTCGCTGTCTGTGGCTGACGTCTTATTGGGTGGTGTTGGCTAATGATGCTACAACGTAAGATAACCTTGGATAGGAACCTGTATGTACCGCGTGCTGCTTCCGAGTCCTTCTGTGATCTGCCATTTACAGAGACACCTTAACAGTAAACACAAAGCTGGTGTAGGGTTTTTATATCAGGGCTTCATGTCGCTGTGATGGCCTCCATTTTGGAAGCAAAGGAGCATTAGCAGGTTAGCTGTTAGTGTGCCAATATTAATGTCATTCGATAATACTTTTACAAATTCATTGTGTTATTTTTGCATCATGGGAAGATATTGTTGTTTTGATGCAGCGATCCTTACAATATTTAGTTTTCAAGTATTTTTTACAGTACCGCAACTCTCAAAATGGCGGAGTCTCATCAAACCGAAAAATGTAATTATAAATCATTTTTAATGGACTTCCCGCCCGTAGGTCCTCACTCACCGCCAGCGGGCCTACGACCGGGCAGACGGTGATTTTCCCCCCCACGGTATTTTCATAGTTGAGCTGAATCACGACTCTCAATCTTTAATAATACGGCCCACTCAAAATTAGCTACGGGCCCGCTCACGATGTTAATTCTGGCACCCTTAACTCATGTTCCATGTTCCCCAAAAGATATTTCAATCCTTTTTCAGCTTCCAAAAATGTAATTTCCCCCTCATGAGGAAGGTGCCACACAATCCCTGATGGTCCATTGAAGGATCCCAGTAAACATGGTGTTAAAGAGATAGAGCGCAGACAGACGTCTTGACGTTCCCAGACAGAAACACGCTGTCAGAGGCGCAACACGGGGGCTACACAGCACCGAAACAAAGGAACGTACGCACCTGTCATTATCTCAGCAGCTCCTGTGGAAGGCAGGAGAAGAGAGAGGGAGAGAAAAAACAACAGGTTAGAAGCAATAAAATTGGGTTTGTAATTTTTCAAAACGTTAAAATCGTCAATCCAAATAAGATGCCAGAATTCTGTTTATTTGGATTCCAACCGGGATAATACGCTTCTTTAATTCTTCCTCCCAATGAACCCTTCCAACAGGTAAACAGCCATGACGCAAAACAAACACTTTGGAGCACAACGTCTTTTTCTGTTGTTCCTCCAGACACCCGTTCTCTTCCCAACACAACAGTCCCCATTTCCTGGTGTCTCTCAAGCTCCAACTTTGTTTCGAGCTCCCACCACTCTCCACCTAGTCCCCCCCCCCCCCGACACACACACACACACAACCCACCCTCCCCTAGCCCCAGTCCGAGCAGTCCGTCCCCCTGGGGGCTAAGGACTGCGTGCTGGAGGCGAGAAGGAGCAGCACCCATCGGTGTGGAACACTGCCTGCGCAGACTGGCATCTCACAGAGGGGCATGGGGGACT
>NC_136936.1:3752750-3787750 GCF_949987615.1 Pollachius pollachius | reverse complement strand
GTCTACTACTACGATACTATTGCTACTACTGCTACTACTGCTACAGCTAAGACTGCTACTACAGCTCAAACTACTACTGCTAATTCTACTACTGCTACTACTACACTACTGCCAATACTGCTACTACTACTCATACTGCTACTAATAGTAATACTAGCACCTCCGCTGCTGACCCAGTAGCCCAGGAAGAGGTACAACGGGTTATCTAGAACATTCCTTGTTCGATCCCGATCTCTTGACTCGACGATAAGCCCAACAATAACAACCGTAACGAGCAATCCTCACAACCATCACCCCTCCCAACAGGACGGTGCGCCCCTCTAGGCCTTAATGGGCTCACTTAGCCTGGGACCGTTATTGTAGTCTGGGGGCGGGACAAAGACGTGTTGAATGCAGGTGGAGGGTAGGGGTGAAGGAGGACGGAGTGGGGGCCAACACGTGTTACAGGACACCTAGATTACTCCCTCCCTCCCTCCCTCCCAGGCAGCCCTTTATCTGCATGCTGAGGATCTTAACATGCTTTGTGGGGCCCGGGGCCCCCAAGGGGTCTGCTACCCACGCAATGGTGGAAGGTGCCCAAGTCAATCACAGTGTGGACCACGGGCACACACACACATGCATACACACATACGAAGACACCCACATACTCATACACACTCTATCACTCATAGAAACACACGCTATAATGGATGCACACTAGCACTCACATACAACACACTAGCATAGACACACACTAGCATTCACACACACAGGCGCGCGCGCAAACACACACACACACACACACACTGGCACCCACAGACACAGCATGGACAACTGTCAGCATGCAAACACACACTGACGCCCAAACACACTAGCATGGACACACACTAGCACTCACACACACACACACTAGCATTGACACACACTAACACCCCCACACACAGCATGGATATTGTCACCATGCACATGCACACACAAACACACACACACACACACACACACACACACACACACATACTCTCTCTAGCACCCACACACACACAGCATGGACACACGTCAGAATGCCCATCCAAAAAAGACTTCTGTAAACACATTCTCACAGCTACACACACAAACACACACAAACAGACAATAACAGAAAACAAATTCTGCACACATTCGCACAGTTGCACAGTTATGAACAGAGACACACACAAATAGCCACATGCACACAAAAACAAATACCCGTGCATGCCAACACACACCCACGGATATGTGTGCACACACACACACACACACACACACACACACACATACGCGCTCACACACACGCACAAACAAACACACACAGACACACAGATGGTTATGGTCAGAGAGAGGCAGGAAGTGAGAAATGTCTTTAATAGAAGACAGATAAACAAAGGCAATAGGTGTAATAATAAAAATAAGACCATTTCTCAGAGAAATTCCCCAGAGCTTGACTCTGATAACACTGACAAGCCAGTGGAAGGAGACTTCTGATATTTATAGCTATAATATTTTTACAGCTCAAACAACACTTCCACTTCAGTCGAAGCAAACACAAACAGCTTAACCAACAAAAAGACACACACACACACACACAAACAGCTTAACCAACACACACACACACACGCACACACACACACACACACACACACACACACACACACACACACACATATGGACACTGACAATTGTTCTGTGTTTTTGCTATACTGGCGTGACATGTTTTGGTGCAAGGAACAACGGCAGGCTGGTATGGTTAGCACGTAGGAGAGTGCAACCACACAACATTTTGTGCGTTCTGTCGCCCTCCTCCTCTCTGTCTGTATCCATCACCAACAAAACACAAAGTTTCACCACTCACCCGCTGTGTGTCACTTCGCTATTTTATCTGCCGGGACGCGGAACTCGCACAAAACTATTCCTCGCCTTTGATTGGCTCCCAGGGATGCAAGCGGAATGAGACGCCGTCAGAGACGATACCCTCTGTCAGAGTACAGCAGGCTGGAGCCTGAGGGCTCGGCTGTGATTGGTGCCCGTACAAACAACGCAGATATACACACATATATGCGCACAAGTCACCGTTGACATGGATTCACACGTATCTTGTACGTCACACAGGCACACACACACACGCACACACACACACACACACACACACACACACACACACACACACCAGCAGTCACACAAACACACACTTGTATGGATGTACACAAGCACTCAAACACAAAACGCACACACACAAAACACAAACTGGCATTCACAAACACACACACACAAACACACACACACACACACACACACACACCAGCAGTCAAACAAACACACACTTGTATGGATGTACACAAGCACTCAAACACAAAAACACACACACACAAAACACAAACTGGCATTCACAAACACACACACACAAACACTCGCACACAGACACACACACACACACACACACACACACCAGCAGTCACACAAACACACACTTGTATGGATGTACACAAGCACTCAAACACAAAAACACACACACACAAAACACATACTAGCATTCACAGACACACACACACACAAACACACACACACACACACACACACACACACCAGCAGTCACACAAACACACACTTGTATGGATGTACACAAGCACTCAAACATAAAAACACACACACACAAAACACACACTAGCATTCACAAACACACACACACAAACATACGCACACAGACACAGACACACACACACACACACACACACACCTCGTACCTGCGGCGGTACCCTCCATGTCCGTGCCGCCCCTTCATAAGTTATTGTTAGAAAGTAGAACCAGTTCAACTGAGTTCACGTTGTGAGACGTTCCCTCTGTGTTGTGGTCTGGTGTTTTTCCGTATCGGCCAGCCTCTTCCCAAATGAGTGCAGACACGCCGTGCTAGTCCAAGGCTAGCAATTATGTTCCATATCTATATTAAGCCGGGATTTCTATGGTCCAGTGGGGGATATTTGAAATACATCGAAATGCAATTAATAATGTCCTAGATTCTCTCCGGTCATGTCTGAAGGAGCGAAGGTCCAGTCCTGTGCCGTCCTTAATGACATTACTCAAGGCCGTCTGGACGGACCCAACACCGCCACACCACAGGCCTGTCTAACGTACTACAGAACTGTCTAACGTACCACAGGCCTGTCTGACGTACCACAGACCTGTCTATTGTACCAAAGGCCTGTCTGACGTACTACAGGCCTGTCTGACGTACCACAGGCCTGTCTGACGTACCACAGGCCTGTCTATTGTACCACAGGCCTGTCTGAGGTACTACAGGCCTGTCTGACATACCACAGGCCTTTCTGACGTACCACAGGCCTGTCTAACGAGCTCACTGACGGGCTGAACGCAGCTCAGCAACACGCAGCCACCAGACAGAAGTGCTGAGTCACCCGGCACTCAGAACCCAGCTGCTGTCGCTGACACACAAACACACATATACACACACACGCACATGTACACATGCACGTAATCACACACACACACACTGGAAAAGTCATTACCGTCGCACACGGCGCGCGCACAATCAGTCAATCAAGCGGCGGCGGCGGCGAGACCCCCCAGCGCGCTACGTTTGCGCGCCGCGGTGTGGGCACCTTGATGAGCTCGTTCCAGCGTCGCACCTCCGACAGCGGCCGTCACCACACTACAGGCGGAAACATCCCTTGTTCTAACAAGTCATAGTTCATTACGCTCACAACTTTGTTTTTTGCGCAGCCACCAGCCCCTTTGATGGCTGGGGAGGGGGAGGGGGGGGGGGGGGGGTGTCTGTTGTGAGGCAGGAGAAATCATAGCACGCAAACAGCAGTGGTTTAAACATGAAAGGGGGCGAGAGATATTTTAAAACTGACAGCACTTCAAAGCGAGCGAGCAGATTCAAAGGGTGTCACAGGGAAAGATATTCAAAAGCCTTCCGAGTCACCTGTAATCCACCCGCTAATACTTGGGTCCCAGCAACCGGTGTTTTAACCCCGCAAAGGGGGCAGAGTTGGCTCTGTGAAACCTCAAAGTGGAGCTACCTTAATGTTCTTCTCTCAAACACGCTTTTAGCAAACCTCCCGAGTCAAGGCTAAGCCATGGCGGCAAAGCTTCCTCCTTCCCCGCCACCCGGTAAGGAAAGGGGGGGTGGTGTCCTGATTCAACGCGATATAACAAAGGCAGAGGCCTCTCCTAAGTTCAAAGGGTATCCGGCGAATATATAACTGCCAAGACACATCAAAAGCAATTTTAGTTAGCACCAACTTTTTTGTGTTTTTCAGAGACACCTCTCCTCTTTGTTTTTGCGATTACCCTTTGTCTCCAGCCTTTCATGATTTTGAACCTTTAAGTTATTTTACTTTCAAGTGTGTTTAGAACTCACCCTTCCCATGGGGATATGGTGTGTCTTTAAAATGTATTTTTGAAAGTATCTTCAAAGATGATGGAGCGAAGTCAACAAGTCTCAAAGTGCTGCCGTAACTCCGGTTGCAGCACATTGGGGAAGAGAAAAACCTATTACCTTTTTATTTAGCTTTCTGCGCTAAGTGGGTGATCTTTAGTGGAGTGAAAACAAAAAAAATCCAAGCACGAAAAAGTTGATCAAAACAAATACAAGATAGAGAAATGGATAACAAGAGTTTCATTCTTTTGACTGAGCAAAAAATAATACTCTATGATGTTTACGTCTCGGATGTGGAGCCGCCTTGTTATGGAAAATAAACTTTGACACCCAACCGATCACATTGTACAGTTGACTCTACAGCTCTACAGACTATTTATAAGCTACCATACCCCTGGTGCGGTAAGAGTGGGGGAAAAAAAGACAAAAAACCCAGTTTCACTCATTTGGCAAAACACTAACAAGCCCTTGAGGGAACGAAAAATGAGTTTCATCTTTAAGCTGCTCAAATTTCCATTTCCATTTGATTACCCTCTCAACATGCTGGGTATTAATTTGGCACTAGGGTGAATACAGTCCACTGTATTAAACGGAAAGGCTGCCTACTCTTATGTCTCCATGCTGTTGGTACTCATGCCTGTTCTCCTGCCCGTGAAGAGGGAGCACAGAAACAGAATGCGGTGGATTGTTTGGGCAGATGACACAAGTAGGACACGCCAGAGAGACCAAAGACAACACGACAGCTCCCTTGATTTCAGACGAGTGACGGTTTGAAATCTGCTATGCCGGGGAGGAAAGGCAGCAGGTCGTTTACCGCACGTTTTGATTCATATAAAGCCGGCGGTTTCAAAATGGCGCCGTGCCGTGAGCACTCGTGAACCCAACAGAGAAAAACATATAAATAAAAAAATGATTTTTTTTCTCAAAGTTCTCTCAACGCCAGGGCGAACTAAACACACAAAGCTTTTCGCTGAGCCTCCATTGGCGGAATTGGATGAAATCCTTTTTTTTTAACCACAAAAAAACAACCACTTGGTATTCTCACATATTCGACCTGAGGCGAAGGAGTGAGGAGTTTGTGATCGATGAAAGGTGACAATCGAGAGCGTGGAGGGTGGGTGGATGCGGGAGGCGGAGAAGAGGTTACCGCAGGGCCTTCCGATGAAGACACCTATCTTGTCGGCCACCCAAACCGATCACTATCCTCGCGAAATCTGCCCCCTCTGATTATCTCTGTCACTGTGGATGCATCAACGGCAGCGCGTGCAGATCTGGCAGTCAATTTATAGCCTTAAACACAGCCTCCCTTGGCAACGGGGAGGTCGTAAAATGCAAGATAAATAATCTCAACTTGTGCAGCTCCTTCACCAAAATGTTATTCAGAGGGGATCAATAAACAAACAGTGTAATTTAAATGCAAAGAAAGCGAAACCTATTGTTTTTTTTGTTTTGGCGGCGGCGGCGGCGTTCTCACCCCGGCCACCGCTCACCGGTGATCAATTATTAAAATCAACTCCTCGTTGCTTTGCGTTTGTCAACAACTTTAGGAGAATCCGATTTATCCCGCACGCTACCGCTTCTGAGAGGTCATTTTTCATCCCGCTAGCCTTTAGCACTTCTTATTAAAACACATTATTGTGCTCCTACATTTATTTATTCCTTGGGATAGCTCATTAGTCAGATTAATGTAATGTACTCGGCTGCGCTCTGTAGGAAGGCTGGGTGTGGAGGGCCACGTTTCAGTGTGAATACAAGGCAGTGTGAGGAGTAGAGACGGTACTTTTCTCCCTCTCCTCCCTTCTCCTCACCCTGTGTGCCGTAATCTTGAGGTTAATTTGAAGCCGTACTTCCTTGTCGTTCTCCTTTCGTTTGTTTTTCTTTTGTTGCCAAGATATGAACATTAATGCATTTAATATCTGCCGTGCGCAGACATAATTGGCAAACCTACCCTAAGGGACCTCGATAAACACAAATACATTGAAACCTATTTCCGGAAAAAAATTAGGAGATTAGTTTGGCTGTGCCAAACACTTTGCCTCCTAAGAAATCAAATTTCTGCGTCGACCCATGTTGCCTGTTACTTACTAATCGCTATTCACATTGCATCCTGCATTGGATCTTTGAGTAATGATGACGATGATGAAGGTGGTGATGATGACTAAAAACAGACAACTTAAAGTAATGCAACGAATGAAACCGAAACACGCTGAGGGTTAACTAAGCAGCAGCCGTCATATTTGTTTATGTGCGTTTTCTCCTTCATGTGTGCTGTGTCTGGAATATTGCAGCAGGCATCCACCAGTAAATCCTTTTCACAGTCCTCACGTTATGGATTATAAACCCTCAACTTTCAGGGCAGACCGATATCAGTAGAGCTCCGATCCATCACTGTGATTGATCGGTAACGTCGTGTTTAGTGGTCATTAGAACATAACAATTGACACCGTTATCAATGGTTTCGCCGTTAAGAGATGAGTACCAAGCTTCCATTTGCCAAAGAAGTGAATAAAACGAGGATGTTTTTTCTTAAAGACAGTTCATCAGTTCAGTGGGTACTCAGTTTTGGGCCACTATTGGATTTATGTCTGATATCTGCAGGTCTTCAGAAGCAGTTTAGCAGACGAGCCCGACAATATCCGTTGTGTTGTTGTTGTGCTGACATAATTCAGTGCTTCATTGTAAATCAAACAAACAAAATGACAAAACATTGGATCATTAAATATAAACTAGATAAATATAAACATAATTAACCCGGTGTTTTCACGTAATGTAATTATCCGGCACAACTGCCAGCCATAAACAACAAGACATTAAGCACTGAAACATGGCTGACTGACAGAGGCTAGTTCTCCTGGGACTAATACAGTACAGAATAGTGTATATACTAAACATATGGTTTACAACATGGCACGTGGGCATGTAAGGGAGTTTAATCCTACACAGCCTAGCTGTAGGCATCTACAGTCTGGTTCCTTTCCTGCATAAAGGCGTACCTCTAAACCAGACCAAGCTGTCTGCTGAGATGGCTAAATAGCGAATTGTGATTCTTGTTGATTCTAACGTTGCAATATGAGTCAGTGCAACTCGTTTCCAAGGCGTCACTTTAACGACACCCTGGCCTACACGCTGACTAATTGTCTTGTTAATGTTTATGGATCCTGTAATGTTTGCTTTTCTGCTTCAACACCTCTTTAAATTGAGTCCGAGCATTAAATGGCTGACACCGGGAGATAAATGGGAGCATTAATAATACCAAGGGGGCCAATATGATTAGCTTTTTTACTTATTAGCATACTATACGTCAACGCCGCCGGAATGAGGTTTATGTTGGACAGGATGACCAAGTAGCAGTGAAGAAAATAGAGGATACCACGTCCATAAAGCTTCAAGGACAGGTGTGTAGGGGTGTGTGTGTGTGTGTGTGTGTGTGTGTGTTTGTGTGTGTGTGTGCGTGTGTTTGTGTTTGTGTGCCTGTGAGCGTGTGTGTTTGTCTGTTTGTGCATGTGATCGTGTACAAGTGTACGTGTCCTTTAGTGTGTGTGTGTGTGTGTGTGTGTGTGTGTGTGTGTGTGTGTTTGCGCTGTGTGTTTGTGTGTGTGGGCGTGTGTGTGAGTGTGATTACGTGCATGTGTGCGCGTGTGTGTGTGATAGCGTGCATGTGTCATGTGTGCGTGTGTGTGTGTGTGTGTGTGTGTGTGTGTGTGTGTGTGTGTGTATGTGCGTGTGTGCGTATGTGAGCGCGTGCATGCAGTGAGTTTGCTAGATCCCATCATGTTACAAAATGTGTCCTTGAATGAAGAAAGCATCCAAATAACTAAATAAGGTAAAAGCAAAAGTCAATAAGCATTACAGGGTAATAGAGAATGTGACTGAACCTTAATAAATTAGTGCTATTCAAATTGCTATTTCAATTAGAAATTACTCATGCCAATGGAGAAGCATTGTGTAACCCTATATATATATATATATATATATATATATATATATATATATATATATATATATATGTGTAACCCTATATATATATATATTTACAACCAAAAACCAAATTGCCTTATAAAGTAACATATCAGGTCCAATTTGTCTGGGGGAAATTGGAACACTGTACAATGAACCGTGATATGAAAAAATGTAATATGCGTTGCAGATTTTTTTGCTTAAGACGTATCAAATATTTTTATTAGAATTATACGCCTGCCCATCCGGGACCACGCTCTCTTTCTCGTTGTCCCTGGAAGGAGAGATCCCTCTTCTGGGCTCCTTCTCTGCTCTCCGCCCCTCTCCCCCATGTGTGTTCTGGAGGTGTTGCCCTTTAGAGGCTTGGGGGGAGTCACACACCGCCAGCCTGTGAGCCTGCATATGTGATTAAGGTCTGGATACATAACATTGACATTTTTACTGTGTGAGCTGTGTTTGTAAAATAAAGAAACACACAGAGTTGTACGTCAGTTATTAAGAGGCGGCAAAGCTGTTTTGTTGTCCTTTCCGCCGTGTAATTTTTTTACAAGCGATTCTTACCCGACAATATGTATTCGCTGGCGCGTTGGAGTCTTATACAAATTCTGATTCCTGCAAAGTGCTGTCTAACTCGCTGTGCGTCTAAACAGTTTTTACCGTGTGAAATCGGAACCGTACACTCCCACACGCCCAGTCCGCGTCGAGCTCCGGAGTAAACAAACAGGAAGCGTTGTTCTTACTATATGTCAGGACGAAGTATGATGATTAAAGATAAACAATGTTTACCGAGTCCTAATAGCGGCCATTTTGAGAGGAGACAACAGCCCCCGTGTGTGTCCGGTGTCCTACAGCTATTCGTCTTTCAACTATTCATCTCTACCGAGAAATATGAATAATAAAACACGGCTGACTCATTCAGAGTGCTCTGATTACACATTATTACATTGCAACGAACAAACATTTGTCTTGTCGACATTGTTGTTTTTCTACTTATTTAGCTAGAGTGCCGTTTTTCATGTCAAAGGGAGTCAGCTTGTTGGGGATCTATAACTCAACACGTAGAAATGGTGAGGTGCTTAAACATGCTGGTGGGAAATTCATATTGTGGAAAAAATATAATGTAAGATGATGAACAACATCATTCATTTCCATGACTTCTCCACACGGTATATTAATTAAGGCAAACTCTCATTGTGGAGCAAATGTCCGGAGCACTATCTAATCATGTTGTCCATTGTTTGTATATTTAATTTTAATGGGAAGTGAAATTTATTTTGTCGAATAAAGCTGGGCGAAAAAGCAAACATTGCACACCAATCTATTATCATAATAGAAACAACAAACCTATAGACCTAAAGAAGAGAGGCGAGGGGGAAACGCAGGAGAAGCATCAGAGCCTCGAAGACAACAACTTATGCAAAACAATCATTCCCAAAGGAATTATCTTCCGCGGCCCTAACTACAGCTTTGAACTCGGTGAAATAAATTAATTTCTGAAGTTTTTAAGTTTCCCTGCAGGCTATTCCAAACAAAGAGTGTACTTTCCACTCAGCCTAGAGAAATCAAAAGTTGGGACCATAAACTCGACCTTCGCGGCAGAGCTGCAATGTCTCATGCGATAAAAAGATACTTAGAAAATTAACACAAATATAAGCCTTGTATTTTACCAGTACATTATACGTAAAACGATCGCTTTAATGCATCCAAAATATGAAATAATGTTTTGCATGTATGGGTTTTGTATACAAATGCCCCATAATCTAGAAAAACCCTTAATCATTCTGAAAACTTTCCACAGTTTCAATTAAGGACTACTTTGTTATTTTTAATTAAGGGTTTGTTTACCACATCAAGTCTCCTCTGCATTATAATGAAATCGCCCCCGCCCCCGGACAACAAAAAATCCCATAATCACACTGAATATTCCTTAACTGCCGGGTGTCCTTCTGGATTACATCTGACAACAGTCACGCAGTCACTGTGGCCTGCACAGGAAGACAGAACACACAGTGTAGGCTATGCAAATAGCAAAATTTGCCACCTCTCACATTCACACCCCCACCTTCAAAAGGTGACACTTCCCATCAATGAATAAGTGCAGTCTGGGCTCTCGGTTTGGGTTGCCAAATCATATACTGAGGAGGTTTGTCCGTGAAAACAGTGCTGTGGTAGGAGTGAACATTGATGTGTGTGTATGTGTGTGTGTATTTGTGTGTGTGTGTGTGTGTGTGTGTGTGTGTGTTTGTACATGTGTGTGTGCGTCTGTGTGTTTTTTTTACCAAGTAATTAGCATTGCGTTTGCTGTTTAACTTTCTGAGTGCACCACATAGCCAATACATAAAAAATAGTGCTGATTAGTCTGATTTCTTTTTGCTGAAACTATGGTTGCATGTGATGCATTGGCACCACTAAAACTCTCATTGTTTTGCAATGGTTCTGACGAAGGGGAAAAACCCAATCTTTGGGACCGGTCCCCCAGGACTGTTCTGGTTGTGGAGCCGCACCACATTACTGCTGTGAATTATTATTTCCGCGGAGAGAAATAATGTTTGTAGGGACTCCTCCACAACTGCGATGATTTACGAGGACCGCGTTCCAAACGGGAAAATTTCGCTGCCTAATAAGATGTCGAATATCTACAATTGGTGATAGCTTCTCGCGGCGGCGGCGGCGGCGTGTTAGCGCTGGTGGGTCGGTGGCTGCGTGCGGTGGGGCCCCTGGACGCGGGCTCTAGCTGTGTCGTTTGAAGGGCCCCGGCATCGCACTAACCACACGTCTGCACCCTGGTGTTTGTTTGCGCTTTGTTGACTTTCAGTTGAAGCCGTCTTGTTAAGTTGAGTTAGCTACTTGAGTGCCCGCTGTGGGGGATGTGTGTTTGGGGGGGGGGTAAGTGCGTCCTGTCCCCCTGCGCTTTTAAAATTCCGTCCAGTCGCTGTTGACTTCTACTTCAGTTGTGTGTCGGTCGTTTGTTATTCTGCACACCATCTGCCTTTCAAATTCGGCTTTTTTATTTTTTAAACAAATGGCTTTGACGCCGTTGTAGTGTTGCGTTCGCTCGATTATACACACACAAGCACA
Organism: Pollachius pollachius; assembly: GCF_949987615.1. Taxonomy (NCBI): domain Eukaryota; kingdom Metazoa; phylum Chordata; class Actinopteri; order Gadiformes; family Gadidae; genus Pollachius; species Pollachius pollachius. Next base: position 3,776,325 of record NC_136936.1, on the reverse strand, counting down.
CACGTGCACACAAACCCGCGTACACGCGAAAGCACACAAACACACACACACACACACACGCGAAGACACTGGCAAACAAACACACCGCACACACTGGCACACAAACACACATACGCACAAATACACACACACAACCAACACACATGCACTTAATAATGACATAAAAATGTGGACAACAGATCCATAGGTTACCAAATAAACAAACTGGAGTAAATGTCACAGAGCCTTCCATCCTTTTTTGGATTTCAATCAATGTCAGAATCAATGTCACATTTGAAAGTTTAATGAGATTTGAATGCTGAAATCAAATCAGTCTGCTCTCTGTCCTCCTTCTAAGTAACCGGACCACCACAGGCCCACCCACCCATCCTGGGTGAGGGGGAGGGGAGGCTAGGAGGGAGGGTGGGTGTGTGGGAGGGGGACGAGAGAGTGACAGTGCTTCAGGCACTGTTGCCACAGAAACAGTTTAATTCCTGCTTTAGCCCGAGCCCCGAGAACCACCTCCCCCTCACCCACACCACCACCACCGCCGCCACCGCCAGCACCACCACCAACAGCACCACCTTTCTAATTCAATGTATGACCTCTCACAGGGGAGTTTGAGAAGTCTTCAGGCAGAGATCCGGCAGCTTTAGCTCGCTGGCCAAAGACGGATGAGCAGAGGAGAGGAGAGGAGAAGAGAAGAGGAGAGAGGAGAAAGGAGAACAGAGGAGGAGGGGGGAGGAGGGGGAGGGAGAAGAGAGAAAGAGGAGAGGGAGAGAGGAGGAGAGAGGGAGGGAGGCGAGGGAGAGAGGAGAGCAGAGGATGGGGGAGAGGGAGATAGAGAGAGAGAAAGAGGAGAGAGAGAGAGAGAGAGAGAGCAGAGAGCAAAGGAGAAGGGAGGAGAAGAGAAGAGAGCAGAGAGAGGAGAGTGGAGGAGGAGAGAGGAGAGCAGAGGAGAGGAGAGGAGGGGGGAGAGAGAGAGGGAGAGAGAGAGAGGGAGAGAGAGATAGATAAAGAGGAGAGGGAGAGAGAAATCAGAGAGCAAAGGAGAAGGGAGGAGAAGAGAAGAGAGCAGAGAGAGAGAGGAGAGGAGAGGAGGGGGGGAGAGAGAGGGGGAGAGAGACAGAGGGAGAGAGATAGAGGAGAAGGAGAGAGAGAGCATGACAGCCAGCTCGCCCTGGGCAAACACAGAGCTTTGGTCAGCCTTGAGGGGTGAACTTCTGTAGAGGGTGATGTGGAGCAGGAGGAAAGGGGGGGCAAAGGAACTGGGAACAAGATCCCCGCTCCCGACTCCATCATCACCGTCTTCCGCCTTTGATAAGACGACCAGCTGTCCGCAACATCCTGGCCTCGGGCTCCTGCGGGTTTGTTCACGGTGTTCCACCAGGGGCTAGGGGCCGGTCAGACCTCCCTCACAGAGCAGCGACCCGTGGCTGACACAGCCCAGGCCAGCAGGGGGATGGTGGGACCCAAACAACGCCTGTCCCTTTCCCGGCTTCTGGCTCGCTACGTTTGGCCCGGACACAAGCCCTGGTTCCCTCTTTTTGTCTTTTTAGCTCTCATCTGCTTGATCAGTCACAGAAATGGCAGCCGGGAAGATCAGCATAATGACTCACGACAGCAGACAGACAGACGACTCGGAGGAACATGAAGACAGGCATGTTACCCTCTGGTGTTCCTAATTGCCATAGAGATTTTTCATTAGGGCTTTTTATGGGAGCTGGAATGAAACGGGAGCATGTTGTAATTGGATATGCAAGCTCGCTAGCAAGTGAATAATAGATCTTAAGGAGTAACAAATAAAAAAGCTGTTTTGCATACGAGCGGAGAGAGAGAAAGAAAGAGGCTGGCGTTTTGCATATTGGAACTCAGTAATTAAGTTGAGTACGCTGGTCATTTTTTAAACTGATGGATGTTTTTTTTGGGAGTGGGGGGGGTGCTTTGTATGATGTTGATGGAGTGCGAGGGCACTCCATTCGTGATTAAAATTAACAGTATTAACTCAAAGCGTTTTACCTTATCAGCCTAATTGAATTGCCTTAAATATCTTTACCGCCGTGCGTAACCTGAGCTAGCTACTCCCCCCCCCATCCTTTTCATAAGCAGATATAAACTCAAACAATACCGTTCACAGCCCATAATCACCACCAACGCCGAGACCACTCGTGGCTTTAAACACAGACTTGCTTGTCTTCATAACATGCATAATTAATCGAGTACATGAAACAGATTCGACCGTCCACAATTTGTGACAATGTTATTATCCACACAATCGCAGCGCCGTCGCACACACAAACCCACCCTCCCTCCCTCCCTCCCGCACGCACGCACACACGCACGCACGCACGGGTGCATGGCTAAACACCCGGTGGGGTTCCGCCCCGGGTCCGAGGGCGTCCCTCGCAGCCTGCCCTCCGGTGGTGCTGTCATCAGACACATGATGAAACGCTAACAAAGAAGACATTAGAAAAGCAAACGGGGGACAGCTGGTGCAATCTTAGCAGAGCACAGCAGCGCTGGAGATGTCAGACAGTCATTTTGAGGCCCTGCCAAAAGCCACAATATGGCCACCAAAATTGCACTGCATGGGCAATTTGATATTCTGTACGGCATAAACAGTACTTAAAGAGGAGGGAAATGCCCGGGCCGCTGCTGAAATAGTAGGAAAACACACAGCGCAGCAGGTTTTAGCGGGGCTGCTGTACTTCTTGTTGGGCTGGTAGCTGTGGTAGAAGCGGTGGTGGTAGTACCTTTTAGAAACGTCTCAGGCTACCGCAGTACGTCTGACACTGTGCGCTATCAATCATTTGGAAAAGAAGACATGATTTTCGCACGCTCGACCGGATTAAAGTAGATCTATTTTGTTATTAACGCTCTCGACGGGCTCTGTTATTACCCGTGGGTCGGGACAGGGGTGCAGTGTTCTCATGCAATGCACTTGCAATCACCTTGTCTTGATCTTTGATCCTAAGTGCTTAAACCTCGACGGAGCACACTTAAACGCTCCCCCTTAGAAAAGTGCATCGGCAGGTCTAAAGGAGCAGTTTAATATTCAACGGCGTGGGCCTCGCATACATAACACCGTGGCGCCGTCGAATCCCTGTTCTCCACGCGGAGCGTTGGATGTGTTTGAGACGTACACTGCTGAACTACAGCACGGAAAACACAGTAGAAATTGTCGCTATCTGTTGAATAAAATAAAACACCTCCCTGATTTTGTGTGTGAGTGTGTGTGTGTGTGTGTGTGCATATCTATCTGTGTGTGTTTGTTTTTCAAGTGTGTGTGTGTGTATGTGTGCGTGTACGACAACGCAAGTTTGTCACTGCCTACGTGTATGTCGGTTTGTTTGTGTGTAGGTGTGTGTGTTTGCGTCAACGAGTGCAAATGTGTGTATGTCAACACATGTGTGCCACTGCCTGTGTGCAAATGTGTGTGTGAGTGTGCGCGAATGCTAACACATGTGTGCATGCGTCTGTGTGTTTCTGTGTGATTGTGTGTACGTTTGTGTGCCTGTGGGTGTGTGCATGTCAACACATGTATGTCACTACCTGTGTGTGTGTGTGTGTGTGTGTGTGTGTGTGTGTGTGTGTGTGTGCATGTGGGTCAGAGCCTCTGTACATGCATGTGTGTGCGCACGTATGTGTCGGCACGTGCATGCGTGGGCACGTGCATACACACACGTGTGCAACCGTTACAAGCCCGCGCGCGCACGTTGCGCACGTGTCACCCGCAGACGCACTGCGAGCTGCGGCTGAAATATTATCCTCGCATCAGGGCTTGTCTTCCATCACGCCCGCGACCTCTGGCCGCCCCCCCCCCCCCCCCCAGCCTCCCGTGATGGATGCCCTATTAGGAGCCCCTTTATTAGTGTACTTTAGCCGCGAGATAAACTTTGTAATTAATGTCTCACTCTGAGTATCTCTCATTTATTTCAATCGGATAAAGGTGACTCTTCCGGCCGGCCGGAGAGCACAATGGCCGCCACGGCGGGGGGGTGGGGAGACGGCGTCGGCGTTGGCAGACGAGAGAGGAGCCGGAACCCGCTGAAGAACCCCGTCCACCCCCCCTCCCCCTTCCTCGCCATCCATCATGTGGGAGGGGGCCGAGCTGGGTGGGTAGGGGTGCTCTGAGGAGCGGGTTCTATGACCGGGAGGAATAGGGAAGAACTAAAAATGGACACTGATAAAGAAGCACCTCTGTAGGTGAGGGGGGAGGGGGGAACAGAGAATGGGTCTCCTGGCCGAGAGATGTGGAAATACGATACTGCGCTCCATTATACTGCAGTGTGCTGTTCTGTGCTATGCTGTACTCTGAAGCACTATACTATTCCATACCGCTATACTATACTATACTCTAATGTAATGTACTATACTATTTCCTATCATGCTATACTATACTCAAAAGTCCATACACGTACCCCGCTATACTATAGTCTAATGTAATTTCGATACTATTTCATACCACGCTATACTATACTGAAATGTAATTTAGTATACTATTTCCTACCATGCTATACTATACTCAAAAGTCCCATACTAAACTCATCTCATACCATGCTATACTACCCTGTAATGTACTATACTATACTACGGCATACCATCCTGCACCATTCTTTAATATACTCTACTATACTCTCTCCTGCATATCATGTCATCATAGTAAACCATCTCAAACTCTACCCCACTCTACTTCAGCGACTTGTTTACCATAGATGCGCAGTACAGCCATCCGGTCCCCCATGCTAGCCTGCGGGGTTGCGGTAAGCTTGCAGCGGTGCGCTGGGGCCCACGCCTCATTAAAACCAGCTGATGAATGATATACATAACGACGGAGGAGAGCAGCCTTTCACTGCTCTCCCTCCGCCACGACGCTCACCAGTCGCTCCTTCCTTTTAGGAAACGGTCCCCCCTGTTTACTTAACCTTTCGGCAATCCTCATTAGCCGTGAAACACAGGCTCCTGTGTCGGGCCGCCAAGGGCAGACACAATGGGCAGATGGAGTGGCTCTGAGACACATCACTTAGTGAAGCTCAGATCAGGTCACTCTCTCGGCCGGCCTGCTGCTAGCCGCCGTCGCTTGGCCCGCACGCACGGTCCGGTCGTAGCACGCCGCTGCGTTATGCTCCCGCTGTGCTGAAGCTAACCGGTAATATCCCAGGACTAGCGTAGCTCCCCAGCTTCCCCCATGGGCTCTTTAAGGTTAGGCAAAGAGACGTTCCCAGGGCAGGGAGATGGGTGTTTGTTGGTGTGTGTTTGTGTGTGTGTGTGTGTGTTTGTGTGTGTGTGTGTGTGTGCGTGTGTGTGTGTCCGTGTGTGTGTGTGTGTGTGTATAGGTGTGTATGTGGGCACTGCCAATTTTCATTTCACTGCATTTCTTGTATACGGAAGTGACCAATACACCTCTTGAATCTTGAATCTTGTGTACGTTTATGTGTGTGTGTATGTTTATGTGTGTGTATGCGTGTGTGTCTGTGCACATGCACTTGTGTGAGCGCTTGCATCAAGCGTACGTGTGTGTGCCTATACATTCATTCCTACTCCTTTAAAAGCATTCATTTGAGCTCTAAATAACCTACAGGAAGTCATAAAAAACGGCATTCGTTTTTTCGCTTGAAATACCCTTGACGTTTTTTTCCCCTTGCACCACGAGGGAGAGGACAAAACGCAGGGCCGATGGCACAGGGGGGTAATGGGATATGCAGTCATTTATTCTGCCTCTAGTTCATGCTCTCTGGCCAAACGACATCTTGGCACAGCGCCACGCTCCTACAGTAGCTCCCGTGGAAATCACAGCCCTTATTAATCCAAGCTATGCTAGAGCTCTGATTATACACAGCCATAAAAGACAAACAGCTTCGGTTCACGCACACGTACACACATATACAGGCACGCACGCAGGCACGCACACACACACGCAGAGAGACAGAGGCTCTCACACACACATGCAGGCACGCACGCAAACACCACACATACACACACACTCACACACACACGCAGCCATGTAGGCACACGAACACACACACACTCACACTCACCCACACCCACACAAACACTCACACACACACACACACCCAACCAAACACACACACACACACACACACACACACAGTCGTGAGAGCGAGCCATGCTCTGCTTCATCCAGCAGAGGAAATATGTGCAATTACATTTTCAAGGGAGATTCAAGGGTGCGGGTGCTTGACTGTGTCCCTCGCTGCTCGGCTGTTAGCATTACATTGCATCATATTTTATTAAATTGTATGCAAAATGGATGTTATACCCACTGGGGGGTCCGGTCTAAAATGAGCCACCAGAGGCCTGAGTAGCAGGCACACAGTCAACAATAATTACACGTATTTACGAGAAAATTATTTCTTAAAATACATTTCCGGGGGTGGACGATGTTCTCACGATGACATTTTCAAACTCCGTATTTGTCACGATCCCACAACGAATAAAAATAAAGAACCATCTCCATAACCAGCTAAATCAGTTTAGGCGAGCGGCAAAGAGCCAAGCGATCCCTAGCGGCGGCGGCGGCGGCGGCGGCGGCGCGCTAGCAGCTAGCGGGCGGCGGGGCCCAGCTAGCCCCGTCCGCCTGCCCGCCGGCCCGTTAAAACAGATGGCCCGTAATGTCAGCCGTTACCGCGCGGCTTCTCCTTCCGCCGTTTGGTCCCTCTCAGGTCCCACAGGTTGTTTTAAACGCTCCGCCAAAGGTCACCGCTGACGTGGCCGAGTCAACACTGGGCGCCCGTTAGGCTAACATGTTTTGTCTCTCTCTAAAAACACTCGGCTGGACGGGGGGGGGGGGGGGCGCTGGAGGAGACGGCGAAGTCAGGGCTTTCTCCGTAGTACTCCCGTCAGGTTTTCTTCTTCTCCTTTTTTTTCTTTAAGTGGGGTTGCTTCTCCAATCAGTTAAATCAACAGCATCTCCCCTCTCCCCCCTCCGCCTGGAGAGGGTGGAGTGGCAGGTGAACCGTGGCACCGTCACCACCAACCCCACCCCCTCATCCCCCCCCACACTCTCCCTCTCTTGCTCTCTCTCTCCATCTCTCTCTCCCTCTCTCACGCTCCCTCTCCCTCCATCTCTCTCACTCTCTCTCGCTCTCTCTCTCACACCCCTCTCACTCTCTCCCCCTCTCTGTCTATCTCTCCTCTGTCGCCCTCTCTCTCTCCCCCTCTCTGTCTATCTCTCCTCTGTCCCCCTCTCTCTCTCTCACACCCCCCCCCCCCCCCCCTCACGTTATCAGCTCCCTGTTTTTTTTACATTTTTCCCCCCTGAATGGCAGGACTTCAGCGGTTCCCCGTATCGACAGTGACACATCCCTGTCGCCCTCCAGGGTTACACAGGAAATCCATTACCGGTCGCGTCGCTGAGGCTGAGGCAGCGGCAGCGACGCCCGTCCGCCCCGGAGAATTACCCGCGCGCCGCACGTTTCTGGGGGGGGGAGGGGAGGGGCGATGACAGACAGCGGTTGGCACGCCAACCATACAGTAGAGCAGCAGCACGGTAGGGGAGACTCGATTGACAGTTTGGCTCTGTAATACTTTGATCATTTGGAAGGGTTTAGTCTAGTGGGGGGGGATGTCGGACTCCCGGTCTCACCCCCCCCTCCCGGTCACTTTGGATAATAGAGATACATGCAACACGGATCAGTCGCGCTAAATCAGTCGTACTTCCTGATACCTCCTACTTCCTGTTTGAACAGGATGTACGGTATTATTCCCGCGCCAAGATCGTTCACTTAAGGTTCCCAGTGGTTTGTGCCGGTTGAGAGCGAAAACAACATGATGTGGAGGCAATATACCAGGGGCACGGTAAGTTTGGCAGGTGAAAAGGCTGCTGACTTTCACACCATCTGGTGACCTGCTCCTCCTCCTCCTCCTTCTCCTCTTCCTCCTCCGCGATGATGAAACAAAGGAGCGTCCCTCTCCCCGGTGCGACCGGGGACGCGATGGAACCTCAAATCATTTGTGATATCTCCGTGGGTGTCCTTCAGCGAAGGGTCTGTAGGTCACCCCATCGACCGTGTTAAACAAATAATATTACACACAGATTGCAATACAATTGCTATTTCTCCGCTTGGTGAATTACGAGGCGGAGGGGGCCCGGAGAAATTGAATAGCTGGCGAGGATTCAGAAAGCTGACAGTGACTGTGACTATGATGAAGCATCTTCCTGTAAGCACCGGTTGCTCTGCCAAGTCCTCGTCAACAACAAAACCTCCACCGTCTGCATCTCCCTGCGCCATGCGCTATGATAAACAGGTCGCGGGCGGAGAAGCTATCTGCTAAAATCGGGGACATAAACAGACCGGCACGGGGCCACCGCCCCGCAGGACACCGGCATCGTCCAGGTCACCGGCCGAGAGGTCAACTCATCTTCATGTATCCGTTATGCTGCTCACTCGGCTCGCGAACCCCAACGCCCCCCCCCCTGCCGCTATTCTCTCCGGTAGAAGACCCCCGTTGTCGTTTCGATCGAGGGCCGAGAGGACCGAGAAGACAGAGAACATGGCGAGGGAAAACCGACTCTAAATGAGACTGGAATACAGGGGACCGCACTGATTGGTTGATTTGAGTCGGAGCTCTGTCTCTAGGAGGAGCACGGGGGGCAGATTGCTGTTAAGAAAGTCTAATTTGTGCCTGCAGTATCACACATGGCGCAAGTGCTAAAATAGCATGCATATTATGTAGCCACACCTGTAGACACGCACGCACAAACACGCACACACACACACGCACACGCACTAGTAAACAGTCACGGGCAAACATCACAGGGAATATTTTTTTGCTGAACTCACACGGGAGAGATAGGTTATGACAGGAGTAAAGTGGTTATCTGAGATTAGAAATGTCTATCCTTCACCTGAAATCATATTTCTCACTCCACACTTTATCTGTCAGCAACACCTGTTGCAATAACAAGTCAAATGGACACATGAGGGACAATTCACCTGCCAATATCCTTTTAGTGGCGCGACGGGGAAAGGAAGCCATGCATACGGCACGCCATTTAAAGGCGCTCTTTGATGTGCAAATGTGTACAAAGTCGGGTGAATCGTAAAACCACGTTTCATAGTAAACAAACATTCCTGGGCTGCAAAACACGCTTTCACAAATATGGGCTATTTTCCCCCAACCAAGAAAATCAACGGCTCATGACGGCTCGAATGTGTCAGGCGACACACACGAAACGCGCGTCGCGCTAAAAACGTGCGTCGATAGACAACAACACGACGGCACACGACCACGTCGGCCCCTCGCACACGCCTTGTTGACCCCCGGGAGACGGGCGTGGTGAAGGGTGGGCGGGGCCCCTGATGTGGCCCCTTATGTTGCTCGGCCGTGTTTATCGATCACGTGTCGAGGGCTCTGCGGACACCGTGGGGACATTTTGTGCTTTGACAAGAGCTCAGTGGAGGAAGCACCCTGTGTTTAAAGGTCTGAAAGCCTATGTTTATGTGGCTGCTGGCCTCAAACTACGTGTGGAGCAGAAAACTGGCCCGTTTATCTTTTCACTCTCACAAAGAAAACACGTGACCTTGCCCACCCCCACGCTTCGAGGAAACGCTGATGAATCATCGACACACAACAACAAGGATGGAGGATTTCGTCAGAGAGTTATGGTTGATCACTTGCGGTGACGCGCGTTGGTTTGCACGCAGCTGCATCCGTCCGTATATACGTTAACACGTACCTTCTCTTAAAGCGACAGGGCGCTCTGTCAAGTGAAATACTTCTTTGTTTCAGCCTTCGTTTATAAACAGTGTATCACTCTCTATGGGGATCCTCATGTTTTTATGTTTGAGAATAAAGTGCAGATGACTTAGGCCGGCCATAACGGCGCGCCAAGCGATGGTTGGAGTCGGAGTCTCGTTATCCACGCCTCGCCTTGTTGTGATGGAATTTACTACTCTGACAAAGCACGCCGCGCCTGCACACTCATTTACATACCAATGATGAAGTGGCATAAAACACATTTCTATAGGGCAGGACTGGCTATCTCTCTGCCACACGCTGCAGCCGCAGACGAAACACGGGCACGTCCATTCGGGAGACGCAGACTACAGGCTGCATGTCACAGCGAGTATCCACAGAGAACGGCTCGGCGTAGGGTGTCCATGTGGGACTTTGTCCAGGTTCAACTGAAGGTGTGTTTTTTTTTCCTGCGCTATTGATTGGTGAGGTCGTTAGTAGAGAGATTAAAATCGCCAGTGATCATGGCTGCTGGGTGGTGGTTGCTCTCTCTCTTTCTCTCTCTTTCTGTCTCTCACTCTCCCTCTCTCGCTATCTCTCTTTCCCCCTCTATCTCTCCCCCCGTCTTTCTATCTTTCCTCTGCCCTCTCTCTCCTATCTCTATCTCTCCTCTCTCTCTTTATCTCTCTCCTCCTTCCCCCCCTCCCCTCTCTCCTCTCTCCCCCTCTCTCTTCCCATCCCCGTCTCCCCTCCTTCTCTCCCTTTCTCCTCTCTCTCCTTCTCTCCCCTCTATCACCCTCTTTCTCTCTCCTTCTCTGTCCCTATCTCTCTCTCTTCCCTCCCCCCCCCCCTCTCCGTGTTTGGACTACAGATGAGCGGGGCGGGTTCGCGCGCCAGCCGCAGCAGAGGCAGAGACGGCCACATTAACTCTATGCAGAGTAGCGCTCGCAGTAGAGTGCAGAGTGATGTGATGTACTGTCCTCCAAGCCACTGATGGAGGGCCGCATTACGTCACAGCTGATGGATCCAGAGTCCCGGTGCAGCGCGCCGCTCCATCACCAACACCCCATGCTGGCAGTGTGTGTGCATTAGCGCCGCTGACAGCCAGCAGAAATGAGTTTCTGCGAGGAGCCATAAACACGGCGCGCATATATACATGGATAAAGACGGGAGTAAGAAAGGCACTGCATCGTCTTCCCCCCGGATATACAGAGTGACAAAGACGCGCCAACCCCGCAAAAAAACATAAACACAGGGCGCACTGAGATCGAGGAGAACACATCTCTTGTTGTTGTTGTTGTTGTTGTTGTTGTTGACGGTGGATTGTTTGCCGGAGTCGTATTGTTACCTAGAAAATACACAATTGAGGCAAACTCTGCGCCACTCCCACTCAAACGCAGACAGGAGTACAGCGAGTTCAACCGTTAACACGCGTCACGCCGGGACACAGAGCTGCAGCTATCACGCCTGCTGTTGTTTTCTACCCATCCTGGACCAATAACACAAACCCCCACTAAAACAACACCCGTCTCCCCTGACACTGATCCATAACTCCCCCGATGTTGTCGTCGTTTAGCGTCACGTTGTACCTCCAGCGTGTGTGCGGCTCCCTCTACCTCACCACGGCGACATCCCCCTGCCCCTCCTACCCATCTCTCCCCCCCCCCCCCCCCCCCCCCCACACACAAACTCCCCCTTCCCCTGTGACAGCATAACCTGCAGCCGCCAGGTCACCCGTCAGAGAGACGCACAAGAGTTATGTAAAACCGCCACTTCTGTTCCCGACCGCCTGACAAGCGCTACGCCGCCGCCGCCGCCGCCAATGCCGCCGCCGCCGCCGCCGAGTGCCATCTGCAATGCTAATTTAAAACATTCATGCCGCGATTCGCCAGTGATGAGGAGCTTCAATCACATCTCCCATACAGACGTTCAGCCAGCCAGGTGGGGGGGCGGGGGGGTGCATCTGGAGCAGTCGGTATGGAATAGAGAGCAGAATGCGTCTTGTTCTGGGTGTGTGGAGTGTGTTCCGATTCCGACTCAGTGACACTTATATTCTTTGTTGTGTGTGCACGCGTGTGTGTGTGTGCGTGTGTGTGAGTGCATGTGTGTGTCTGTGTGTCTGTGTGTGTGTGTGTGAGAGAGAGAGCATGTGTGTGCATGTCTGAGAGAGAGGCATCTGCGTATATGTGTGTGCGTGCGCACAAGTGTGTGTGTACGTGTGTACGTGTGTGTGCATTTCTGTATGTGCGCATATCAACGATGTCACTGATCTGTCTCAGGCAATTGGAGGAGAAAAAAGCATGTCTTCTTATGTTACTTCATGCAGATCAAAGCCATATTTCGCCTTTGAGTTATGTCCATGATGGTGGTCTTCGGTGATTAGTATTCCTCTGATTCTCTGGGATTGATTCCTCAGAGTAAATAGAAGGTCAGGACTGCTTAGGACAGAAACATGGGGGCAGAACGGCTCATCAGATCGGGCAAGATAGGGGTTGAGGCGCTTGACACCCAGCCCCCGTTGTCCGAACCTACCTCTAGGCATCCTTGAGCGCATGGCCCGACCTGACACGGTCCGTACGGACGCACCAAACGATGCATCGTAAGCGGCTTTGAAACCGAGATGTCAGCGGAATAATAACAGTAATAGCATATTTTTGGACGGACCATAATCTATCACTATGGAAATGAAACCCGTGGACAGCAGCAACAGGTACTTTTCTAGGCATTTAAAGACTACAATTCACCTTAGACGTGAGATTACAATTACACAGCAGGCAGAATTATGTGTCAACACAGGTCGTTTAGAACAGCAGTCCGCTGTGGGACTGGCCAGAGGGATTCAGAGTGTTACGTAGGGCTGGACTATGGTTATATCAGCAGTGGGAGAGTACTGTTTTTACCAGCTCGCAAGGGCAATTTCTTTTTCACGGGAAATATTGATGATTGTTTACCCTCATGTTTGACTGAAAGCAGAAACCTTGATTTTTCGCGCATTACGTGCACCTTCTCGTAAACACATGCACTCCTCCTAACCTCACTCTCAAGCCGTTGTGTCTTCCGTGCACGCTCCCACGTGCACTGTTGGCCCTGCATACCAAGTGCTTATCAACCGCAATGCTAATGTGACCTTTACTATCAGAAACAAAATTATGAATGAGATTTAAATTCAATAGCTGGCAGCCATAAGAGATATTTTCTCTGACTTGATGAGAGGCCTGCAGCAGAGGGTGGCTACAATGGGAAGGTGTCTCGGTTAAATGGAGCCATCATGTTACAGCGACGTCAGCTTAGGTGTGTTTACACAAAACTGTGTTTTAATAAAGCAGGACTAGATGTAATAGAAACTATTTGGATAGGTGGCCGTCTGCCGGGCGGTCCGTTGATATATCAATTAACGGTCCATCTGTCTGTCCTGCAGCCATCATTGATTCGTCCATCTGTTCGTCTGTCCATCTGTCCAGCCAGCATCCTGCACCTTCCCATCCAACCATTCATCTGTCCTTTCATCTGTCGTCCGTCCATCTGTCCATCCAACCCTCATCCAATCATCTGTCATCATCCTCTCATCCATCCATCCCTCCATTCATCATCCATTCGTCACCCAACCACTCATCATCTATCCCTCCCCTCAGAAATTAAATATTTTCAACTTTTGGCGTAAATTAATCACGAGAAGATTCTAATTAAACAAACAAACTTTGCAATGAATCAAAAGAATTCAACACAGAACTAATAAGAGAACATGGCGTTTAGCAAGGCTACTTCAGAAACTTTACCCGAAGAAAGTTATGCTCAAACAGATTACAAATGAAGTCTGGATTAAATGTAATCAGTGTTGGTTAATGAACTGGCATCTGTATTGTCAAACAGAAATGCCGTGCATTACAGATATGGAACCAAAGCAAACAATTTCCAATGTTGTGATTTCTTATGCTGGCAATAAATCATACCCATACTCAGACAGGCACATGCACACGCATACACATATGCACGCACGCACTCAAGCACGCACGCACGCACGCACGCACGCTGGCACGCAAGCACGCACGCACTTGAACAGACAGACATACGCACACACACAAACCCACACACACATGGCCGAAGACACAAACTCACACGAGCGTGCACAAACACACATAAACACACACGCACGCACGCACACACACACACACACCCACACACACTCAGACCCACATTATGAAATGCCCTTGAGCCACCGGGGTAAAGGTAATAGAGATCCGTGCACAAAGAGCAGCGCACCTCTATAGCAGGCGGTGTGGAGCCCAACAGGGCGGCGAAGAGTCCCTGCTGCTGAATCCTCTCTAATCAGATGCTGAAACACTGCGGCGCGAGCACGGCCAGCGCCTGTCAGACGGCAGGATTACCAGCGGCTTTGCGTAATGTGTTTGCACCGGAGTGTGTGCTTATTAAGCCCCCGACATTGTAATCTCAGGATTTCCAAAAAGGAGACCAACGGTTACGATGGCTATCATTAAACACACAGTGTCACATTACGCTGTTTCCTCCGGTTCGGGGGGGCTGGGGTGTGGGGAAACCGCGTGGCAGCATTAAGAAATGGAGAAACGCGGTCGTCGCACTGTACCGGAAAAAAAACCCCTTTCAATTACAGTGTTCTCCCGTCCGTTTCATCTTAACGCGCGGCCTGCGCGGTGTGCGCCTCGCCGGACAGAGCGACGCGGCGACGCCCAACTTTAGTTTCCCAACAAACTCCTGCAGGCGGTGGGAGGGACGGGCCCCGCCTGTCCAGATTGAGGTGAGAGGAGGGGAGGTCTCCCGCGTCTCCCGCCATCTGCTCCCCAAAACGGGGAGGGGGGATGGGGAGAGAGAGAGGAGGGAGGGAGGGGAGAGGGCCATTTTAGACATGCTGAACACACAGTCCTTCAAGCTAAGCAAGCGCCATCAGCCCCCATGACATCATCGACTAAGGCCGGGGCTTTAAGGCTAACGGAACGCGCCCCTTTTATGTTTCCATTTACATTCAGGGCATTTAGCAGACGCTTTAATCCAAAGCCACTTACAATAAGTACATTTGTCGGAAGAAAGAGAAACAGCAATATGTCGCCGTCGGTACAGTAAGGATGTTCGTAGAACCGAATGCCGGGCACTATCGATCGCTAGCTTAACGCGTTCCCCGTATACAACAAAGATAGCTAGGATATGATGCTACACGATGCCAAGTACTATTTTTTAAGTGCAGGGACGTACAACATACAATAAGTGCTTACATTAAGTGGCAGGATGTACAACATACGATAAGTGCGTAAAGAGGGGTTTAGGCCTCAACTTTACAGGCGAGGGGAGCGGCCGTTCTCATGGGCGACCGCCGTGCACAGGCCCGCTTCGGGAGAGGGATGTTCAGTGGAGCTCTCCCTATATCATCTTCCCCCTGAGATCACTGCACCCCCACCCCCATCCTCACCCCCCCACCTCACCCCCACCCCTTCAGAAGCACCACACAGAACCCTCAGTGTGGGCCCCAGACAGGGAGAGAGAGAGAGAGAGAGAGAGAGAGAGAGAGAGAGAGAGAAGGAGCAGCAGAGAGGCTGGGGGAGAGGCGGTGGGTGGGCCGGGTGTGTGGGGGTCCACAGTAAGTGTGGGGTACCCGCGGATGGGGGGGTTTCCGTGTCAGTGGGCTCATCTTACAGCACCCCCCCCCCCCCCCTCTCTCCCCCCCCCCGCCAACCCGACGGAGGCCGGTGTCATCCCCCTGGGCCCAGATGGGAGTCGGTGGGCAGCTCGGTGACAGCTGGTGAAGGGTGGTCCGGCCTCATGCATAATGGAGGGCCGGGTCAGCGGACTCCGCCGCGGAACCGGGCCGACCGGCGGATCTGGCCGGCCGGCTGTGCCACGGCGGCGGTGGCGAGGAGGTGTTTCTGTCCTACCTACTCGGGATTCACCGCGCATGCATGGCACTGGTTACTCCGAGACGTGTGCGTGTGTGTCTGTGTCTTTGTGAGTGTGTGTGTGTGTGTGTTTTTCTGTGTGTGTGTGAGTGGGTGTGTTTGTGTGCGTGTGTGTGTGTGGCTCCTTGCGATGCGTGGCCGATGCCGGCATCACGGTGATTTCCGTGAGTGTGGGCGGCTTTTTGCGCGAGGACCACCGCAGTGGATTTTCGGGTGGAAGAAGAATACGTTGTCAGTGCACCCTTGGGAGATTCGTGGGTTTTTCTTTGAGGTGTAAAAACTGCAAACGGACGCTCAGTAAGAACGGCCCACAAATGTTTCCGGGTGGGGCGTGACTGCCCCGCCCGGTCTGTTTACGCTGTGTTTGGGCTACCTACCCGGGTGGGCCCCTTGTGTGTGTGTGTGTGTGTGCGTGTGTGTGTGTGTGACTCTGCGGTACATCACCTCAATCTCCCCAAAGCCCGCTGTTCACCCCCCGCCCACCCCCGGGCCCATCCACAATCACGGGAGTGAGAGAGTGCTTACCTAGAGGAGAGGGACAGAGGGACAGACGTTAAATCAGTGAGCATAATGTTCTAGTGAGCGGAAGACTCGCATTGCACAGATTAGCCCATTCCTCCTCCTGCGCGCGGTGGCACCACATGTTTTTGTTAAGAAAAAAGCCATCTCCAGCTCCAGGTGAAATGGAGGAGCGGGAGATTATCTCATACATTCTAGTGCTCAGCATTTTCCCATACATCTAAAGAGAGGGAGAGAGGGAGAGAGAGGGAGAGAGAGAGAGAGAGAGAGAGAGAGAGAGAGACAGAGAGAGAGATATTTATGCATCTCCCAGAACGACAGTGAGGTGTCTTTCAGGGAAGGGAAGAATACGAGCAATGCAAATTCATATTGACAACAACACGTGTACGGAGTCAACCACCCCCCCCCCCCCCCCCCCTCCTGTAAAGATGCAATTTGATTGAAGAACAGAACGGGAAAAAAAGCACATACACATTACTTCTGTCACCGTCCCTCGCGTTTGGGATATTTACAGAACAAACTAAACTTGTGTCTTGGATGAGAAGAGAAGAGAAGAGAAGAGAATTGAAGAGAAGAGAAGAGAATTGAAGAGAAGAGAAGAGAAGAGAAGAGAAAGAGAAGAGATCCATGCGGTGGTCCAAACTGAAGGATGGGAAAAGGGGTGAAAGTGGTTTGGCGTGTGGAGGGGGTCCAGGACAGCAGCGTGAGTGAAGTGTTGTGTTGCCCGGCCTCAATGCGGGGCTTCAATGAAAACTCTGGGATGTCTCCTCGGACCCCCGGATGTTGCTTCGGGTGCCACCTGACTCTCAGCACTCTGGGCCAATTCCCCCGCTCCTGCTAACTGTTGCAGGTCTACCCATCTTCCACCGAGCCCCTTGCCAGGGAAAAGCAGCAGCCGCACAAACAGGTCGAACAAAAGAGATAACATCGTGTGACGACCAAGCAAAGAAGAAGAGAGAAGCGCTTTAGTTTGGTTGTTTTTGTGCAGCGAAGCAAACTCCTCAGCTCTTCACCACGCCGTGCCATTCTTTATTATGGTTCACTTCACTGTGTTCACTCGGCCCGTCACAGCAGAGAACCGGCTAAACACAGAAGATACTCTTTTAAACAAGAGCCAACCATCCAATACGATAAATGTGTCAGAACGGAAATCCGGGGGATGTCCAAGCGTGGAGGGCTTCAGACAGAGTTATGGAGATGTACAGACACGCCGGGACGGGCCGCGGCCGTAATAAGGAGCAGAACCCCAAAGGTCGGGGTGGTTCTGCCTCCGGACCGAACGTTTCGGAACAAATGAATGGAAAACGTCTGCGAGGGGATGAGTGACAGCTAAGTCTAAGTCCAGCCCCCCTCCAGTGGAGTGATCCGGGGTCATCATTAAAGGCCCTCCGTCCTTTCATTAGAATGTAAGACCCTTGTAACTCCTCCAGGGTGCCCTTTTTATTTAACGAGCTTGGATGTGACAGCCAAAGGAAGCGGGCGTGCAAGGAGAGAGAGAGAGGCGCGGCCCCGTGGAAACACGAGCCCGGAGAAAGGTACATCAGGACGCACACACGCACACACAAACGCCGTCCGGCCGTCGCCGCCGCCGCCGCCGCCGCCGCCGCCGATAATAAGAAGAAATGCATCAGTGGTCAATGGTTAGAAGCAATCCGAGGTTGTCTAAGTTAGCTGCTCTGCCTGAGCAAGGGGCTGGCAACTGCCAATTCAATGAATAGAATTAGCATTGACATTCCGAGGGCTCTGGGAACAGGGAGCCAATCCTCTGGCCCCTCGCTTTACTCCGCTTGGCTTTCCTTTTTTTTTCACCTTTTATTTCGGCTGGAATGTGCCCATAAATTTTGCCCTCTGATTTTCACCCAACTCGTGTGACTTTATTTTATTTATTTATTCTGAGTGTGTGTCTGTATGTGTGAGTCTGTGCTATGTTTTTTTTTTTTTTTCCCGCTCGGATCAATTTGCACCCAGAGAGCCGTACAGGAAATAATGAATTAACTGCAAGTTCATTATAATACTGCTTCCTGCTCACTTGAGAAATTGCTAGATTGGAAGTTAATAGGTTTCCGCCATACTTTCTTACAGCTGTCAACATTGCCCGGACTACCTCCTAGAACCGGGTTGAAGGCCTCCACGGCACAACAGAAAGGAAAAGAAACAGAGTTTAATTTTCTTTTAACTTCCACCAGTGTGTCTGCTTTTCAAGCACACATACAAATGCGCGTACACAGACAGACACACACTCATACACAAAGAAGCGTAGCCTCCTACGTTAACGAGACACCTAAGTTTACTAACCAACTCTCTCTCTCTCTCTCTCTCTCTCTGTGTCTCTCTGTCTCTCTCTCTCCCTTTCAGTCTCTCTGTCTCTCCCTCTCTCTGCCTCTCTGTCTCTCTCTCCCTCTCTCTCCTCTCTCTCTCTCTCTCCCTCTCTGTCTCTCTCCCTCTCTCTCTCCTCTCTCTCTCTCCCTGTCTCTCTCTCTCTCCCTCTCTCCCTCTCTCTCCCTCTCTCTCCTCTCTCTTTCTCTCTCTCTCTCCCTCTCTCCCTGTCTCTCTCTCTCTCTCCCTCTCCCTCTCTCTCCTCTCTCTTTCTCTCTCTCTCTCCCTCTCTCTCTCTCTATCTCTCTCTCTCTCTCCCTCTCTGTCTCTCTCTCTCTCTCTCTCTCTCGCTCTCCCTCTCTCTCTCTGTCTGTCTGTCTCTCTCTCTCTGTCTCTCTCCCTCTCTGTCTCTCGCTCTCTCTCTAGCATGGAGTTAAGTTTCACTGTGGAAGTGGAGTGAAGAGAGGATGCGTTTAAACAGCGGAGTTCTGGGTTGCAAAGGGCCGCCGTGACGATGATGCACGGTGCCAGGCGTCTCTTGTCCTCTTCACAGGAAGCGGGAACGCACTCGCTCAAGGACTGCTCGTATGGCTCACACACTCTCGATGGTGAATATACAATCAAAGCCGACAAGCTCCTTTGCTCCTGACTCTATTGCTTTCTCCCCTTCTCAACTTCTACTTCTGTAGCCTCCCTCAATAATCGACAGAAGTTATGACCGTGTCAATAATTATTGTCAAATACAAATAAACAGGGAACTGAAATGATATTCTCTTTTGAGTTATCCTCGAGCAAGGGTTTTAAAAGAAATAACCCTGAACTCTATCAGAACTGTTTCTTACGTCTTCTGTTCGAAACAGAGGGTTTATCTGAATCAAGTCTGGGGATCTACAATGTCTTAATCTAAAACAACTCCACCTGTGCCACAAAAAAGTAACAAACTAAGTTAACCCAACTGTTGAATACTTGATAGCATAACAATTTCATCAAACGACAATGTAACTACATTAACACCAGCATCCAACACTAGCACGAGAGCGAGAGCTCGGATGTTTTCTGATAATCGAGGGAGATCATATCAATTATCAATTACACTTAAAGGGGGTCATTGCAGTGGGGGGTGGCGGGAGTGGGCGGGACTCAACGCGCGGAGTGAAGGGCAGGGGGGGGGGGGCGACCAATGAGATAACGAGAGATACGGGGCTTGGCAGACGAGGCCCCGTCCATTCATCACGGGGAGCCCAGGTAATAGGACTTGAGAGCGCCGCTAATGGCCGACGACAGGCCCTCTGTAGGAGAGATGAAAGGTGTGCCATTACGGGGCGCGGACGGGCGAGAGGAGAGGCCAGGCGGCTAATGATTCATTAGAGGCGTCCACGAGCAGACAGGCTGAGAGCCAAAGGCCAGGGCTCCTTTTTAAAAGACTCAATACCCCGGCTGACACTAATTGTGGCCGTCAGGATAGCATGGATTTTCATGGCGGATAATAACAGTCTGCTCCCCTGTGACACCTTGGCCTGTTAGCCCTGCATTACCCCGCGCCACACCGCCGGCCCCACGCTGGCACGGCGGTGCCAGCTCCCCACTGGAACTGTTGGACTTCATCAGCTCACAGCCGTGATGAGCAGGTGATGCTCGCGGCCCTGACGAGGCACACCGCCGTGCAACTGCATGTGCTGGTTAATCAATGTTTCTCCCTGCCCCTGCCCCCCTCCTCCTCCTCCTGCGTCTCCTCTTCCTCTTTCCCCTCTTCTACCTTCCCCTCCTCCTCCTCCTCCTCCTCCTCCTCCTGCTTCTCCTTCTCTTCTCCCTCTTCTTCTTCCCTTCCCCCAGCTCCTCCTCCTCCTCCCCATCCTCCTCCTCCTCCTCCTCTCCCACTCCTTCCTCCTCCCCCTCCCTTTCCTCCTCCTCCTCTTCCTCCTCCCCCTCCTCCTCCTCCCCCTCCTCCCCCTCCTCCTCCTCCTCCTCCTCCTCCTCCCCCTCCTCCTCCTCCTCCTCCACCTCCTCCTCCTCCTCCTCCTCCCCCTCCTCCTCCTCCTCCTCCTCCTCCTCCTCCCCATCCTCCTCCTCCCCCTCCTCCCCCTCCTCCTCCTCCCCCTCCTCCCCCTCCTCCTCCTCCCCCTCCTCCCCCTCCTCTTCCTCCTCCTCCTCCACCTCCCCCTCCTCCTCCCCCTCCTTCTCCTCCTCCTCCTCCTCCTCCCCCTCCTCCTCCTCCTCCCCCTCCTCCCCCTCCTCCTCCTCCCCTCTTCCTCCTCCCCTCTTCCTCCTCCTCCTCCTCCTCCTCCTCCTCCCCCTCCTCCTCCTCCTCCTTGTATCCGATCAGTCCAGGGCGTTCCGGTCGGCTCCAGAAGGAGCCGAGACGAGCAGCCGGGGGTGGTGGGGGATGGTGGGGGGGAGAGACGGAGTGGGAGTTGCGTGGTGGGTGGGCGGGAGAATGATTTTCAATATTTCTGTTGTACCAGTGGACTCCTGGGCGGAGCACCTGCAGTGCTGAACAGCCCCACACATCTCTCATTTGGACACAGGCAAAGCGGAATGCTTTATGGGCCAGTCATACTCCCTGTCAGTGGGCTAATGTGATTCAGCTCTAGAACAGTCAGAGGAAATGAGAAAAGCTACTCTCTTTCCCTATACCCTTGCAGCAGTGAGCCATGATGCACATGGGGGTTTAACCCAGCAACACACACACACACACACACACACACACACACATGCAAGCATAGGAAACACACACGTAGGCACACGCGTACACACACACACACACACACAAACATACGAAACACACACGCAGGAAACGCACGTACGCACACACAAACACAGACACACACACACACATAGAAAACCCACCCATACACACACACACACACACACACAGATAACATACAAAGGAACACACATGCCCACAAACATTCACACACACATACAAAACACACCCAAACACACACACACACACACACATAAATCACACACACAGACAACACACAGATTACATACAAAGAAACCACGCACACACAGAAACAGAAACACAAACACACAGGCACACAGGCGTGATTCATGGACACAGGAGGATAAAGGCAGTTAGCAGGACTGAAGGAGCCGTGGCGCTGGATGCGAAGGTTACATCAGCCGGCACTGAGGAGCCATCGGCTGAGGCTCATTTGACTTCAGCCCAGAGGACGCCCCAAGAATGAATCACAAGGGCCAGGAGGAAGGAGAGTGGTTTATGAAATAATGCATGAATTAGAAGTCGTGGTCAATTGTAGTGATGTGCATAGTTCTGTTGTTGCTGTGTACCGTTCTATGAGCTATCTCAATTTTTGATCGAAGGCTACGGCTGTCCTCAGACCAGCTCGCACGTAGCGTTGATTCAAAGCATCGGCTGTATTACTTAATCCTAACATACATGTTTTGTTACTTCGGGATGTCACGTTCTGGTTCTGTTCCTGGCACTGCGGCCCATTAGGTTGAGCTAGATAACGTGAAGAATTGCATTGTTATGATGTTTTTCCCATCGGCCAGTCGGTGGGTGGCAGACTCGACCTAGATTTTATCCGGCTGACCCCAGTCCTGCTCTAACCATAAGCACACGGTGGAGTCAGCGCCGTAGCGTGGCTGTCATTCAATGCACAGGGCACTTGCAGAAGTCCTACACAGTTCAACTAAAATAAAACATCACAGTTTGCGCACCCCCCCCCCCCCTCTCCCTGCCTCCAAAGCACCCATTGACCCCCCCCCCCCCCCCCCCCCCCCCCCCCCCCGTCTGTTTAATGGCTTCCAACACCGAGGTGCTAGAAGGCCACCCCAGCCAACCCGAGTCTCACCATTTCAATAAGGGGAAACAAATCTATAACCACTGGGTCTCAAAGGGCAGCGCACCAACAACCTTTTAAAAGACCAAAAGAGGTGTAATCTGAGAAACAAAGGTCAATCAAATATGGACTTCTTTAACGATTGCTCCACTCTTTGACTAATTCCCGCAGGCAGGAGGCGAAGGCGGGGGGCGGGGGCTGTAGCGGGAATCGGCTTGTTCGCTCGCCACTATTCTGTTTTTTTGCTTTTCGTGTCTATTGGGAAATGTCTCAGGTCACTGATGCCTGCTGGGAGTTTAACCTGCTGGCGAGCCCTTTTGTTTTTTTCTCTCTCTCCTTCTTTCTTCTCCACACTATTCGCCTCTGCAGCCTACCCTTTCAGAACCCGGTTGCCAAAGACAAATCAAATGAATATGTTAAGAAACGGCGGAGGCCAGAAACCACCCTATCCCACGTCCCGGCCTAACTAGGTTAATCTGCGTTCCCTCGGAGCGTTTCTCCATTTAATTTCGGCGTTGGTGGGGACGATGCTTAGCGGCGAGCAGATGAAGAGCCCGGCCTATCCATCTTCTCCTAACAGTCCTAATCTTTATCGAGGCCCCTGACTTCAGGTAGTGCGAGTGATGGATAGCGCCGCTGGCTGAGGACAGTCCATTAGCAGCGAGAGAAGCCCACAAAAGCCTGCGCACAGATACACTCTCCTAAGTGCTATTCAGTGGGGCCCAGGCAGCCCGTGTATGCTGTGTGCTTCTCCTAACACCATAACCAAAATAAAAGAATAATGTTTGTAACCACACTTCCACCCTGCTGAGAAGCCCGTGTAGCCACACAGGATTCACATAAAGAAAACCCGGCCGGACCCATACAACAACAACAACAACAACAACAGCAACACCAGCAACAACAGCAACCAGCAGCTAACAATCACCTGCAGCCACACAATTGGTTGATTATTTCTTTTGGTTTCTGACTGAATGGCCGCCCACTGGCCAGATCTCAGGGGGGGATTGTAATTACACATGTAGGCGTCACGGTGAGGACACTGAGTTAATAATCGTCAATTCTCAGTTCTCAGTACTGCCCCCTCTCTGACTCGCAATCAAGGTAAGCCTTCCATAAAACCACTTTAACTGTTTTTGGCTTTGGAATCAGCTGACGTGTTGCGTACACTATACAGAGTCATAACATTTACTTTTTACTAAAAAATCCAGGAGATTTCTGCCGCTGAAACATACAAAAATAGACTTCTATGTTTTCCAAAAAAAAAAAAAAAAAGTCGGTGGCACGAATACAACTTTCCGTCAGTGTCAATGTGGAATGTTCCCATCG
>NC_136936.1:3746145-3752550 GCF_949987615.1 Pollachius pollachius | reverse complement strand
TCTCTCTCTCTCTCTCTCTCTCTCTCTCTCTCTTCTGTCTCTCTCGACCCCCTCTATCTCTCTGCCCCTGAACTGTGGCAGGGCTCCCTGTGCTGAATAATGATGTCACTGTAATTGTCAGCACTCATGATGTAGACATTGCTGATACGGATGCATCCCTTTTTCTGCTGTGTTTCGCAGAGTAATTCACTCTCCTAATGAATGGGAGACTGAGAGGAACGGAGTTCTTAGTTAGAAAGTGTCAACAGCTTGTGCTGAGGATATGCTGTCTGTTATAGTAGATAAAGCCTGCCTGGGAGAGCGTTTGCTGCTGCTGAAATCTCCATCTCACAGTCCTGCATGGTATTTATGCGTAAGCATCCACAGCAGGAGCTCTGAGCTCAAGTCTCTGAAATCAAGCAAAATTACTTCCAGAAATCCCCTCGCCGCCCCCCCACTGACTGCGTCTACAGCAACGCCTTCAGTCCTGAACACACAAACACACTCACAGAGCGCATTGTGCGCACACAGGCACACCCGCCAATGCAAACACACACACACACACATGCACAGAGACACACAGGCAAACACAAACGCACACGCCTACACACATGCTGACGCACACAGACGAATAAACAGACACACACGCATGCCAACACACACACACACACACACACACACACACATGCACAGGAACACACACAGATACACGCATACACACACATTGACACACATGCATGCCAACACACACACAGACATGTATAAGAACACACAGACAGACGCAAAAGCACACACTGATACACACAGACAAACACATGGACAGAAATACACAGGCTTGCACACCGGAACGCACACACATACACAACCCCCCCCCACACACACACACGTTGATCTGTGTGTTCACTAAAATAGAGCCTTCCGGTAACATATCCAAATGTTTGTAGGCTGTGAGGCAGAAGCTAACCCGGGACCTGCCCATAAAGCAACAGGCCAAGCTGGCAGTGGTGCTGTCTAACCGGTCCAGAGAGAGAGCAGACCTCGCACGGTCTAGCACCTAGCACAACGTACGCTCAGTGTAAGAATAATTCACCAGCAACTGCAAACGCATATCGTTAGCCTCATAGCATCACTGCCGAAGACAAATAGATGACTTTGGCAGATAGTGATTATGGGATGTAAAAAAGCACTCTGATTGGCTTAGGAAATAGCCAATGAGGCACAGTGAATTTGAGTAAAGTTTGATATCAAAACGCGGCCAAAATATGACTTAGGCAATTATGTTATGAGGCTAACAATATGCCAACACATCTTTATGAGTCCAAGTTGTACAATTCGTTTTCTATTATGAACCTTTTTTTAATTAAGGCTATTTCCCATGACCCCACATGTAGGTCCTTCTCAGGCGGTCCGCAAGTGGGGTCACGACCCACAGGTTGGGGAACACAGGCCCAGGGGAAACAGTGATTGATTCCTAGCCAAAGGATTCTGGGCTGGGACCCCAATGTCTGCAGAGCTGGAGGAACCCTGGAGCAAGATGCCTCACGCCTGTCAAGTACCAAGTCACTAAACGGTGTTTGTTGTGGATCTGAATCCAGGCCGGGGTAAGGAGTCCCGCCTGATCGAAGCCCAACAGATTCATGCTCAGGAGGGTGTTTGCTCAAGCCCAAATGCAATGGGGGGCAACACTAAGAGAACATGGGGAAATCTGAAACCCAACCAAAAAACCAGGGCGTCCTGAAAAAAGAAGGTGCGCATTCATGAATAATTCATAGTTTGGCCTGATTGAGTTCATCCATTGATGCTTTTGGTCAGCCATCCAGCCATGTCTTTGTCTGAGCTCCGCGCTGAATGGTGTTGATGTCGTCTCGATGGCACTGCTTCCACACCAAATAATTTCACATTAAGCGTTCACTTATTTTTAAAGATAAAAACTAACACTAGCAAATGCACACACAAGCTCACGCACACACGCACACACACAAACACACAGAGTTGTTTATCAGGGAACAATGGGGAGACATGTGTGCACCACCCAAACCCATTCTCGCACTATAAAGGTCATATTCACAGGTGCACGCAGTGCCTAATTGCACATTTCATACAATCTTGAACCTGTGAATGGAAAACTGCAAAGGCATTTCGAAAAGATAAAAAAAGCAATATGGGCGCCGCGGCATTATGTGACTTCCAAACACATTTGGTGGATTCATTGGTATTCAAATTACTGAGTATATTTTCCAGCTGATATATTTTAAACAAGATAATCATCAGTGGGGGAAAGCAAGGTAGAAATTTCATAGAGCAAACAACGATGATTTTATTCATAATCCAGGGGAAGGCGGCGGTGGCTATCAGATGGGCTCGCAGGGATGCTAGTTAAAAACCCCCCAGTGAGTGCTCACAGAGCACAGAGTCCTGTCCAATGCATTAATTATATAATTAATTAGCGTGTGTTCAGAGTTTGGTTGGCGCATGCGTGCAAGTATATGTGTGTGTGTGTGTGTGTGTGTACACGCATTTGTGAGTGAGTGCGCATTTGTGTGTGCGTGTGTATGCTTTTATGTGTGAGTTTGTGTGTGTTTGTATTTGTGTGCAAGTGTGTACATGCGTGCAAGCGTGTGTGTGTGAATGTGTGTGTGTGTGCGTGTATGAGTGTGTGCGTGCATTTGTGTGTGTGTGTGCTTTAAACAATTAAAAGAACAGTCCTATCATGGGAGTTGTTGACAGGGATTTCAACTAACGATGGAAAATGAATTGTAAAAAATGTTAACGGGGAACTCAAAACTCTTCTAAATGGAAATGTTGAGATGATGACTTAGTCCTAAGATGTAGTTATTCAAAACAAATGGTGCGAGTTATTGTCGCCAAAGAGTGCCTCTGAACAACGGGAGCCATTTTCTCATTGTCTCGCTGTTTTTTTTTCTTTTTTTCCCTACAGCTTTTTTCTCAAAATTTGAGAAAAAACCTATAAAACTTTGAATATTTTCACAGAAATCATCAAGATAACTCCCCTCCGTCCCTGTCTATCTCCTTTAAAAAAACATTATTCCATTCAGGAGCCTGTCTCCCCCTTTTCCTCTCATGATGTCACATCCTCTAATGCCCTCGTACAGCTAGGAGCAACCCAAGTGTAAATTATGCAGATCATTAGCATAGCCGTGTCCATGCTAGGCCAGTGAAGCTCCTTTGGTGCCAAGGCCATGGGCTGTCACTGGCACAGACACTTACATGGAGACGGTGGTTATCCGTATCAACAATGACACCCTAATAGATTCAACTTGTTTCATTAACATTTAACAGTTTTCTCCCAATTTATTACCCTTAATTGGACATTGGCCCACACAAACTTGGCTATGGACTTGTTGCTTTTTATGTTATCATAGTCATACTGAAGTTCTTACTCTAAAAAAGTATCTGAGTAAGCTAAACTTGAAAACAACACAAGCCAAGCTAAAAAACGATATATATGTCAACGCATCACTGACTTAGCGAGCTAAAATAAACTAATGTAATTAGTATGTGTCAGCTTACCACATCCCATAAAACACGGCGTCTTTCACCGCATCAACGAGAAACGTAAAAAGATCACGTGACCACATAACGTCTTTCTTTGACTGCAAAACGACAAACTTTCTTTATGCGAAAACACTCACACGGTCCCGTCTACCCTTCCCCGGAGCCCCAGTAAACACAATACAATTACACAAAGTGTTCCTATTCGGCAAAATAAATCCAGCCGCATTAACACATCCTCAGTCAACTTATGTGTCATTTACTAGCCTCCGAGGGCCCTGCGACTCACTGGCTACGAGGACATTCAATCCCTCCGAAGGTATCAAGAAGCAGTTACAAAGGCTAGGCAGCCACTTCAGGCAGGCAGCGAAAAGCCAATAAAAACAGACTCCTAAATCATAAAGAACACAAGCTCACAAACTCACTGCACCAAACATGGCTTTGAAGGCTGTTTCATTTATGTCTCTTCTCTGCATATTTAACTGCCTCCACTCACTTGGGCATAACAGACCACTCACACAACTCGTTCCAGGAATTTATCTGCAAGCCGTGAAAGGCGCTTGGCAGCGCAAAATCCTCGTATCAAAGAAATACTCATTTCAATAAAGTCGGCAAATCACACCCGCAGTTCGCATCGCGCCAGCAAGGTACACCGCATAGGGCGATCTGTGAGAGGTGGCTGGTTACAAGTACAAACGCATCCAGCGACATGCCACGAGCACAATGACCAGGTCGTGCTGCACATCTGATCAGAAATGTGGCGGTTACATCCCCATTCGTTCTTTTGACGACTCACTGGATAATAGTGTACTGGGGTGATAGTGGTAGCAGTAGAGATTGTGTTATCATTAGTACTGTGAATGCTAATTTTTTGTGATTACCTGCGTGAGGAGGACTTGTATCAATTTGTGTTGTCAGTGAGTTATATCACCGGTGTGTGTGCGTGTGTGTGTGTGTGTGTGTGTGTGTGTGTGTGTGTGTGTGCGAGTGTGTGTGTGTGTGCTTATGTGTGCAATCATGCACGTGTGTGCGTGTGTGTGTGTGTTACGTGTGCGTGCATGCACCTTTGTGTGGCCATGTGTGCCTGTATGAATGCATGTGAGTGAATTTGTTACATGTTCTAATCAATGCAGTGAACTACTGAGAACTTCAATCCCATCTCCTTCTTACACACTTTTCCTCTTTCTCTGAACACTTCACCTGGACACCTTCGGCAAATCTCATCAGCCCTATCCTTGCTCTTTGCTCCTTACTTGAAGGCTGGATTCAAAAAGAAAAACAGTCTGACAGGCAGGGTGATGGAAACAAATGAGAAACTCGGCTGCCGATTCCTCATTCAGCGCCCATAGCCGAGTATAAAATATGGAAGGGCTTTGGAAAATAGCACCGGTCAAAATTGACTCAAATCTCAAAATGCTAAACTAATGACAGCAAGGATGTTGTGAAATATGTCGTGCTCAATATACCGTTTGCGAGGTGCGCTTTGTCTCCATGCTCTGTTTTATGACAAACTGCCGGTATATATAGACTGAGAAACCAATCAAAACAACAACACAAAAGTACCACATTTGGTCATGAATAAAAAATACTCCAAAACAGGTTCAAAGAATATGTGCTTTCGGCGCATTGCATCATGCAATTCCACACCACCAATGGGTGTGTGGTACTGTTGCCATCGACGCCCGTAACAACACAGCGACTTAACACGGCTTCCATTCCTCCAGTTACCTTATCTCCTCATAATCAGGGAGAATGACATCATGACAACATCAGAGTGAGAGAGCAGCAACAACAGCAGCGGCAGAAGCCATACACTAGCTACCGTGAGATTGAGATTCCCTACGAGGCACTGGTATCATAAAGGTCTAATTCTGCTTTTCTGTTTTTCTTTGGCGAGCGATGCACGAGCACACCCACTGATCACCACACGACCTCCGCAGAGAACTAAAACACAGGGTGTTTCCCCCTCTGCGCGGCCATAATGATACACTACTATTTCTAGTCAGGAAGCTGGTGGGCGACTCTGCTTGAAAACTCACTCGCTATGCCTCCCTGTGAAACCCCCCCCACCCTCCCGAATGGTGTAAGACATCGCAAGCTTTAGATTAATACCAACGTCGGCTGAATGCCTCTTCTTCTTTCTTGACGTCATGCCCACCCCCACGCCCCCTCGGTGTCTACGAGTCGTCGGGTAGAGACAGTAGTTCCTCCGTCGAAAACGAAGCGTCCCATTGGTCCAGGCCGAATCAATGAGTCTTAACTATTCCTACTTTGTAATCCTTCCAACGGCCTCACGAAGCTTGTTTAATGATCACGGCAACCGAGAGCTTACAAATAATTGCCCATTATTAGCTGTTTAACTTCATCGCGGAGGCTCGGGTGTTGGGGTGTTGTGGGGGAGGGGGGGTCGGGCCTGTCGTAAACCAAGTTAAATGAAGGTGTGTGCGCGCTGATCAAAGCAGGCAGGGCTACAGCTGGGGGGGAGGAGGACTGAGAGGCCGTCTCTCTCCTATTTCCACACTGTTTCTTACGAGTGCAACTTTAACACCTTTTATGCAAACGAGGATCACAGAGAAACTCTGCCAGTTCTGCCACACCAGGCGCCATTAAGGTGTTAGATTACCGGCTCCCCGCGTGCCCCGCGAGCAGCAGCAAACACAGTGGAGGAATTAGCTAATGACTAAACGGGCAGGCACTCCCTCTGGAGCCGCCAGACACCGCGGGCACCCTCACTTTGATTTCGACCGCGAGCGGCAGTGGCAAGGGAGGCGGGGGGGAGGTGCAGGAACACATCTGCTTCCTGTCGCCGTGGCTTCATCTCACCCCAGCTGATGCCGAGCCCGTGGGTTCAATCCCATTTAAATTAGAGCCGCTTAATGGCGTGCGTGGTCAGGCCGTGGTCGTGGTCGTCGG
>NC_136936.1:3733645-3741145 GCF_949987615.1 Pollachius pollachius | reverse complement strand
TTATTCCCAGCCAGGGGTACATATTTCATCATCTGCCCGCGTCTAGGCTTTTGTCAGATCTCCGTCTGTGATTAATAGAGAGCTTTCTAATGCCAGGAGGGGATACTTGTCAAACATATGGTTAATGAGTGAGTAACTACCTCCGTAACACGCTTTGATATAGCACCGCTTTGATCATTTTGGGATCGGATTGAAGCAGAATAATTATTGGTAAGAAGAAAAAAAGAAATCCAAATAACAAAATATGAAAAATAAAAAAATGAAAAGCAAAAAAGCTGAGGCTTAAAGAGTAGAGCCGGTGATGGATGGGGGGGAGGGGGAGGCCAGGGTTGCAACAGCTGGGGTGAAAAGACATGGGAATGGGGGTCCAAGGACAATCTGGGCCAGTGTAATGCCCAGCTGGGGCCAGACTCATAGATCCAGGCCCCTCACAGTGATAAGGGGCCGGTGTCACAAAACAAGTGGGGGGAGGCGGGGGAATCGTGGGGGGGGGGGGGGGGGGGGGGGGGGGGGGGGGGGGGAAGTGTGGAAATGGGGAAGTGAAGGGAAGGAAAGGAGGCGAATGCGACAGGAGTGGATCCTTGGTCGACTCTGGGAAGGTCACGGTCGGGGTTTGGGTACTAGGGGGTTGGTGTGGGGGTGGGGGGGAAGGGGTCCCCGGCTGACACAGCTGCAGAGAGGGGCATCTGGCACGGAGACATGTCACAACGCTAACTACACCCCCGACAGTTACACCCCCGTACTACGAAACACTTAACGGATATTTTTTACGTTAAGAAAAGGAAAGTTTGAGAAAAGCCAGGCGGGCTTGAGAGTTCCCGGCCCGATTCAGGGTGTTAATATTCTCGGCGGTGGTTCGCTTGGTTTATGTTGGCGGTTCTCCGTTGCGTCGGTTTTAAATGCGATATAGGATATGAAATATCAATTGACCGACGGCGTGGCGATTTTAAAAGGTCTCGGTGAACGGTGACAGCTTGTCGGAAAGACCCGTTTCAATTTGCCTCGGCGTGAACACGATGAATAGCCGAGTCACCTTCAAGATGGGCTTCCTGACTGAAGGCTTGATTGGCCCCTCACATAAATTGTAATTATATCCGTCCAGGAACCAGCCCCCCCCCCCCCCCCCCCCCATCACCACTTCAGCGGGGCCATTTGGAACATCTTAACAGTATGGCAAGAAAGCATCTCCGGCCATTTTCTTTGCATATCTTGTCTGACTTGATGTGTTTTTGTGATGGCCTAATATGCCGTAATTATGCCATCCTAGCCGTCTGGCGACTGAGGGTGATCTGCACGGGTCAAAGACCTCAAGTCTGAAGAGCATTCGCGTTTTTATCGTCCTCCTCCTTGCGCCTCGGGGGCTGTGTCTCTCTCTCTCTCTCTCTCTCTCTCTCTCTCTCTCTCTCTCTCTCTCTCGCTCTCTCTCTCCGCGACGGAGGGCGGCCATGACGCGCGGGAGGTGATAAACGCCCGGCGATGACCTCACCGAGGCCGCCAGCCGTGGAGGAACAGGGAAAACAAACACGCACTTAGTCGCTGCCTGACATCCCTCCCAGAGTCCCGGGAATCATTTGACATAATTACAGCGTAATTACCATACAAGGAATACCTTTGCGCCCGCGCAAAAAAAAAAAAAAAAAAAACATGTGCGATGCAGGCAGCTGCCGTATAGTTTTGTTTATGAGTGGCATAATTATCGCTATACGAGCGCGCGGGGTGATGTGCACGGAGCCACGGAGCAGCTTTCCCGTAACAATGTCGCTTATGCTGCACGTTGACAGACAGCTGGCTCCCTGATGCGGTGCCAACTGTCATTCAGTCGCTCCTCAGTCGTGAGCTCAATGTGTCAGTCACGTGACGCCTTTACCGCGACCGTTTAAACCCCCCCCTTCTCATCAACAAATTACCGTGTCAAAGTGGCGGCACCCCCTGCACGCCCGCACCTCCGCCTGTGCTGTTATTTAGTGTCGAGGGCCTAAAAAATAAAGGCATTAAGATATATTTGTCAGTTATCCCGGGCTGGGGATATATCATGGGTGACACCTCCGTCGCCGGCATCGACAGAGCGGGAGATATAGGGGAGAGGGAGAGAGACAGAGAGATAGAGTGGGAAGAGAGAGAGAGATAGGGAAGGGAGACATATGGAGGAGAGAGAGATAGGGGAGAGAGCGAGAGAGAGAGGGAGATATGGAGAGAGCGATAGGGAAGAGAGATTTATACTGGAGAGAGAGGAGAGACCAAGAGAGAGAGAGAGATAGAGATAGGGAGAGAGAGAGACATAGGGAAGACAGAGATTTATAGTGAAGAGAGAGATAGAGAGGGAGAGAGGGAGAATGATAGGGAAGAGAGAGCGAGCAAGCGAGAGAGAGAACCAGAGTGAGTGAAAGAGAGAGAGAGCGATAGGGGAGAGAGAGAGAGAGAGAGAGAGAGAAAGAGAGAGAGAGCGAGAGAGAGACGAGAAACGAGAGAGAGAAAGAGACGAGAGAGAGAGAGAGAGAGAGATAGGGGAGAGAGAGAGAGAGAGAGAGAGAGAGAGAGATAGGGAGACGAGAGAGAGAGAGCGAGCGAGAGAGAGAGAAAGAGAGAGAGAGCGAGAGAGAGCAAGCGAGAGAGAGAGAGAGAGCGAGCGAGCGAGTGAGAGTGAGAGAGAGAGAGAGAGAGAGAGAGAGAGAGAGAGAGAGATAGGGAGACGAGAGAGAGAGAGCGAGCGAGAGAGAGAGAAAGAGAGAGAGAGCGAGAGAGAGCAAGCGAGAGAGAGAGAGAGAGCGAGCGAGCGAGGAGAGTGAGAGAGAGAGAGAGAGAGAGAGAGAGAGAGAGAGAGAGAGAGAGAGATAGGGAGACGAGAGAGAGAGATAGGGAGACGAGAGCCTCTCTGCCGGTACCCACCGTTCCACCTCCAGACTACATTTTCTGAGCATAATAAGAACATAATTCATTCACATAATTCTCTCGCGCGACGGTGAATTTATGCTAGTCGAAATGACGGCAGCGGGGAGAGGAGATCACGAAGACCGTGCGAGACTCAACTGAAAAAACACTGCCTGCTTGATTAATTCCAAACGAAGTAGCATAAAGGGAACATTGGGGCACAATGCTTGGAGTAAGTCGATAACGAACGCACCCTGGTCGTCTTTGGGAGGACTCCAGCAGGCGACCGGCCGGTGGCCGGGGATTGATCATTAACTGGTGTCAAAGCCACCGCCGCTGCTTCTAATCAAGCAGACCGACTGCTGTGGATTCACACGTTCCCCAATTCTCGCCGCCAAAAAAACACACACACACACACACACACACACTGGCTCCATTCTGTAGAGTCGAACCTTGAAGAAAAAGGGATGTTCATTCCAGATGCATGTATGGAATGTAGTGTTGAACCGTACCGCGACAATAGTTCAGTTGTGTGAAATGGCATGGATGACGGATGTCGACGCAAATCCTGAATAAGAATCGGCATGCTTAGCAGTAGCGTGTGAGTATGTCTGTGTGTACGTCACGTGTGTTTGAGAGTGTGTGTGTGTATGTGTGTGATTGTTTGTGTGTGCGAGCGTGTGTATGAGGGGGAGTCGGGCTGTGTGTGTGTGTGTGTGTGTGTGAGTGAGAACGCCCGTGTGCGTTTGTGTGTGATAAGGTCAAAGTGTTTTTGAAAGTTCACAAATGGTCTTTTTCACCGGTCGACGGCAGCGTTTGAGTTCGTTTTTCAAAATAACTGAAATAATTCAAAAGCCTCTTTGATGGATTATACCGCGTCAACCATCACCACCGCTGAGCCCTGGATGAATGTGGTGTGGGCTCATACAGGCAGATGAGGCCACCGTGTCAAAATGATACACAACGTCATGCAAATGAGCAATATCTTAAAGCTTTCCAGTTCGACAAAATTTGTCTTGAACTTTGCTATTCCTCAATGTCCCGCCGAAATTGTCTTGGCTGCTGTCTGTTTATTTTAATTCGATTTCACATTACAGTTCCGCTGTAATTCCTGAATAATGACCAACGTATAAACATCTGTGATGAAGTGCCTATCCTAACGATGAGCTTAGGGTTTGAAATGCATGGAAACGTGAAAACAGGGCTCTGAGTGGCAGGGCGCGGGGCTGCAATGTAAAGGTTGCTGTATGTTAATTGGAATTACACTTCAGAAACATGCAGGGGAGAGAATGAGCGAGAGAGAGAGAGAGAGACAAGCCACAGACAGAGCGACACAGAGAGACACACAGAGCGAAAGAGAGACAGAGAGAGAAAGGCAGAGGAATGTAGTGGATCATTTACATACGCGGGGTAAAACCAAGCACCATCTTTAGAAGACATGACATTTGGAGACAGGCTACAAATGGAAATCATGTACTACAATCGTATTACATTGTCGCATTTCATTCGACAACTCCAAAGTCTGATGACATTTCAACCAGAGAAAAAAAAACAAAAAAAAATTTAAATCTCAAATCCACATCCGTCTTTAATTCCCCCCCTCAATACTCAGCCGTGCCGAGGAGGTGGCCAGCTCAGACTCCTCGTCCGAGGCTAAACCTTTGTCAGATCGCTCGCTAACTACACTCCTCGCCTGTTGAAGCAAAACTTTATGCAAAATAAATGGCCCCACCGTTCCACCGCGTCCCGAACCCCGCATCTGCATTTTCCAATAAGGCTCTTAAATTGATGGATGTCATCTTAGTGCTGGCGGGCAATAACTCGGGTCTACTTTGGAAATAACAATATGTTTTGGTTTTTACGAGGTCTAGACATACGATCCTTGTTTAATGACATCCCTAGGCCGGCCGTGTTTACACTTATTGATATCTGTTCCGTCGGACATCGAGCGAATCCTGCTGCTCGGTGGAGCTCAGTCCCGGCTCACAGGAGCACGGCGAGATTCATCATCCTCACAAGAGCGGACTCTTCGCCGCTGCGAAGTACCGGCCTGTTGCCTATATTCAGATTTATCTGGGTTGTCTTGAGTGCAAATGTTTTCCATTGAATCCATTAAAAGCGAAAATAAATGGATGAAATAATTGCTTATGAGAAAGTAGTGAGGGTTCGGCGGGTGAACGAGTGTCACCGAGTGTTTGATGTCAATCCGCTCCGACACAATAATCAATAATAATGGCGGCTGGCGAGTGGATCTTCACTCGGCTCGTATTGTCTGGAGTATACCTGTTGTGTGCCATTAGCTTTTTTCAGTTGGAAAAACAAAACGGCATTTAACAGAGTAATATCCAATGGGCTGTTTCTAAACAACAACGCTTTTCTGAAGTGTGGGAATGTGCAACGTGCAACAGACTGATACGCCTTCCCATTAAATACCGGAGAGGCATCTGAAGGCAGGCTGTAATCATCTCTAAAAAACGCTTCTCGAATGAGAAATGTATAGGCCTACATGCTGTTTACCTTGTTGAACATGGGCTTTTGTTGTGGCTTATATACTGCTACACTTCAGCTACTACAGCAACCACCACTACTACAACTACGAAAATACAAGCTCTCTACCAGCAAAAGGTGAATTACATTAGAGCACTGTCAAAGAGAAACCCAGTTTTTACCCTGGTTATTTTGAGAGTATCGCTGCTGTGCATTAGCTGTGGTTTTTATTTCATCTGCGAGAGAGAGAGAGTTTGGCCTTGTTATGCAAACTAACTCCAAGGAGATGCACCAAAGTATTAGTGCGTCCATATTGTGTACACCAAACACATAATGTACCGTTAAAGAGCGGCGTAAACAAGGTTATACACCCGACCAGGGAATCAACGGGACCCAAAGCTCATAAAGCAGAGAGCACGAGGATCCAGCTGAAACAACGCACGGGTAATGATAAGTAATAGCCACACCACCTCTTCAGCATAAACATTATCACAGAGCCCCTGCACTTTGAATAAAGGTATAGGTGTGATTGTTTCTGCCCTGGAAGAGTTGCAGAGCTCGCTAATAGCATTAGCCCACCTCTCAGAGAGTGTTGTGTGGAGCTCATTTCGAATGCATAAGCACCGTTTTGACTTTAATCTATGCTAGTTAAGGAGACAAGATTAGATTACGCACCGTAACCGAAATTAAATGTGAACTGAAAGCAGAGATGATACCACTTATACCAAACATGCACTGGAAGCAGGGGTAATTTTAAATAAGTAAATAGTGACCCTGATTATATTAATTAAAAAAATAATTTAAACAGCCGATCCATTTAAAAAACGACACCCGCCATTAGACTTAGCATACGTCAAATACGTGTGGATACAACGGACGGAATAAAAGAGTTTGGTAATTCGGTTGCCATGTCTCTCTACATTGTTTGGAAGGTGTCTTTGTGTGTGTGTGTGTGTGTGTGTGTGTGTGTGTGTGTGTGTGTGTGTGTGTGTGTGTGAGCATGTGTGTATGCGTTTGTTTGTGTCTTTATGTGTATGTGTGTATGTATATGTATATGTATGTGCGTTTGTATAGATGTATGTATAAGGTATGTGTGTATGTGTGTGTGTATGTATGTGTGTGTGTATGTGTATGTGTTTGTGTGTGTTTGTGTGTGTATGCATATGTGTATATGTGTGTGTGTATGTGCGTGAATATATGTGTGTGTGTGTGTGTGTGTGTGTGTGTGTGTGTGTGTGTGTGTGCGTGCGCTTGTGCGTGGGTGTGTGTGTGCGCGTGTGTGTGCATGTGTGTGTGTGTGTGCGTGCGTGTAGAAGGGTTGTTGGGGGAATGCAATGGACGTCTGCGGTCTGATCCAGACCTGTGTGTGATACATGTAATAAAGCGACAGAAACAGCCCATGCCCCTGGGTTTAGCCCCGGCAGCCCGAAGCCCTGTCATATTGTGGAGGGAAACAATGACGTCCCCATCGCCCCCCCCCACACCCGACCCATCTCTCCAGGGGGGTACCCAGGCCAGGGTGGATTAAGAGATACAGAGTCTCCCCAAGACCCGGGTTGTAATAAGGGTCCACTTTATGTCGGGCACTTATTTCCTATCGCCCTTGTTGGAGAACAGACCCCTCTCTGTTTTACAGCCGCCATGAATCAGGGCCGTATTTCCTCCCCAAATACATTTACCTGTCATCTCAGATGTAAACAATTTGACGCGGATCCCCCCCCCCCCCCCCCCCTTCCCTCTCCGCCCCGCACCCCTACCTCCATTAGCTCTATTACCCTCCCCTGAGTCCGTCCGCAGCGCCATGACTCAAGTATGAGGCGTAATCAATAGACCTCTTCTTCTTCTTCTTCTTCTTCTTCTTCTTCTTCTTCTTCTTCTTCTTCTTCTTCTTCTTCTTCTTCTTCTTCTTCTTCTTCTTCTTCTTCTTCTTCTTCTTCTTCTTCTTCTTCTTCTTCTTCTTCTTCTTCTTCTTCTTCTTCTTCTTCTTCTTCTTCTTCTTCTTCTTCTTCTTCTTCTTCTTCTTCTTCTTCTTCTTCTTCTTCTTCTTCTTCTTCTTCTTCTTCTTCTTCTTCCTTCTTCTTCTTCTTCTTCTTCTTCTTCTTCTTCTTCTTCTTCTTCTTCTTCTTCTTCTTCTTCTTCTTCTTC
>NC_136936.1:3726145-3728645 GCF_949987615.1 Pollachius pollachius | reverse complement strand
CACTAGCCCCACGTCTCCTCACATCACTCAGGGTGTAATTTGCCGGGCGGCCACCGTAAGCACTGTGATGTGTGAACGCGTTTCCTTTGTTTCTTTGAAACGCACTCGCACCCGTCTCGCGCTGGCCCCGGGCGTCATGGCAGCCCGTATCGATCCACTTCAGCATCAATCACTCATGATCAATGTGCTCACGCTGACAATAAGTGCAGTATTATGCAACATCCAGAAATATTTCACATCAAAGAGGCCGCCATCAAAGGGCAAGATGCAGGTGGGAGGCGAAGAGGGTGAAATTGTTTTGTCGGGTGTTTTTTTTTTTATCAAAGTGTATAAAAATAAACTTTACCCTCGTGTTAACGCTGAGCAGAAATATGGTCAGCTGAATGATTCTTCTTTCTCTAAAGAAAACACACTTGCATATATCTTCCTTATTATTAAGAACCTGCACGGACACGCACGCACACACGCGCGCGCGCACACACGCACACAAACAAACACAACCTCGTCAACAGCCATGCTCAACGAGCAATATCTCTTTTATTTGCCCTTCATATTGGAATAAATATGAGGACTTGCCGGGTGCTATTGATTAGAATAGACTGCGTGCGGGCTAAAGGTTAGGCAAAGAGTGGGATCTCATTATGATATAGAGCGCCATATGTAACGCCCTCGGTTCACTCAATACGCGGTGTGTTCACCAAGCAACAACGCGCATACGATGGCACACTCATGGAGTCATGCCTGCCCATAATTGTCCCAGAAGCGCGTATGGCATACGATGTTTAATACTGTTTTACATCGTGCTCCACCTTTTTATTTCATAGTTTATTCAACTCTGAATCAAAAGACGCTTCGATATCCCTCCATCGCTATAAAATGCACGTTGAAGTCTTATTCTTGGGCACTGAGTTAACGGTTGCACTTTGCGCCCTGCGCAGACCTGTTGATGCCCCGGTCGGGGGACGCGAAGCTCGGCTGCACCGGCCACACTTTACTCAGTGCCTTTTTCTTAGCAATTAACCTTAAACGGGAGAGGATGCTGCAGTCAGGAGTTTCTATAGTTTATATTCTGCTTTTTCCTCCACCCGGACTACAGAAGAGACAGCTCCACCCCGCCCGAGGGGGTGGGAGGGGGGTGTTTAAAGACGCCGTTAACCGACGCGTTAACCGTCTGAGAGATGCGTCGAAGCAGCGCCAGCCATGATGCGTGGCGGCTGGAACCAAGTCGCCGGGTGAAATCCCGGTGATGTTTGTGTTTGTATAAGTCGCTCACACACTCGCATGCATACATATACATATGTAAATGTATATTTATAGGTATCCGCTTTGATAACGGGTCTGTCGGTCGGACCGCGGTCCACATGAAGGACAGCATGGATACAAGAACGAACCCTGAACTCATAAGAGCAGAATGCAGGTTGGAACACACACACACACACACACACACACACACACCGAGAGGCTGCGGATGTTGGTGTGATTCCGCTCACCGAGGGCAGAGGACACACCGAGACGGGCTGCATTGCGTGTTTCTCAGAGAGCCATCCTGGAATAAAGAGGACGCTTTGGTCACTCTAATGTTCCCCTCAGCTGGGGGTGTGTAAGTGGTCGTCTGCAGTTAACACTGACACTTTCCCCCGGAACGGTTTATCAGCCATAAAACGCAAAGGGGGGGGGGGGGGGAATACATGTTTTCCCTTCGCCGTTCCGTCCGCTGTGCATCCATCCGACCCCACCGACACACTCATCCTGATGTCTAAACCCTGCGTCTCAGTCCCAATGTGACAGGGGACACTTTCCGTACCGCTCGGTCGATTCTGACGCACTTATTCAGTACTTTAGTGTCAGTATCGGTGCAGCATTCTGTAGTTTTACAGCAAACAGCTGGACTCAATCTTTCCGTCCGGGAGACCACGCACCACGGCGAGCGAAAGAAGCGCAAGCATATCAACGTAAGATATATCTATATATATTCATATGTACATGAAAACACAGGCTATCTCTTAGTTCGACCACCAGCAGCTGGCTGACAACCCCGAGAAAGTGATGCTCCGCTCGGAGGGAAAGCTCCGTTACGCACGCACTAAACTTATTGTTTTTCGCAGTCTCCGGGCGTAGTTGGTGGTGGTTGTTGTGGTATCTCTGCATAGCATCGTACACACACATACACACACAAAACTTACCTTTGAGGAGAAACGTAGCGGAGGAGATGAGGAAAACAGCGAGAGCAATAGAGAGAGATCCGCTCCCCGTGGTCGCCATGTTGGACACCTGCTTGAGACTGGCGGTGCTACATCACCTAGAGACGGCCTGGGATGGAGAGACTGGCGAAGGGCGGAGGAGGGAGGGCTCTAGTGGGGGAAGCCTGTATCCTATTGAACCGCGTGCCTTTGCGTGCCAGGTAACACATATGACTCTCTTCTGTTTTACATATTCATGCACACTCATAGGGTCGTGGTGGAGCGACGATCGTCCTATTGGGACATCTTTTGATCTCGCC
>NC_136936.1:3716145-3721145 GCF_949987615.1 Pollachius pollachius | reverse complement strand
GTGTGTGCGTGTGTGCGTGTGTGCGGGCGTGTGTGTGTGACTGTTTGCGTGAGTTCATCTATACAAATATATTTATGGTACATTTTGAAAATTGTGTGGCATGATTACATACCGTGGTCTAGTGCAGGCTTCATACTCGTGGCTAAGCTCTAATGCTAAATCAATACACCCCACGCCATGACCACTGAGTGTATTCACCGTGGCTGGATCACATGGGGAGAGTTGATTAGAGTCGGTCTCGACCACAAAACAACACCATCCCCCCGCCCGCCCACTCCGTTCTGTTTCATACTGGTCTCAAACCTATAGCAAAAACAAGTGAAACCACTCTAATTAATACATTTAAGACAATCCTCGTTAAGAACATCATCGTCAACACAAAAAAAACAATACGGCTAATAACAAAAATAAATCCCCCAAAAATAAGCCAGTTTCCAAGGCGATAAACAATGCAACCAATCCGCCAGTAGGAGCGGTTATTCATGGTGGCATCCTTTTTTTAAGAAATAATTTAGCTAATGGTCTGAAAGTTTCCCAGTAGGTCACTATCTAGTGAGCGCGCACACTGCTAATGAAACGCCCTGACAATGAAACAAAAGACGTCTGGCCGTCTTCGGCTGCTGTTCCATTAATTATCACGGGAAGGGGCAAAAATACTTTGCAGTCCAATCCAATCTCTCATTGTTCTGACACTCACTTTCTTGTTCCTTCGGAGCCGCGCTGCTTTGTAGAGCCCTCGATCAAAGCCCGGTGACGCCGCGGTGCCCCCGCCTAAATCTGCCTAATTGATTGTGTGTGTTGACATTCGGGGGTTGTTTAATTTCTCTATGATTGGTTTAATTGGAAGAGTGGGGGGGGGGGGGGGTTGGGGGGGAGAACAACTGCCTCATGTCCATCCAAAAGTACACCGACGCACATCCATTATTATCGGATGAGCGCACACACACACGCACGCACTCGCGCACAAACGTTTAATCGCACAATGGACACTTTGGGAGAGAAAAGCCATGTCTCTCAGTTTTTTGTTTTTTGTCGTTTCCAGCAGTTTGCGGCGCTGATTTTTCCACAGGCACGTTTGAAGAGGGCTTTTCAAATCACAGAATATAATCACAAAGACAATTAGAACTGGGGTGAGCTCCAATTGTCCCTTTGGGCCATCAAATACAACATTGCAGCGTGAGGACACTGGGTCCATTAAGGCGTCGTTAAACATCCCTCACCATACAAGAGACCGACGACCACAGTGGGGAGAACTTGTGTAGCATCGGCAACATATTTTCTTATTACTTTTGTGTGAGTGATACCACACTGTCAGCCCCTGTTATGCATTATCTCGCCTTGGTGTTTGCACATTCCCATCGCTATTTGCATAACGCCCTTGCCAAGCGTTCTCCATTTGTCTTTAAGAACATTACGGAAATGAGTGAACCATTTCTAATCTACACTCAGTGACAAAATTGAATTGAATTGAGCATGTTCTTCCCACCTCAGTAAACCTTAATAAAATGAATCACCAGCCACTCACACTATCAATAAATGCTGAGGCCGTGAAGGAAGACTGCTGCAGAGTCTCATCTGTGCTAGATAGCAGGTCACTGTGTGGCAATATCTATGGAGCCCGGGCAAACATTTCCATATTCAGCTGAATTGATCCGTGCTACAAGCGGCCATGGGCAATTAATACAACGGAACATCTTAACAGGAATTCAATAACTCGCCTTTGAACGCAGTCATGTGTATAAGAGACACAGCACATGTGTACCGACTGTGTGTTCCTCATCCGAACAGCGGCTTTCTGAGCACCAGTATAACACAAAACATGCTTCGATTTCTTGTTTGAGTTCACGCTGCGGGGTTGAGTTCTTCATTACCCTAATGCAGGGCCTTATTGATATTCCAGTGTTTGAATTGAGTAAAAAAAACTCCCAACAACTGTTCCTACTCCTTGACACGGTGTAATCAGTATTCTGGGAATCTCTCAAAGCAATCTGGAAGGCACTGATTGATATCCAGCAAGCCCACTACCTGCTTGCTCCTTACATGAAGCCATACTGCCTTAAAGTCAGCTGCTTATTTAATCAGAGGCATGACTTACAAACATGCTCAGTACGACAGCACACACAGCAGTCTTTTATATGCAAAAATACGCTTATATTATCATAAAATTAAATTATGCCTGCTCATTCACGGCTCCCCAAAGATCCCCTCCTGACTGGCCGGTTTGAGGCGGTTATCGCACGCATCTGGCTGCTTGAATGGTGGCTAATATGAAACGCCTTTATTAAAACATGCTCGTGCACTATGCTCCTGGCCCCTGTCCATTCACCGATCACACACTCTTCATTAAGTCCCGCCGTCTCTCTGTCACTCATACTGCAGGTAGGGCTGGCCGACGCTGCCGGGGGGAGACCCCAGCGATAACGCCGGCACCGGCAGCCTTTTCAATTAAGTTGGGGGATAAAAAACACAAAAAAAGAAATTACGAAATGAAAAAATGTAATCCTCCTCCTTCATGCCAGGATGCTTT
Organism: Pollachius pollachius; assembly: GCF_949987615.1. Classification (NCBI taxonomy): domain Eukaryota; kingdom Metazoa; phylum Chordata; class Actinopteri; order Gadiformes; family Gadidae; genus Pollachius; species Pollachius pollachius. The sequence goes on along the minus strand of NC_136936.1, from coordinate 3,718,618 downwards.
CTTAGATTTGCCCAGTGTCTGTATTAATCATTAGAGTTGGGATTCCAAGCAATGCGCCTGTACCGTTGTGCCAATCAAAACTATTGGCCTCAGGCTCTGGTGACTATTTACAAAAGCATAACAAAAGACAAATAAGGATTACGCTGTTTAATAGCGCGCTCGACAAAGGCCCCGCTTTACATCAAAAACACCTGCTTGGTTCACAATAGAACATATCTTGGCGTTGGACGATTGATCTTTAGGGGACACGCTCCGAAAGGGTCAATGTTAAGGGGCCCCCACAACGCCCAGACTCAAACCAACGGCCGACTGCCTTCCATCCGACCACTCCGTTGCCTCTCGTCTGACCCGTTCGGCAGAGAGTTGCATTGAGACGCACCGCGAAGACTGACGGTAGCGTGTATGTTCTGAGTTTGTGCAAGATGCAATAAGTCTCCTTAACATCGGGTGGCGCTAGTCCGTCCCTCTCACACACCACGCTCGCTGGTGTTCGCTGGTTTTGTGCTAGCAGCACACAACCAATCGGTGTATCCAAAGGCTCCAATCCTCAGAACACCAATGCTCTCAGACTTTGCAAGTTGAATCCGACCAGACACCGCACGCACGGTTCCAGAAGCCTCCAACACAGCTGAACACACCGAGCAGTTTTATTCCCGAACCTGTCCGAGTCTCCCCAAACATTTCAGATGGCCAACGGTTTGACCGGTGTGTTCCACGCTTTTTCCAATCATTTGCTCAAATGGGTACCCGCTTCCTAGCATAAAAGTTCGTACACTTCAAGACGACAGCTCATGCGTTCTTATCGAAATATCAACCACGCCAACAATCAGTCTGGTCCCTCACCACAAAGGAGACAGTTGTGAGTGGGAAGTGAGGCGTGAAACAGCCTAACTACTATATTAGGACCATCAAGAGGCTATTTTTCACTTGGCACGTCTCATCACGGCGTTCTTTGTTCCGCGGTGACGGTTCTCCAAGCCTCGGCTGGATTTAAAGAGTGGACCAAATACTTTAATAGTGCGGCTTTGTTTTTCTTCTTGGTGGAGCCGAGGGATAAAGGCATGCATATGGACACTTCACGGCTTTAACGCAACAATAGACAAATTCTGAACATTAAGGAATCGTCAGAAGAATGTCATGGGTTCAAACAGATTTGAGCCAATTTAATGTTGATTTTAAGCAATGTTTTTTAATTTATTAAACACTATGAGCTATAAACTGAGCTATGTGAGCTGTATGAACTGTGTTGTATGAACAGTGAGCTGTATGAACGTGTTTTACATGTGTTTTATGATATCATTTTTCAGTTTTATTTTGAAGGCAGATACTTTTGAGTCCCCTTTAAGTCCCCCCGTGTTCTCTGCAAATTAAAACAGCTACAACTTATTATCTTCTATTGTTTCCATTCAAGGAATAAGCCTTTTGTTAAAATTAATATTTGAAGACAAAGGAATTGTGACGGTGCTATATCTGTTCTGATGGAACATGCAAATAACAACACACCTTTTAATCACTCATTTCCTACAGCTCACAATGCGAGTAATGGCCCATAAAGCATTTAGTCTTTGACATGAGCTTCAACTTATTTAATTATTTAAACCCAATTATTTTATTTCGTATTTGCATAATAAAGAGTTTTCATTAGCTTGTCAATATTTACCTTCTTATGAAAGTAAATGTATTCAAAATTAATTGACAATTGACAACCACATGGAAATACACATATATTTTAAATAAACTCATATTTGACAAGGCTTTACAACCGCGTTTTCTATCTCAATATTCCCGAGGGCACCTTGAAGGCAGCACAAAGGCCTGAATGCAGTTTGCAGCGTGAGTTTGAAAGTGTGGAATCCGAACTGAATAAAGAACATGTAAGATGCTTGTCACAGGAATCAGGAGGAATGGAAAGTGGCAGCGGCTTGACAGCTCACGGTCTGATGCAAACAGCCCATCACATTACGCCATATGTGAATACCTATCGTACATTTGGAGATGTTTTGGCTGCCTTTTGTTGCGTCACACTGCAGAATATATATAACATACACTATGATAACTTTGGATTAATGAATCGCCGGACTATTGGAATGGTTGTAATACATACACAAGTGCACTTCTGTATTTTGCTCCCTCTTTCAATGCGTCATCTGTATTTCCCTAGTGTGTGTCTGTGTGTGTGTGTGTGCGTGTGTGTGTGTGTGTGTGTGCGTGCGTGCGTGCGTGTACGTGTACGTTTCATCACTTGGTAATTTATTTTATACCATTTCATTGCAAAGATATAGAGATCAACAGTGAAACTATAGGAGCTTTGGTTTCAACTGTGCCAAACTGGCCAACATGCAGATGATGAAACCTCGGTACAACGCGACGCTGTGTATGTCTTCAGGTCGTGTGTTCTGAGAGCCCAACCTGTAGCTGGCAGTAGGAGTGTATTCAGAGAGCGCCTCTCTGATACATCGCTTGCTTAACACCA
>NC_136936.1:3691145-3711145 GCF_949987615.1 Pollachius pollachius | reverse complement strand
GAAACATAATACATCAGTAGTCTACATATAATTAAAATACACACACATACAACTACATACAACACAACACGATATAATAGTAACTTTTATGTGCCAATACAATCCAGGGGGTCCCCACGACATCCATTCATCTGGAGACTGCGCTCTATTTAACAGCAGGTCCGGTACTCCGCCATGCGCATTGATTCGTGCATGTAAGAAGGCGCTGCTTGTCCATCAACCTTTGAACAGTTCCCTACTGGCGCTCTCCACTAGTACTGTTTCGCAATTGCTAGTCGGTGCTATAATCCACAGCAGTTACCACAGTCTTCGCAGTGACACGGCTAGGATGCACAATTCCCAGTGAATAAACCCCAGATCCGTTGCACCGGGAACCGACGAGCGACCGAAGGAAGACGCCGTTAACGCGGTCCAACGTTAACGTTTAGTATTCGTGAGTTGCAATGGTCCAGTCAAGGGATATCTTTTTCGCTTTGCTTCTTCTGGGCTCCACAGGTAAGAAATACCCCCTTTAAAAAAAGTGCAATAAGGTTTTCTTTAATATGGACTTTGATTGGTGTATTGGTGGTGCGTCTGCACCGGAACGCGCTCAGAGGAGCAGGCACCATCCATCCGCGCTGTCCGCTCAGAGGAGCACGCACCATCCATCCTGTCCGCTCCTAATCCAGGATCAGGACCAGGCACCATCCATCCCCGCTCCGCTCCTGGTCCAGGACCGGAGGCACCATCCATCCCCGCTGTCCTGGTATCCTCTTGGTCCAGGACCGCAGGCTCTGTGCCGCTCATCCCCCCGCCTGCCCTCTCTTCTCCCCCGCAGCCTGTGCAGCCGATGGTGCTGCAGCCACGCTAAGCGCTCCTGGTTCGGTCTTTACCGCCGGGTTCCCAGTCCCGTTTCTCGGTCATACTGGGATTAACGTTGTGGTTTGTTCCCATTCAATGTGCGCTCTATTCCATGGGCGCTGTGGTTACTGGTTATCACCCCCCAGTCTCTACGGCAGGCAATCGACGTTCTTGTTGTAGGCTACCTTGTCCAAACGGGACATCCTTTTTCGTTTTCCCTCAATGAGATCTTACTTTACAATGTACGTCTCAAAATAAATGCTGATAATAGAATCATTGTAAGTTTTACTGGCGAACCTTTATTTTTGCTAGTACGGGCCGTGTTGTAGGTAGAGTGGGAATGATGTGCATGTAGCTTTAATTACAACCCCATATTTTCATAGACACATGCACACGTACACATACACATACACACACATAAACACGTACACATACAAACATAATACACATACATACATATACACAGACACTACACACACATTGTAGCCTGAGGCAAGACAGTGTTGCATGTAACCACACATACATACAATTTAGTCAATGTTGCAATCAGATGATATTTTCATTTTCTCCCTCGCCGCACATATACAACACGTTTTTGTGTGTGTGTGTGTGTGTGTGTGTGTGTGTGTGTGTGTGTGTGTTTGCAGGCTATGTCTTGGTGATATTATAAAGGGTTTTATTGAAGTCTTGGATATTTGTTAACACCATCTGTGCTTTGACAGCACTACTGAGATAATGACATTGCTTCTGCATTTCTCTAATGGCAGCACAGGCTTTTTTTTTTTTTATTGTTGCGGTTTCCTCACCCATCATTCATTGGCAGCTAGGCTCAATTCCATAATGGCAGTGTCTACTTATTAAATGTTTAATTTAAGGGCTCTGGTTTACTTTAATAGCGTTCCAATTCCTTTTAATACCCTCCCCCCCCCCCCCCCCCCCCCCCCCACCACCAACTCAGCGGTTGTCCCCCCCAAGCCTAGCTATTTGTGGTGTCAAATGACATGCTTTTCAGAAAACTGTTAGGGTGGGTAACATGATACGTGTGCCGCATATGGTTGGTCACACAGAGCTCTCGGTGCTGCGATGTCTTTGTACAGGAGCCTTTAATCCCCACCAGGCCTGGGGTATTCCTGAGAGGGAGGAACGACTGAAGTCACTGGAAAAAAAAAAAGCCCTCTTGCCTCTTGTCTTGCATGGTGATGCAATCCCCTCCCATTCCCCGGGCTACATCAACCTGCAGCTCGATGTGAGGAGGAGAAGGAAGAAGGGGTTTCCATTGGTAAACAGGACAGGGTTTCATCTGGGTGGAAGGATATGCTGTGTTATCTGGCGGGCTGCCAGCTTAATGCTACAGCTTGTGGTTGCAAAGTGTCTGATTAGCCTACACCCTGAAGCGCATCATATGGCTCATTTTATGGATCTGAAAACATGTATATACATATTGACGTGGATTAAGTGAAGCATTAAATTAAAACCGTACCAGGGCACACAAACTCTCTTGGTAACCATGTTCAGAATAGTGCAGCAGCACCAATTTGGATCAATCTACCTGCTATTTGGATAAAAATGACATAAATAGACATGTGTGATCGATAGCTGAAGTCTACATGGACGATGAACTCGGTTTTCCGCCCAATCTGGCCAGGGTTGCCAGATTGGGCGAAAAAAAACGAGCCCAATCTGCCAACATTGTTGAGGAGCGTCTTGCTCAATGCTTGGAGGTATGCTCCACTAACCAGGCTGGGGTGATGGGGCTGGGGAAGGCTTCCTTCATTGGCTGAGGTTAGAACGTGATATGTATGGATCAGCCATCCCATACTGCCAGTCATCACGTGAGCATTTAAGCAGTGAAATGTAGGTCTCCAGCAAGGCATTGTTGTGCTCAGCCTGTGTTTCCTCATTAGGCACATTGTGCAGAGAGTAACGGTGATACGGTCTGACTCCATGCTGCTCCCTTTACAAAGCATGGCGGATGATATTCTATCCTCGTTACGGGGTAGAATCTGAGGCCTGTTTCTTCTGAATATGACACGAGATCGGCAGACTCTGTGGTACGCCGTGAGAAAAATGGATTTTAGGAACCGCGGGTGGTCACGTTTCAAAGATGTCACTACCATGTATACCAAATGGGTTTAGATTGACCATGCCCTGTGGGGGTTAGTTCACATCAGTTGAGAAATCCAACTGTTCCCACAGATTTCTGATGCCTCTTCGTTTCAATTCTGTATCAGATTTATACAGAATTCTACCTCAACTGAATTTCTAGCATTCTGTTCATCTAATATTTCTCTTTTTTTCCATGGTGAGGATCAGAGAAATATGGCCAACCTTAAATTTAACTCACATCTTTTGTGGGTGTTTTCATCTGTCTAGACTTTATTTGAAATTATTTTCACTGACTATCAGTCCAGCCAGGAAAGCATATGCTATTATTCAATCATCTAACATTCAAGTGTGGTTAAAGCTAGCTTTCTTTGCTAGTTCTGATGATTGACGTGCCCCTGATTCTTTATGTGCATCAGCGCCCCATATATGTAGCCCTTCATATACCCACTCTGTCCTACAGGCAGGACCGAGTGAACAGTGGGGGGGCGAATGGGAGTTTCTCAAGGACCGAGTCCATGGCAGTAGGCCGAGGTGAGTAGAGCCATCGGAGACGCACGGCTCTCTAACCCTTTACAGTCATGATTGGAGCACTTGCTTGATTGTCCGCCAATGGGCTTCTGCCAAGCCGTGATTACCGCATCTGAACTCGGGAAGTGCCTTACGTTACTTGACTGTTGAGAGATACCGCGCTAGACACTGCTGCTCTGAGAGCCTTTAATGTAGCGCTGATCGCTCTGTAAGCTGCAAGTCACTCCGGGTTGGAGAGAGCCGGGGGGCGGCAGTGTGGGTGGAGGTCGGCCTGCTCTTACTCTGCTTATTGCTGGGTGTGTTTGTAGTCAGGTCGCACTGACAACACACTGCTCCACTCCAGATGTCAGGGTGGTATCTTGTGTTGATTTACAGATGGGTAAAGGACTCCAGTCTTGGGGTTGGTGGACCCAGGTACATGGTGGTGGTGGTGGTTATGTAGGCCGTGGCCTCGTTTGTTTTCTGAGGTTGCAGCCGTTGATTAATATGGCCTACATAGTAAAGTGTGTCATCATTATTCTGTTAGTTGTTTGGGGAAATCGTGTGTAATAATACATGTGAGAAATAGAAGCGTGTCCAAATTAGGAATAGCTATAACAAAAAGGGTGGAACATACAATGGTGTTATGATCATCTGATAAATGTACTCTGGATTGAGTTTGGGGAGAAGATAATTCTTCTCAATGTGAATATCGCTTCGGTCCGTATTGTTTTATCTCCTCATTCTTGCAGATGACACTCATTTCACACCATGGCAAATCGCGAAAGGGTGTTGAGGCATTAGAATGTAATCATTGAGTTGATTCGTTCTCCTGTTAAAACCAGTAGACATTACAGTATAATAATATCAACGCTAATATATTAGATGTCAGCTTTTAGCAGCATGCCAGACAATGATGAAATCTCTTAACAAGAAATATGTGGGCCGACAGATCTGCACTTGCACTGATTTAAATAAAGTGTAATGCAACGATGGGCTATTTTTAAGTCACGTTACATAATGGCATCCTATTAACCTTTGTTTCCGACGGTAGATAGCTGTTTGTTTTTTTGTCCTTGTGACTGGAAAGAATATTCATCCTTCACATAGCTGAAGCAGCTGCGGATATGAGCACAACAGCTGGGAGAAATGTACAGCTGAGGGAAATCTAGACTTTATGAGTTTGAAAAAAGGGCAATTCTTTGCTGCCATGAAGGGTGCCAGCTATGATCTTGACAACAGGAAGCTAAATGCTATCTATTTGCCTATACAATAAGATGTAAGTCACAGGAATGCTTTATGCTAAAGCAGGCGGGCGCTGGCCTTTTCTGCCGCACTGCTATGAATATCGTTTGTTTAGTTTGGAGTAGAACCGACTTAGAAGAAAAAAACGATGCTTTTACTCAATTCCAGCTGACAAAGAACATTATTTTTGGCCCGCAAGCAGTACCTTTAGCTACCCCAAATAAACAGGACATCAAAAGACGAATCATATTTAAAACCTCACGGGAGTGCTTCTAAAATAATAGTATGGTTGTTGTAACTGCTGATGGAAAACAAAAAGAATCGATGACAACCATACACGTTTTTTTATGGCATGTTCCAAACAAAATGATACAAATCTTTAATTTAAAGTTCAAGTGGAATCCATTCCCTTCCTCGTGACAGTAGTATTTGGGTGGCATCGTCTTAAAAAGCTCCCGCAGACGGAAACTAAAACCCCTCTCATGTAGGGGCCTATTAGGAGGGAGAGGCAGGGGAGAGAGACAATGGTTGGGGTTTTTCCTGACTTCTTCCCCTTGTGATGTGGAGTAGATGAGACACATCCAGGCCCCAGGAGAGATGGAAGGAGATGCATGGCCTCTGGGAGATGGAAAACATGGCATTACACATGCGTATGACCCTGTGTGAAGCCATCAAAGGGACATGCAGTGGACCACTTCCTGTCCTGCGGGGGGTCACTTCCTGCAGACTCACCATCATCACTGGGATTAGTTGTAATCTTTATCACCTAAACGTTTGCAAACAATGAACGGTTGGTGTTTCTTACGAGGACATTTTAACGACCTTCCTCTTTCTTTACGAGGGCTAATAACGTCTTGTTGACATTATGCCAACCATTGTGGCTGCCCGTGCTTATCCTGTGGGAGGACTGGGGGGAGGACTGGCACATGGCTAAGCTTAATCCTGCTAAACTGCTTGGACATGCAAGCTAGGGTTAACCCATAATGTCAACAAAGGGGAGGAGCCGGGACTCCCAACGTTCTTATCCCTGCCTGGAGCGATGAACTGTTGCTGAGCACCTTTCAACGGACCGTCGTTGTTTTTTTTCCGACATTTCTGAAACCCTGGCGTGTGTAATGCCATGTTTTTGCGGTCAGTCGACTTCGAGTGGTGACACGTGGTTATAGGTTCTTAAAAAAAAGGGAAAGAAATGCTGAAACCGATTGCGACCGAGTCAGCATTAATCGTACGCTCAAATGTAACCCGGGGGGCCTCTAGGGGCCTGGAGGGGTCGCTGACGCTCTTCCGGTGTCGATTCGATGCACCTGTGATCTCGACCCACGCCACTGAGAGAGCGAGACACATTGCGGTCAGTCGACTCGCGTCGTGACACATGGTTGTAGGTTCTCGTACGATGGAGATCCGGTGAGTTTGCAATCTAGGCCAAACATCCAGGCGATTCGGACAGCAAACAGGCTGGAAAATGCCCGTTTCCCCAGTGAATTCACAGGCATCCACATGCACCAGTTGTCTCACAGATGACCCCCTTGCTGATGTTCAGCTACAGACCTCCTGCTGAGAAACTAATGGGCTTCTGTCCAAATAGAGCCAGAGAACGTTTACGCAAATCCACCTGGCGGTCAACCTATCAATCTACCTGTCAATATCGTAATGGAAAGTCTGGAAAGGGTGTGTGTGCGTGTGTGTGTGTGTGTGTGTGTGTGTGTGTGTGTGTGTGTGTGTGTGTGTGTGTGTGCTTGTGTGCTTGCGCGCGCTTGTGTGTGTGTGTGTGTGTGTGTGTGTGTCTCCTCACAGTGAAAAAGGAACGACACCCTCAATGCTAGAAGAGGCCTCGACACCACACCGCAAGCCAAGCCAAGTCCCTCTCATGGAAACTTTTTATTTTCCGCAATCGACCAGCCGCTCTCTGATCAAAGACAATGACTGCATATTTTATCTCGCAGCAAGACATGCATCTTTTATGCGCTGTAAAGGAACGCTGTCTCCATATTTCATGCATCCATGCACACGGCGCTTCATTCTTTATTGAGGCCTTGGAGGACGCACCATTTTGCCCAGACCAGGGACAATGGGTTGTGCAACGCCCCCGGGTACAGGCCTGTGTCTCCGGCAGTGACCATAGTTACCTCCTTGCAGATGCTTTCATAAACGCATCCATCTCAGGCCGTACAGTATGTTCTTTTGAGGTAGAGTAAGATCACGATGTAGTAATGTGTCCCTAACCTAAACCCTCACCTTGCACAGGGGCTTCGTAAATGGACTGTAATTATACAGCGCTTTTCTAACCAGTGGCCACTCAAAGCGTTGTACAATATTGCCTAACATTCACCCATTCAAAGACACATTCACAAACCGATGGCGGTGTAACCTTGCAATGCGACCGCTAGCTCGTCAGGAGAAGTTAGGGTGAGGTGCCTTTCTCAGGGTCAGCTTGACACTCAATCGAACTAGCAACCTTCTGGGTACCAACCCGCTCTACCTCCTGAGCCACATGCTTCCAATTTGTGAATCCTCATTAGGAAGGTAGCCGTTGCGCTACTGATGTGCCTTTTCTAGTGGTACTGCATTGAAGGCTACCCATTACAACTGAATTATCATAGCGCAAGGCCAACAAAGAGGCGCATTATAATTGTGTTTCTTTTCCTTTTAATGTGATTAGGGGTCTGAATAGCGTTCAAAGTGTCCTTTGGGCTCAAAGGCGGATTGATCGCTTTTCCTCTGAAGTTTTAATGCGGTCACGCCAAAGCCCGCTGGAATGTGTTCAAAAGCCACGGCTATTGACCTTGGTAATAGGCAACGTTTTACACAAATTGACATTATTGTAATTAACGTTTAAGTGTAATAAGTTTAAACTCATACTGCAATTCAACAAATAGGTTTCAACCAAAGTGGTGTTCTTTCAATACTGTGATTCAAAAAGGATCTTAACAGTGAATTGTTCTCCCACTTCAACTAAATACATAAAAGACCAATTGCATTTCAAGTGCCATTGCAAGAACCATAAGTTTCAGTTAAATATGAATTGTATTCAAGTAATTTGATAATTATCCTCACACTCTTCGATATTCCTCACCCAAAGGCTGTCTCTTGGTTGACGTAAAGACCCAAACAACATCAACAAGTTTGGTTCAATTCACCGGCATAAAGGTATAGGCCTTAATATTCGTACTTTGTTTACTTTCCAGGCACACAAATGACCTCGTCGGCACACCTTTTTATAATCCCTTTTTATCGCCTTCAGTGAGGATAACAAAGGGTAGCTCTGCTTTGTAAGACGCAGCAGAGACCGACCAAGACATGGGCGGTCCACGTATTGAAGCCCGCACACAGGGCCGTGTTTCCACTCCCCGGCCCAACCAACAACGCTGTAAACCCTGAAAGGGCTTTGTTTCTTACTAAAATACTGTGTGAAAGTCAACCTTGGACACGCTTCCAAATTGAGTTAATCCACATTTAGTGCTTTAGGTCCTGTTATTTCACTTAATTAAACAGCCAGAGATGGCGCAGAGAATCGATTTGCCGACAGCAGTTTATTCAAACGTTGAAGAGATATCGGGGACGTGAAGTCGGTACGACTAGACGCACAAAAATATGTGTTAATCACCTGCAATGACAGACCTTAAAAGTCCTTGGAAGTGGAAGAATGGGTCAACACTGAACCATTCATCCTCAAGAACCGTTCAACACGTTCATGACCTCCTGCAGCGAGCATAACACAGGATACACAGACATTCCGGATTGGAATCGGAGGTGTGTACGTTTTTGTAGTCCTACATTCCGAAGTGATCTGCATATAATGATTCATTCGGGCTCTCTTCGGCCTCCTCTGTCACCCTCTCTCACCCTCAAGAGCCCATTCTCTGGGGGTGACTCATTGGCCCCATGGCTACAGTCCCCTCTCCTCCCTCTCTTGGCCAAACCGAGCCGGATGTGTCACAAAGCCCAGCGTGGCCCCATCTTGTTTGTGTGCATTAGATGCCATGGAGTGCAGGGTAGATGACAGGGCCATCTGAAGGAAATCAAACTATCTCACCAAACAGTCACAGTCACCAAAAGACCCCAGCGTAGGGGGGTGGGGTTTGGATGGGGGTTTACTTCCTTCAGCTTTTGTCCGGGGGGGAAAAAAGGGGCCTGATTGTCTTCCAAGTTCGACTTTGTTGTGCGGAACCATCCAATTGGAAAGTTTCCGTGAGCAGATTTTAAATGTATGACCCCTTGTTACATACGCTGCCTCATAATTCGGACATGTTTGCCATCTGCTGGGCGCGGCGAGTCGGAGCTGAACCCTTGGAATGCTTTTCTGCTTGAGGAGGCAGAGAGGGCGGGGAGGCGAGGAGCGCAGCGCTGACGGAAGAGGACCCGCCCTGTGTTTCAGCCGGCAGAAGCTACCGGGTCACCTCTTGTTTCGGAGCGGTGTTGCCGCGGTGGTCAGCCTTCTGTGTGGCATCTTACATGCACACTCTCCTATAAAGACCTATCATTTCTCAACAGCCTGCGACAGTGGAAGTCTCCTGCCAACCTCTGACTTTCAATGAAGCGTTTCTACGGGTGCCCGTAGTCTGTTAGGCTGTTATCTCCACAGTCAGGCTGTTTTAATTTTTTTGCTGTTGCGGTGGTTACAGTGGACTTAACATTTTTGAACATTGGCCCCCCCCCACACACACACACACACACACACACACCCTTCAAAGCATCAGCCATGCCCAAAATCCCCAAAACAAACATAGATTTGTGCTAACCCTCGTCCCCTCCAGGTAGTTTCCCTGTGATTTGCAGGTTCTGGAAGCTGTCCTGGCGGCGGCTCGCAGTCCGGTTCCAGGCAGCCGGCTGACATTTGGTTTGCAGCGCTCAGAAGAACAATCGGATGACATTTGAAAAGCACATCATAACCTCTTGTTTTGAAATGACGGCTTGTTTGCTCGAGATAGCAATGTCCTTGCTGGAACAGGGGGTACGTGGTCCTTCTGGTGAATGTGGGGAGGAATAAACCTTTTTGAAATATTGTTTTTTTTACGGATTAATGTGTAATATGCAACAATGTGTGATATGCAATCTTCACTTATTTATTACAACCGTCCCTTTTGAACCTTGTGAATACACTGCCATTACGGGTCTTTGGCCGAGTGGATTCAGTTTGATAAATGGCGCTTTTATTGTGAAGCTCTTTGTTGTGAAGCTGGAGCAAAGGGAATTCCAACCTTTTCGCCTGTCGGGTCGGTGCATTATGTAAATATTGTAGTATGCATTCAGCAATATAGGTTCCGTTTTAAATATGGAAATTTATGCAAATAGGGTCAGTAACTTTAGTAAAATAAGGTGAATAATACATTTATTATTTATTTTACACAGTAATGATGCATTATAAATACATATAGTGCAGCAATTGTATCAATGATTGCTCTTAATGCCTTTCCAGGATAAATAGTTGCTATATATCGCTACATTTGTTAGTTTTGAAAACTACTGTGGTTGACCTCCATTCGTTAAGAACTTAGCGTGTAAATATACCCATCCTTGATCTCCATTTACCAGGATATGTTGGATGTAGGACATAATTAGTTGATAATAAACTTGATGGAGCAAGCAACAAAGAACCATTGGGGTGGATCAACAGAGGAACTGTTGATAACGGCAGACATTAACATTCATTTCTGTCAAATCATTCATGGGAGACTAAAACCAACATTCGGTTAAAAGCCAAAACCAAAACCAAGGCCAACCCAAACGTAATTCAAAACGGACGGTAAACGGGAACCGCGGTATTTAGAAGCCTATATGTTCCTCAATGTTAACCGTTAATTATCCTTTCACTTAATTACCTCCAGCTTCACACATGACTCGTGGAGATCTGTGGCTCAGCGGGGAGGCGGAGAGCCATTACCGCCATTTTGTAAACAAAGCCCAACTCAGCCTCAAAAAAACACAACTGGCTTAAACAATTAGCACAGGCTTAGCGGAGTGGCGTGCGGCATGGAGGTGAGAGGCACCCCTTCCACAGAAGCTGTGCATCTATGACAACTGTGTTGTGTATGCTAGTTGGACAGCATCATCGAAAAAGGGGGGTGAGGGAGTGAGAAAGAGAGGTAAGCAGGATAAATCAGGTGTCTCCCCTCAAGCAGCACCCAATGTATCAGGGTGAAGGCGGTTGTAAACGTTGATGGAAGTGGCATTGGAGCCCGTGCTCGCGGAGCTGTCTCAGGAGATTGTGGCCCGTTGGAACTGAGTGCTCATCCCTTTACCCACCCTCTCCCTCCCAGGGCATGCCCTACCCTCACGTCTATTTTTACTGCTCAGCCTCTGATTGGTCGGGGAGGTGTGTGGGTGTGAGCTCTCGTAGTGTCATAAGGAGGGGCCTCCGGGCCATCTGTCAGCCTCGTCGTAGGGGCCGATTGTGACGACAGTCCGCGCCCCGGTCGGGCGTCTCAGCGGATGCAGAGTGCAACCTTGCTCCTTCCCTCGCAGCGGACCAGGGGCTGCATTGATCCGTGGCGGGCGTGCGGTATCTGTTCACGCGGGTTTCAGTCTGGCCTATGGTCGCGGCAGACACTCGAGCTGAACTCAATGCAACTTTAATTCAATTAGATCCGTCTTTTACGCCTCCGTTGTTTGACGTTTTCATTGTGTGTTTGTGTGCGATCACCGCGGCGATCGCCTTTCCGCCGTCCCTCGCCCCTCGTGGCGTTTGCGAGGGAGGGAGTCGCGTCGTGTCATGTTCCGCAGCCCGCCTTCAAACACTCTGGCCCCGCAGGTCGGAGTGGCAGCGCTGGGGCACCATCTGTTGGCCCTGTGCTTAACAGAGTAACGACAGAGGCCGGCGCCCTCCCGCACCCACCAAAAGAGAGGGAGTGATAACGCCGTGAACTTTGACCCTCCTGGAAGACTCCAGCACGCGTTGAGCTACTCGACGTGATATTTACACTTCAGTGCCTTGCAGCCTTGGCAGACACTTCCAGGGGTGCTTTGGTGGGGTCGTTTCACACAAAATAACACTATGGAGGATGTCGTTATGATATTATTGATATCCCTCCTACAGAGGCATGAGCCCCCGTACCCCACCCACTCCCCCAAACCCCCATTACACACTTATTGCATGTTGTACGTCCTTGCACCTTAAAATTGTACATAGTATTGTGTAGCATCTTATCCTAGCTATCTTTGTTGTATACGGGGAATGGGATAACCTGGCGATTGTTAGTGCCTAGCACTTGGTTCAATCCTTACTTTGCAGACAGCGAATTGTTGTTTCTCTTTCTTCTGGAAAATGCTTGTTGCAAGTGTCACAGAGAGGTAGCCAATCAGTAGACAGTTTGCTTTAGGACAGAGAGTGAACCCCGCCCTTCTGAGAGGGGCGGCGGGGTTTTGTGACGGCTGAGCGGCGTTCGTTGCGGTGTGGAACACTGGGGGATATGGAGGTCGACCCAGACTTGCACTGTCCTCCCCCAACATGCATCACCGTCTCTCCAGCGCGACATCGCTTGACAGCCCTCAGATCAGCACTTCCTATGTGGGTGGAATCCTAAATTATTTATGCAAGTTTCGCTTTGGGCCCTGATCCCAGTTGACATTTGCTGTGAGCAAATGGCCCACAGCCATCGCATTACGAGCAGGCTGGCGTTACAGTAGTGCATTTAGAATCTCTGATCACGGTGTTGTTAATTTTGACAACTGAAGAGAAGATCTTCACACAAAGCTCTCTTTTCTATTCTGAGATGTTTATTGAATAAAGTTTGGGCTTCATTTATTTAGGCACATCAGAGGAATCAAGACGACAAAACAAACTTTCAGGAGCTGGGGCCAGGCGCGGAGGCGTTCAGTGCGGTGTGTTCCCTGCACATATTATCTTAACAGTCCTCAATCTAAATGAAGTGAAGTTCTAAGTGCTGCGCTTGTCTTTGTTGCCGGTGAGAGATTCCTTGCCTACGGTCTCTTTCACACCGTGTCTCCATTCATTTAGAAGAGCAGAAATTGTGTAGCAGCATGGGGCTGCCAAGCCAATTGGCAATTCACATTGGGGGGAATCTGAGGCCTGCTTTAAACATTTCTAAGTGGGGGGAGGGGTGGGTTGCTGGGGGCTCATACATCATGCTTGTTGCAATAGGGGGGTATTGTTTTGAGGTTATTTTGTTTTCCGAGCTGAGTCAATACAGAAAGAGTGGACTCAAATGTGGCTATTGATACGACCACAAATCGAAAGCGACTTTTGGCAAATCTGAAAAACCCTCCAGTCCCGAAGAAAGGAACCGTTGGAAACACAGGGCTTTGTCAACACATGTAAGCCCTGTGTTTGCCCGAGAGACTGCTCGCTTTCTAAGGGAAGACCTAGTTATTATAACTCTAATTATTATCGCTAGACCATGTAAGGAATGTCATAAAAGTGTGAGCTGTGAAATTTGAAAGCTGGAATCACTTTTTAAACATGGAAGCAAGTGTCGTCCTTTATTTCTGTGGACGGGGGAAAGAAGTGGACCTTTTTGTTTCAGTAATTACAAAATTATTGGAGTTTGAAATTCTGCTGCTTGCAAATTGTATCCAGGCCTTGAGAGGCCTAATGCAGAGGAGCAGAGAGCAAAGAGCAGAGAGCTGGCTATTTGCAGCCATTTAATCTCGGATCATCAAAAATAAATTGCTGTATTCCGATGACTAAGACTGTGAAACGTTGCCCAATGTCCCGTGGTTCAAACAAGATATTTATCTCTTTTCAACAATGGGGGGAATATTGAATGTCAAACGGGTTTCGTTGCTGTCTCATGAGCCAAAAGGGAAGACACAGGCATTGACAAACTAGAATCCATGATCCATATGACAATGGCTTTGATTTATTATGTTCTGTTACTGTTTAGAAGACTGATGCAGAACCAACCGCTTTCATATTGGTATTGAATATTTAACATGTTGTATAACTTGTTCCCAGAATAGAGGCAGTGTCTCTCATTGATATTATCGTTTCTATTTTCTAGCATTTTCCGATACAAACTGCAATAGACCGATATTTGTGTATTGTTCGTACATTGTCATCGATTTGAGATCAGAACAATGGGAAGATAGTGTTTTATTTCTGTATTTTTCGTACATTTTCATCGATTTGAGATCAGAACAATGGGAAGATAGTGTTTTTTCAGGCTGTATTGCTTATCGATTGAAGGCAGTATGGATTCCTTAGGATGCATTTCAGCACAATAGATGCGCAGCAATCGTTCTGCTGGCGGTTACTGGTTGCATGGATGGCTGGCTGGGGCCTCAGCTGTGCTGTGTACATGTATCTCTTACCAAGGCTATTTCAGCTATTTAACGTCATTAACCCTTTAAAGCTAGGGTAGGCAATTCATTTTAGAAGCCATTTCTTGTCGTATTTGTTGAAATGTCCTCGCATCCAGAGAGTAATCAATAAACCAAACGGACTGATGAAGAGAGAGAGAAAAAACCCAGTATCTCTGGCAGTAATAGGCCTGTAATAACGTTAGCCCATCATTTCATCAGGCCAAATGAAACGATTGGACTGCCTTCCTGTCAGTCAGCTTACCTCCCTGGCTACCTGTGCACACCGACCAGGGTCTACCCCAAGGCCGGGCAGACTCCCTTGCTGAAGCTAGCTCTCGGTGGAGTGGCTTTCGAGGAAGTCCTGAAGGGCGGATGTGGGATATTTTCGGTTGGATACTTCCAAAATCGTACCTACTCGGGCGAGTTTCTCCAAGTTGCCTCGCCCTCTCTTTATAATTACGTGCTTCATACTAATTAGTGTGACGCCTGTCCGACCCCCTGTCTCTAAGCATCACAGCGCTCCATTCACGGGGCACGGCCGAAGTGACCAGACACCCTGTGTGTCATCCGCACAACTTTACCAAACCCCGACATGCTGTTGGGCTTTTTTGCTCCTCTGTGCCTCTTCTACTGTCTGGCCTCGTCCAAGGCGGTACATCCCCCTCCTCCCCTCGTTCCTCTGTTGATCCACCCCCCCTGGTGGAGTCGCAGGCAGGCTTATCCGGCCTGATCCACCCCCCCCCCCCCCAGTGAGTCTGCCTCCTGAATAGAGCCACAGAGAGAGCTGTGAGGATGTGCCAGGCGCGGACTCTGTACGGTCCTTGGCAGCTTGTGGCTGAGTGGTCAATGTGGCTCCCCAACCCCTCTCCTCCCTCTCCTCCCTCCCCCTTTCCCATTCTCTCCCTCTATCTCTCTGCCACTCTGTCTATTGCTCCATCCCTCTCTCAATCTCTCTCTCCGTCTCCATCTCCCCTTTGTTTCCCCGTTAATTAGCAGATGTGGATGGTGATTGTGTGTGTTTTTTTTGTTTCTTTTTTTTGCCTTTGCTGGGACAGAATATGCTTTATTGTGCGAGGGCCGAAACGGCTATCTCATCATGCAGCAGCAGCGAATAATGAAGTATGCTGGCTTGGCTTACATCATCATCATCATCATCATCATCATCATCGCAGGAGCGTGTGTGTCGTGACTCACCATCTCTGGATGGGCTCCTGCAGACCCACCATCGCGCCGGTGACGCTCTTCCCCCCCCTTCACTGCAAATGTTTTGGTGCTTCACCCAAGGATCTGAAGAACACAATTACGGTTAATGGCAGACTCGCTGAGCCCGTGATTGCTCGAAAGACAAAATATTTCAGCCCCATGAACGGATATTTTAACCGTCGGCGTAATTAGGAAGCTTGTTTCCTAATTATTTCTGCCGTCACATACTGTGCCAATTTACCTTTTCGCTAAACGCCGGGATTTCCGTTCCTGCACGCCCCGTTTTCCGCTGGACAAGAATGGACAACCTCAAAGTGGGCAACTTAGCCGTGATTATCATTATTTAACGCAACCTAGAATTTAATTATTCATCGCTGACAAACCTCTTTTTTTCCCCCCGCCGCAAGGATTACGTCGGCCTCAATCCGCGGCCACGGAATGGCCTAATTGCTTTAATAAGCAACTAATCAACCTCTTTCTGTGTTTTTTTCATTTCACGAGCGCTCTCTCCTCCCCTGTTCCACCGCAGCCCCCCCGCTGGCAGCAAAACATCCGCCTTTATTTTTTTTTGTGGCAGCGGCCTTGCGTCCAGCCCATCCTAAAGGCTGTCTCATTACGGGGCCCCGGCTCCGCGCGGCATGATGGGCCCGAGACAGGCCCTCCCGGGGCCCCGTCGCCCCCGCCCTCCCGGGGCCCCGTCGCCCCCGCCCTCCCGGGGCTGCGGCGTGCAGCTGAGGCAGTTGCTGAGGGGCACTTGGTGCTAAATTGCCAGAATGAGTGCAGATTCCGCTGGAGTGCACTGCTGCTTATTGAGTTCGCTCTGGTCCTCGATGAGGGGGGGGGGGGAGGAAGCTTCACCCAGCACTATACGGCGGGCTGTTTACGTGTTTGGATTCATATGCGATAGCGTGGACAGTTGGGGGCAGTGTGTGTGTGTGTGTGTTTGTGTGTGTGTGTGTGTGTGTGTGTGCAATGTGTGGAAGTGTGTGTGTGTGTGTGTGCGTGTATGGAGGTGTGTGTGTGTATGCATGCAGGGAGATGTTTGTCTGTGCATGTATGGAGGTTTGTGTGTGTGCAATGTGTGGAAGTGTGTGTGTGTGTGCGTGTATGGAGGTGTGTGTGTGTATGCATGCAGGGAGATGTTTGTCTGTGCATGTATGGAGGTTTGTGTGTGTGCAATGTGTGGAAGTGTGCGTGTGTGTGCGTGTATGGAGGTGTGTGTGTGTATGCATGCAGGGAGATGTTTGTGCGTGTATGGAGGTGTGTGTGTGTGTAGGGAGATGTTTGTGTGTGTGTGTGTGCGTGCCTGTGTGGACGGTGGGGGGCGGAAGAGGAATTGGTTGTAGAGTGGAGGTCGGGTGTTGCGTCTTAATGTGCATCAGCCCGGGGACTGGAGATGACAGCCGTTTCCACATCGGCCACGGTGGTCTTCAGACGGGGCTGAGGGGTGAGGCGTAGTGCACTGCGCTGATCAGGGGTGAGGTTTAAATCACGGCGCTGTCACAGGTGGTTCTGAGACGCTGGTTAACACACCTCTAGACACTAGAGTCAAAGGCATAGGGTGTTGAGGAAGGTGTAGCAGTGCGAAGCAGTCATTTAAATTGAATTATTATGACATGGCAAGGGTTATGTATGCACACACGATAAAAGCACACAACGGTGATAATAGCCCACGTTAAAGAGCAAAAGGAAAAACTACAATAGGGAATGAGCTAAGGTCATTTTATCGCAAACCTCGACAGCTTCATAATGGGCAATTATTTTATGGGAATTAGGCAGAGAGAAATCCAGGCTACTACTTGGAAACCAAAAACAAAAGCAACTAGATCCACAGGCCAGCGGTCTCCAGCCCACTCCGTCAGCTTTGTGCCTAGTCCCCTGACATGTTTGTTCATCCTAATGTGTGCGGCCCCGTTACATAACCTGTAAACATCCCACTTATCTGCGTGATAGAAGTGTTTTTTTCTGCCCTCTTTCAGTCGCTCGCACAGCGCACCCCCTCCGCCACAAGCGCCCCCCACCGAGGCGTGTCCGGTGACTGGTCGGAAAAAATATTAACATATCATTCATTAAATCCCCAGACTGTTTTTGTTGTGCTTTAATTTCTCCTTCGTTGATTGGATTTAGACGTATTTGTTTGAGGTTGGAGCATCGCAAAGAAGACGGTGGGAGATTGGCTATTGGCCGTTGTGGCGGTGGAGGTATGGACGGCTGCTTTTTGCCGCGGTGTTATGTAAAGCACCTGCGCTCTGCCTCAAATCAATGTCTCTCTGTAGATCATGGGATTTCAATGTTCCCTTGGAAAAACGGGTTTAGCACACAGCGCCTGCACCTGGTATCGCCTGAAACAGGTGTCTAGAGACAAAGCCTTTGCCCGAGGGGTGGTGGTGGTGGCGATGATGATGAAGGTAAAGTGTGGGTCCCCACATTGACGCCTCCTTAATGTTGATTCATTCGTAGGAAGGCTGTACTGTACCGACCAATCAAACCCCGGTTTTAGAGAACAGAGGGGGAAGGGAGGGGGAGGGGGGGAGGGAGAGTGAGGAGGAGGAGGAAAAAAAATCGAGGGAGAGAGAGGGGGAGAGAGAGAGAGAGAGAGAGAGAGAAAACACGTTTCCATAGCAACTGCCAGCAATGAGTATAACCGGTTGAGAATCATGAGTAGCAAGCAAATGCTGACTTGTTTCTTAAAAGCAGGCTCTTGGATGCTTTCAGTTCAGGAGTCAATGCTAATTTATTATTGAAACTCAATCAGTGCTTAACATTTGCATTTGTTAAGAAACTGTTTTCAATGCGAACTAAATACATCCACTTGCTACTTTTTTCCATTTTCCCTAAAATGATCATAATGTACAAAGACCAAATCATTCCAGTCCATTGGATTTTTAATTTGCAGCACTAATCAGGTGTGTGAAATCTAAAAATGTAAGGCTTACATTTAAACCAAATAGCTTAAATGATTTAGGTAATCAACATTACGATCTGCATAGAGAATGCAAGACTTTAATATTCCAAAGTATGTAATGTAATATTTAAGTTTCTAAAATCTGTTGACCAGTTGAAACATTTTGAACACTATGATGTCTTTTCAAGAGAGGAGTGCAAGAGTGTACAAAGCAAGCAATCAGTTCCATATACACAAATTCTAAACTTCACCTAAACATGGTCTTGTCTTCTAACACTTTTAACATTTTCAAAGCAGATCCAATGAACTTATTGCGATCTTTGTTTGTGTCTGTATTTGCAATCAGTTTAATAATTGATGGTCAGTGTCTCTGAGTGGTGTGGTATAGCGTGTGGTTCCTTAGAGAAGGGCCTCTGCTGTGCTTAACGCTAGCTGGCCAGAGCTCTCGTTACAGGGTCTCCTCGCTGTGTGTTTCCCTGGATCACAATTAGTATGGCCACAGACCTCGGGACACAGTGAGGCTCAGACTCCCACAGCTCCCAGAGTGTGTGTGTGTGTGTGTGTGTGTGTGGGTGGTTGTTTGTGTGTGTGTGGGTGTGTGTTATACTGTGTGTGTGGGTGGGTGTGTGCATCGGTGAATGTGCGTGTGTGTGTGTGTGTGTGTGTGTGTGTGTGTGTGTGTGTGTGGGGGGGGGTGATACTGTGTGTGTGGGTGGGTGTGTGCATCGGTGAATTTGTGTGTGTGTGTGTGTGTGTGTGTGTGTGTGAATGATACTGTTTGTGTGTGTGCATGGGTGGCTGTTTGTGTATGGGTGTGTGTGCCACTGTTTGTGTGTGTGTGTGTTGTGTGTGTGTATGGGTGGCTTTTTGTGTATGGGTGTGTGTGTGTTTACAGGCTTGTATAATAGATAATGAGTGTAATCCCACAGTGAGCGAGCGTTGGAGTGGGGTAGGGGGTGAGGGCTGCTTAGCACCGAGTCCCAATGACACGACCTGCCGACTCTGCATGAATTAACCCCTGCATCATGCGTGGCTTCGTTATCCGTATCACAACGTATTGGTAGCAGTAGCAGCAGTAGAGCTGTTGATAGCATGTGCAGCCAGGCTAGCAGTGTGCTTGTTATTGCTGCAGCAGGAAAGTGGTTGCATTATAAGTGTTCTTATTATTTCTATTATTTGGAGAATAATTCATGTTGTGGTTCTTATTTCGCAAGCAGAGCTGGGTAGTTTTGGTGTTGATAATATTATTGCTAGTATTATGATTTTTGTGCGGTTACTTTTGAAGCAGAGAATTGATCATTTTAGTGTTGATAGTATTATTGCTGGTGTTATTCTTGTTGTGTTGTTATTTCTGAAGCAGTGAAGTAGTAGTTTTAGTGTTATACATATTATTGCTAATATTATTCTTGTTGTGGTCCTTTCTGCAGCAGGGAAGGAGTAGCATTATTGGTAGTATTGTCGTTGTTGTTGCTGCAACAAGAAAGGTGTCGTATGAGTATTAGTGCTGACATTGGTACTTTGTTTTATTATTATTGTTGTGGGTGGTACTGCCGCTGTATTAGTATGGTAGTATTATGTGGTGCTGGCTGCAGTGGTGTTAGTATTGGTAGCATTATTTCCTGCTGGCAGCAGTAGTATTAGTATTGGTAGCATTATATCCCGCTGGCTGCAGTAGTATTAATATTATTAGTATTATGTGGTGCTGGCTGCAGTAGTATTAATATTGGTAGTATTACATGGTGTTGGCTGCAGCAGTATTATTATGGGCAGTGTTATGTGGTGCTGGCTGCAGTAGTGATAGTTTTGGTAGTATTATGTGGTGCTGTGGCAGTATTAGTAGTAATTATGTGTGATGGCTGCAGTAGTATTAGTATTGGTAGCATTATGTGGTGCTGGCTGCAGTAGTAATAATATTAGTAGTATTATGCGGTGCTGG
>NC_136936.1:3652173-3690945 GCF_949987615.1 Pollachius pollachius | reverse complement strand
CACACACACACACACACAACACACACACACACACACACACACACACACACACACACACACACACAGCAACAGCAGCAACAGCAGCATTGAGGTGCATTGAGGCAATGATAATAGACCTGGAAGGAAATGGAAATCAGAATAGTGAGTGTTGTTGTCCTGTAGAGCACCTCTATGTTGTGTTGCTTGGATAACACGGTAAATACTGGGGTACAATGGAGATACACAGTCCTCCTGGCAAATCAATGAGTCCAGGTATTTCTCTACATCCTGACAGTGCAACCTTCAGTAAGGAAGAATCATTCATATGTATAACCCGCACTTTAGCCTACACGTCCTAATCCTACTCTGCCTTGTGGTGCAGTTGTTGCACACGCAAACACACACGCACACACACACACACAAACGCGTACCCAAACACAGACAGACAGACATACACAGGTACACTCACGCACACACCCACACGCACACACAAGAACGGGCACACAGGGACAGACAGTCATACACATGCACGTTCAAACTCTCACACACACACACACACACACTCACACAGTGGTTTTTATCAATGTCATGAATAATTAACACGGACAGATGCCACTGTCATGAATTCCAGTGCTATATTCTTGCTTCCTGAGTGTCCAGGATGTACTCTGTGTTAGCCACTGTGCTCTAGCTGTGTAAGTGTGGATATCTTATGCTAATTGGCGATATAAAACACACGTGGGCTTTGTTTTGAAGCAGTGGTAGTAGGACCTGGTTCAGGTCCTGGAGACTCGGTTAGAGGAGCAGGAAACCGTTGGATGAACAGCTTGCTATTGCCACATAGACAACAATTATTTCTCCATTGGCTAATGGGATGTGTGCTCTAAAGGTTGTCAGCATCAACCCTCCTCACTGAAATAAAATTCCTCCCCAGCCATGATAATTAAATAAGTCTGAAAGATTAAACCCACTCGGATCTGTTTAACGCTCTTGTTAGAGTGAGAGAATTATGTCATTCTCTCTTGCTCTCTATCTCTCCCCCCCCCGTTGGCTTTCTGTATCGCACGCTTTCTCCGTTTTTTTGACAATTTTAATCCATTGCATTGAAAGAATGTCCCTTTCTTCTTTCGATCCGACATATAAGGTAAAATTTAATCTACAACCAAGGAAAAAGGAACCTGGCAATTTCCTGTGGATCCGAGCCTTCGGGGTATTGACGGGGCCAAGCCGGATGGACAAAGCACTCCGGTCCGCTCTGCGTTGGTCCTATTGATGGCTTTATGAGAGGGCAGCCGAGTTGGGCTAAAACGCTAACAAAGCTAGCACTGACATTGGGAGCGTACCTATGTTCCCCGGGTCCTATGTTCCCCGCTTTGTATGTAACCGGGGAACATAGGACCCTGTGAGCAATTTTTTTTTTCGTAGGATGGTAGGGGCAAGTACCGCCTTTTTTGCCTCTGATTCACCTGTGATTGGTTAGAATGGCTCTCCTCCGATTGGTTGTGGTTAGGGTTAGGTTTAGGGTTAACCCTCACCCTAACCCTAACCATAACCCTAAACCTGACCCTAACCCTTTGCACCAGGGGAACATAGGACCCGGGGAACATAGGGATGACCCCCTTGACATTTAGGTATGCTCGGTTTAGCAAGGCCTTCAATACTCCTCAAAGTACTAAAAATACACGGTTCGAACCAACGCACAACCTACCCAGTTCAATCTCCGCGCTAATGTTCTCATGTCCCGCGTGAAAACGTGTTGTGTATCGCCGTTAACGTCCGAGCAGGGAGACGTTGACAATGTTGGTGCGCTGCTTCAGCACGAAATGCTACCGCCGTGAGGTGGCAGCATGCGCGGCTAATGCTATCCATGTTTCATCTCCATCCAAGGACAGAAACACCCAGGGTCGGATTTGCCAATTAAAATGAAAGTTGTAAGCTGAACTCATCTTGGGGGTGTCTACATCCCCCCCTCACCTCAAACCCCTTTTGCACTAGTTTTTCCTCCAAAATACAAAGTACACTTACACAGTGAGGCGCCTGTAGGTTTAGACCAAGTTGTTCCACCTAGGAGCACATACAGAGAATAACAAGTGGTGCTCATGATATCACTGTAGAGAGAGAGAGATAGCTGGATGGATGGATGGATGGATGGATAGATAGATAGATACGAAGGTAGAGCCATGCATGCACGCATACATACATACATATACACACATACAAACAGACACATAGAGAGGTAGATAGATACTATGTATACAGTGTGTGTGTGTAGAGAGAGAGAGAGAAAGAGAGAGAAATACTTTTTTTTAGCAACCAATAGATCAGATTAATAATGGTAATAGGCCTAGACAGTAGTATTGGCAGTACTAGAAGTAATAATTCTAATCTTATAGTAGTACTAGTTACTACTATAAGATAGTAACTAGATTAGAAAATAAATAGTATTTAGTATACCTTCTACTATTTTGAGAAACCAAATAACAAACACATGAGCTATGGGCTCATACATTTTTATTATATAATATTAATAACATGTGTCACAATCATAATGTATGTTTGTCTATATCACAAACTAATAGGCTAGGGGTAATGTCTTCCACTAATGGGACCAAATCTGGTCCCAATCCCAGCCTCCTCCCACATAGAGGTTCTCCATCCGTCCTCATGCTTCTGAGATGACCATGCATCCCCTCCTCCCTGCTCACGGCTGGAATTGCCCCCAATCTGTTTGCCATGGAAGATAAGGTACTGGGTTGTGTGTGTGTGTGTGTGTGTGTGTGTGTGTGTGTGTGTGTGTGTGTGTGTGTGTGTGTGTGTGTGTGTGTGTGTGTGTCGGTGTGTGTGTGTGTGTCGGTGTGGGTGGGGGCGGGGGATGGTTGGGTGTGTGGATATGGCCTAGGACCTCCCCACTTTACTTTCATTTGGGACGTCAATTTACCAAGTATAGCTACGAATGCTGTGTCAGAAATCATGCACCGCTTATTGGATTAGAGGAAACAAAGGAAATCTCATTATGCCAACAACGCCATTATAACACAATTATGTAAAAAGCAATTTCAACCCACAAGCTCTCTGACAAAAGTATTTGCACATTTCATTATTGCTTAATGAGGTTGTATGCCTTAAGCTTAATCACAGTTTTGTGTTAAAGAGAACCTGAAAACCATGATCTCTCACTATTAGAAGTCATAACTGTACTCTGTGCTAGTGCCCAAATGTCATACTCTTACCTGGTCCGGAAACATTCTTAGCGGTGTAGTAAAGTGAAGTAAAGTGAATTAAAGGGAAGTAAAGTGAAGTAAAGTGAAGTAAAGTGTAGTAAAGTGAAGTAAAGTGTAGTAAAGTGCACATTCCCACAAGATAAGCTGTTTCTGTGTCTGACGAGTTCTTACCTTTTAATTTCATTTATTCAATTTGTCATTGATGGATAAATGCATTTCCTATATAAACAAACCTCCTGTAGATACAGAATACAGTCAAACCCCTTTTTGAAAACGTTGCCATGCATTTAAAATGGTTTTGTTTCTAATATGTTCCCTTGAACGAGGAAGAAGTGTGATGGTGGGTGCTACCGTGCAGAGCCTCATTTTAGATGTGAAGCCCTGCATCCAATCTAATCCTACTGTTCATGTTTTCCTTCAATCTAGTGACTGTACCCAAACAGAACCGGGACGCCTCTGATATCCTGGAATTCAAATTCATGTGATCGCAGAAGATTGTGTTCAAATAAGAGCTACAATCTACCATATTCTATAGCTACAATCTACCATATTCTATAGCTACAATCTACCATAGCCTGTAGATACAATCAGCCATATTCTGGAGATACAATCTACCATATTCTCTAGTTACAATCAACCAGAATCTAGAGCTACAATCTAACATATTCTGGAGATACAATCTACCATATTCTGGAGACACATTCTACCATATTCTAGAGATACAATCTACCATTTTCTCCAGTTACAATCAACCATATTCTAGAGCTACAATCTACCATATTCTATAGCTACAATCTACCATATTCTATAGCTACAATCTACCATATTCTCCTGTTACAATCTGCTATATTCTGGAGATACAATCTACCATATTCTATAGATACAATCTACCATATTCTATAGATACAATCTGCCATATTCTATCTAGAGCTATAATCTACCATATTCTGGAGATACAATCGACCATATTCTGGAGATACAATCTACCATATTCTGGAAATACAATCTACCATATTCTGGAGATACAATCTACCATATTCTGGAGATGCAATCTACTATATTATGGAGATACAATCTAACATATTCTGGAGTTACAATCTATCACGTCTATGTAAAACAATGCTACTGTAGCGTGAGCGTTTATTGGGGTGGCAGTGGCTCAGGTGGTCGAGCAAGTTTTCTGGCTACCAGAGGGTTGATGGTGCCATCCTGGGGCTCCTCCTAGCTGGAGTTTCGAGGTGCCCCTGAGCAAGACGCCTCACCCTGACTGCTCCCGACCAGCTGGCTGTTGCCCTGCGTGGCTGACACCGCTGTCGATGTGTCAATGTGTGTATGAATGGGTGAATGAGAGGCACAAATTGTAAGGCGCTTTGAGTGGACACTGGATAAAAAGGCGCATTCTAAATGCAGTCAGTTTACTATTTACCATTGCCGTGTATTGAATAAATCCTATTAGCAAAAGCCAAGGCATAGCGCAATAACAAGAACATTCTCATGTGGCGCTTAGCAAGAGTGGCATCCCTGGTATTAGCGTAATCATTATTTGCATAACCATGGCATAGTTTAGAAAACATTGGCCACAGACAACCCCGGAATGGAAATAGATTTTTATCAGCTTGTTTCGTCTTAAATGTTTCAGAGGAAACAAGCCGATAAAAATCTATTTCCATTTGGTTCCACGTGGTTTCTGCAATGTCATAAAGGCAGGAGAGGAAGCGGGCTTAAAATCACAAATTATCTTGATAACACCGTTGGGGTGTCTTCTAAGTGTGCCCTTCAGGCCCATAAATCCGAAGATCAATACATGTCCTTCTTGCATCCAGTCCCATCCCCCACGAGTGTCCTCGTGGGGGATGGGAGATGTGCTCTGACTCGTAACCCAGCAGCAAGAATGGCGTCTCTAACAATCCCAGATTCCAGTCTCTGTCATCACCAAGTATCGGAGATGGTTGTGTACAGACATCAATACCTAATGTTTGTATCGTTGCTGTGGACATGTCACTGTAGCTGCTCCTGGCTTTTTAAAAGGAGAAGGAAAAAAGGTCTTTAGGGGCACACCCATTAACATTTATGTAGCCAAGCAATTACTGCTCGGCCGTTTGGTCAGCGTCTCTCTGAGACTCCCTAACCGAAACCCGTGCCCACTAGCTTGTTAGAAGCTTGCTAATGTAAGAGTTGGGATGTGCTAGCTTGGCCGGTTTGTAATGATTTACGTGGAAGAAGCCACGACCATGCAAGCATCTGAGGAGACCAATTAGTGTTTTTAACTTTGATATCATTTTAAAATACACCATCGCCGGCAGATGTGTGCTAGGCTTTTAAGATTCACAGTGAGGGAGCAAGAGAGTGAGATTCTCCCAAGGAAATTCCCTATGGATTTGCGGCATTCCTTTTGACAGTTTGCTCGCATTTGGGTGAATATGAAAACGGTTTTGCATTGCTGTTTTTAGCAGATGAAATGCAATACTGCAAGGGGAACAATGTTAGTGTTTGCTTATTTTCATAGGTTTGAGAAAATATGAAAAAATATGTTGAGATATATTTTTACCTCCATCATTATTCACAGGATGAGTCATTAGGGGAGCTCACGCTGAAATCAGGGGCTTTGGTGTTTTGTCTGGTACAATAGATGGTCAAGCGACCTTGCATGCTTCAACTGACTGTAATTAAATCAAGAATACTGTTTTGTTAGAAGCATATATTTAGATAATAATAGACCTTAAACCAACCCCCCCAACAGCTCTTTAAAAATATGTTCCCACAAATTATAAATGTCATGGAGCAAAGAATCCACCAGGGTCATCATAATAAACGAGTGATGCGTGTAGTATTCATAAAGTGGTATAAAGTTGTATGGCAGTATAAATTAAAGTACCAGCCCATAACGTTGTTGCTACGCCTCAGGCTCCAAGTTCCCCTCGTATAAAAGCCAATTTCAGCCTATAATGATGCAGTGTCTGTGTCTCTGTACATCACAGCTACACCCTCAACTACAGTTGACAATTTTTTTCCTTGAACAGATTTAGATCCTGCACTCGAACAGTGAATTCAAGCCACAGGTTTACCTTAGCCGAACCTCAAAACATTTGAACCTTCTTCCAGGAAAGTAGGGCTGCTGTGCTCTTTGGAAAACGCTGTTTCCCAGAAATGGAACCACCAAGGGTGTGCAAATTCTTCAGGCGATGCCTTCACCCCATAAAATACAATTTATTTGATATTGTCACTGCCTCCTTTTATTTGATGTAGAGACATCCGTTGTGTGAAAGAAGTGTGTCTGAGCCAGACTGCATTGATGGCTTGGTAAAGTGGCGTTCATTTCTTCACTTCACGGCAGACCTTGAAGGCTGAGCCGTGGTGATGGCTGCCAGGCGTTTTAATGAAAGCTGTGATGGCTCTACATTGTGACATAGGGACGGCCTTGAAGCAGAGCATGTCTTTTTCCTGTTCAGGGAGGGTTCTTGGGGTGTGTGTGTGTGTGTCAGTGTTGTTCCCATTCCAACTTTTTGACTTTGAAACGATAACAGCTTTGGTTCCGTGATATCGACACCAAATCGATACCACAGCATACCAATGATAGCCCAGTGTTTCTGGAAGAATTGCAAACATTGACATCGCATATATTAAAAAAAGATATATTTATTGACACTTTAACTAAGAACATTATTCTGTTCAAAACACATGGTGTCTTGAACAGAATTACAGAATATGAACATTATTCTGCTCAACACACCATGTGTCTTGAACAGAATAATGTTCTTAGTTAATTTGTCAATAAAAATTCTTGAATTTATATTTTAACTTTAATTTCTCTTGAACTTATGTTTTAACACAATGGAGTAAAACCGACTTAAACACTTTAACATCGTTATCAACATCTATTAATGCTTTACAATATAGCCCAGGGCCTAATTCACAATTTTGAGTAAAAACAGGACCGGGGGTAGGTTGAACATCGCCCAAGGACTTTTCTAAGAGTTTCAAGCTGTATATCTACTGTAATATCTCTTCAACTTTATACATATTTCTCTAATTCGTAACTATGTTACCACTACTTTTCTACTGATTCTGTGCTGCAATGCAAAAGTATCGCTTGGACCATCATTTGATCATGATGGGGAGCCATGATTTGAAAACATGTCTAGCCGATTCCACGCTTGAAGCTGGAGTTTGACCCTGTTGCTCTTAACTCCACATAGCCCACTTACTCCTGCTATCTGTCATATGAATCCAAGAGCCTTGATAAACACACTCGGCCCACTAAGCATGCCCACTTTGCCAGAGTCACGGTAGTTATTTTTCACTGGACGCTGCCTGTGTATATTTTCCTGTGTGTGTGCGCGTGTGTGTGTGTGTGCGCGTGCGTGCATGTGTGCATGTGTGCTGCATGCGTGCGTGCGATAAGGATCATTTTGTCGAGACATGATCTCACCTTACTGTCGGCAATGTTTTTGCTTTTGTACCACAGCATTTTAAAAGTAGGCTAAGAATCATGACTAAGGCATAATAAATACAGGTCTACCTCCATTCTGATGTGATACCCAAAAAGTATGTGTTACACAAACAGAACAGTTTCATTTACCCCTGCCTTTCCCCTTATACTGGTTCAATTTGACAAGGTCAGCTATAATTGAATCAGACTTTTGGATCAGGTGCCACAGTCATGGTGCTGCTCTGAATTTAAAACAGAGGCGCACATCCAGCCCTTAATTTGACAATGTGTAACAACTGCATCGGAAAGGTCACCCTCGTCCATAATTTCAGACATCTGTTGCATGGGCTTTGTGTTCTAAGCGTCCTAACATATTTTGCTGCTTTTGGCAGACTTTCATCTCAGCTGGAACGTGTTACTCGTATATTCTCATCACTGCAGTGATTAATTGCACATAGCCTATACTCAGTGCCTGCACCTAATCTTTTGCATGCTTTGATGGATACTTCCGGTTTATTTTGTGAGGCACTCTATTTTTAGAGATTGTGCTCACAGACGTTGGAGCTGTTGTTAGTAATGCTCTAATAGTCAGAAGAATAATCAGACCAATGTTTTCTATTTTTTCGATGTTTGCTAGACTTGCCTTTGTAGCTTGGCTAGCTTAATTAGAACTTCTAGTCTGGATAACCGAGCTAAGCATTACCAGCCTAGATTAGCCTTTCTAACCTAGGTAAAGATTACTGACCTGTATTATCCTGGCTAGCCTAGGTTAGCATTAGTAGCCTAGGTAAGCTTGACAAGCCCAGGTTAGCATTACCAGGCTAGGTTCGCTATAGAATATCATGCATTATTCTTCGTTAAGCGATTGTTTGACCATCAGTATTCTCTTGGCTAAAGGTTCCCATGAGACGGTGGTTCCATATGCACAGGAGCTGTCTTTAGATGGATGACAACATTAACTGACATCACCGTCTTACTATAGGAGGAAAAAGAAACCAAGGACAGTAAGGTGACATACTAATGAGATGGACCGCTGGCAATTATCCACACGGGCAAAGTTCAATCCATGCCTCCTTGGGATGTGTCTTGGAGACCCACTCCTGGTTCCGCACTCGATCCCGGGTGTCGACATTACCCAAACCCCTCGTAAGATGTGGAGAGTAACGAAAAGGAATGGCCAATTCCATCGCCGGCGTGAAAAATACAACGATAAAGACTCAGATCTCCCCCATGCTTTGTCGCTTAACGACAACACCACATCCTTTTGCCATCGCTTTGTATCGCCCCTCTTTTCATTACCCAGGCAATTTCCCCAAGTGAGCGTCCCATCGCAGCCATCCGTCAGAACGCAGACTGACAAACCATTAGGGCGCCGATGCCTCAGATCTGTCTGGTGCCCCCCCGCAAGAGGCGAGTCAGAACTCGACACCATCGTACTGCTACACTTCTGGGCATGGGAGTGGGGGGGACTGGGGGGTGACTGGTGAAGTGGGAGATGCACGCCCTTGGGCGGTGTTTTCTCTCCCGGCGTTCTTCTCCGTGGCAGAGAGGGGAAGGCAGAGCCGGTCGCAGACAGTGCTCTGACTTGTGTACCCCTGAGTCTGCAACTGAATATTGATGAGCAATTAACGCAGAATCATAAAAAAAATGTTGTGTTCTCCTTTAAATCATTTTCCGACCGGGATCGATGATGTCTTTTTATATCTGTGTCTGACTCTGTATCATCGTGTCTTTCTGAGATAATCGTGAATTGGGAGCCCCGGGGGTGTTGGCTGGTGAATGCTTATACAGTTTCTTAATGTCGTTATGACCGGACCACCGAAAATGGGGGAGAGCTGGAATGCTATTGAAGAAGTGATAGAGTGGTTATGGTCAGGGCAGTATGTCAAGGTCATCACAAAGCCCTTGCTACTGTGTCTCCATCCGAACGAATGAGCATCACTTCTCCTGATATCATCTGGGCAGCGTTTGCTAGGCTGGATGATCACGAATCCTGGTGATACAAAAAATGATATATACGACTGTAGGTTTCTGTTAGGCAACTCCACCCCCTCACTCTATCGTCCTCAAAAATATCCTCGACTATATCCTTGATCCTCCCCCGCTGGCCGTAGCTATAACCCAACACTTTGTGTGGGATAAAGTACTTCATCATACCTGTTTGTGAAACCCGCCCAGCCTTCTCCCAGGAACCACCAGTATGCCAACACAACAACCAGCCTCCAGATGGATTGCTTTTATTCAAAGATCTTTTGAGGGTTTGTGATAAAAAACCAACTTTGTTTGTAGTAGCATTGCCTGACGACAGTGGGGCTTTATGCTCTGACTGTTGTATATTTCCTCCCCTTGCCTGCTTTCCACTTGTATCATTACCTCAGGCAGAGTCGTGATAATCGTACTGACACCTGGCGCAGGATCAAATGAACCACCGCTCTTTTTATCCCACAGATCCAATGTGACAACCATGATAAATAAAACTAGTCTACCGGTTTTAACCCAGAGATAAAATGCGAAAAGTTGCGGGTGAAATGTGAGCACTTTAATATCTTTCTGTGTGGTATAATTAAAGCACTCTGTGGCCCATTAACGTAAACCGCTCGTGATGTGATTCACCTTCCGACGTCTACCCCTCCTGCGTTCGAATACCGAAACACATTGTAATGCTCATTGTATTGCTTCGACTTGTGTTGGCAACGGTACCCATCATAAGATAGAGAAGACATTCAGCACAGCATCCCAACGTATCTCTTTTTATCAAACATAGTTCAGGCACACAGGCTGGCTGGCTGCCTTGGTGACCGAGTGTTGAAAGTGTCCGGGATCGTTTTGAAGCCGAGTGCTTTCCCCTCTCCTTGATGGAGTCCAACTTGGCCTGCTGCTAGGGGGGTGGTGGTGGTGGGGGGGTTGTAAAATGTGCCAGCTTAAAAGCTGACCTGGAATTATGTTGTCACACTCGATGGGTTGAATTCGACTCTGTGGAGG
This sequence comes from Pollachius pollachius, assembly GCF_949987615.1. Lineage (NCBI taxonomy): Eukaryota > Metazoa > Chordata > Actinopteri > Gadiformes > Gadidae > Pollachius > Pollachius pollachius. The sequence goes on along the minus strand of NC_136936.1, from coordinate 3,680,334 downwards.
CTCATTGTGCTGGGAAGCCACGCTACCGCACACACGTTGGGAAGAGGCTTAGCGCCCTCTGACCCTGCAGGCTTGAGGCCAGGTGAGCCTCATGGGGGAGAGTGGCTGTGGTGCACACACGTTAACCTGCTCACCGTCTGTCTGAGCGAGCGCTCAGTCCCTCTCCAATCCCACCGTCGCGACGGCGAGATTGGGAGCCGGCGCTCGCTCAGATGGCGTTCAGAAGAGATGCCCCCGAGGCTCTTCGCCCGAACACCAACGGTTGGAGCGTATGGAAGCTAATGACGGCCATCTTATCTTTCTGGAACATATGGCAGCATGCGCCCACTACTGCCTGCCTGGTTCTTCATCTGGCGCCCGTCTTCTCTTTGTGTTCGCAGTATCTCTGGAGGTTCAGATCACCCCCAGCCAGGGCGAGATCAGCGTGGGAGAGTCCAAATTCTTCCTGTGTGACGGTAAGGCAATATCAATTTAAAATGGGTTTGTTTGTGTGCACTGAAACACTGAATGAATCCCAGTGTCTGCGGCGGTACACCAGTATTACAGTTCTGCCTTATCCATGTACTGTTATTGTTTTTGGAGGATTTGAATTGATAAAGGAGGGAATAAAATATCAATGATTAAAGATAGGAAAGGGCATTTCTGACATATTTCCGGTTATCTTTTCATGCCATCCTTGTTCTTTACTCTCGACCTCTCTCCCTCCCTCCCCCGCCTCCTCTCTCCCTCTCTCCCTCCCCCGCCTCTTCACCCTCTCATTCCCTCTCCTTTTTCCCCTCTCCTCCTCTCCTTCTCCCTCCTCACCCTCTCCCTGCCCTCTCTCCCTCTCCCTTCCCCACCTCCTCACCCTCTCTCCCCCTCCCCCCTCTCCCTTCCCCACCTCCTCACCCTCTCTCCCCCTCCCCCCGTCTCCCTATCTGTGCGTGCAGTTGTGGGCACCGCCACCAAAATCGAGTGGTTTGGCCCCAGTGGGGACCGAATCGAGCAGAACCGGCCAGACATCACGGCCGCGACCACCGATGAAAGCTCCAGCACCCTCACGCTCTACAAGGCGGGCACGCAGCACGCCGGCACCTACAAGTGTGTGGCCAGGGACGGGGAGCGGCAGGCTGAGGCCACGGTCAACGTGAAGATCTACCGTGAGCCATGTGTCCATGTTTCATGAGCCATCTACTGCTACACCCATGCATCCATGTTTCATGAGCCATCTACTGCTACACCCATGCATCCATGTTTCATGAGCCATCTACTGCTACACCCATGTATCCATGTTTCATGAGCCATCTACTGCTACACCCATGCATCCATGTTTCATGAGCCATCTACTGCTACACCCATGCATCCATGTTTCATGAGCCATCTACTGCTACACCCATGCATCCATGTTTCATAAGCCATCTACTGCTACACCCATGCATCCATGTTTCATGAGCCATCTACTGCTACACCCATGCATCCATGTTTCATGAGCCATCTACTGCTACACCCATGTATCCATGTTTCATGAGCCATCTACTGCTACACCCATGTATCCATGTTTCATGAGCCATCTACTGCTACACCCATGCATCCACGTTTGAGTGAAGCCAGGCCTTCCTTCACTTCAACCCGTGCATCCACTTTGTAGTCGCCCGCCTGTATTTGTCTAGTCTTTGAACCCCGAGTCCGTTTTGGGGGGGCTGATTCCTACTACGTTAGAGCAGACCTTCTGGGGGCCCCCGCAAGGACAGAGTTACGACTTGCTCTGCGGTTAATTCCACAGCGGCCAGATTACAGTAGGGTCGGGAATCTCTCGACACGTCCCGATTCGATTCGATTCTGATTCAGAGGTCAACGATTCAATGCTAAAACGATTATTGATGCATCTCCAGGCAAATTCTTTTTTAATGTACATTTCCATGCGGGGTTTTCAAAAATATATATATACATCTGAATTTGCTACTCAGTTTGCTAATCACTTCCTACTTTTGTGATGATCATTAAAGAAATCAACAGATTAATTCCCTCATCTAATATTTTATTAGAGAAAAAGCTTTTGTCACAAATATGACTTTCTATGAACAATGGAATAATCAATGCAGCTTGCATTACAACACACTTTGGAAGTAGGTAAAAAATAAACAGATTTAGTTTTCTTTTCTTTCTAATCTTTCTTTTCTATGTCATTAAAGAAAAAGCTGCTCTTCGTCAATTATAAGAATAAGAACTTGTTTGTCGTTCTTGTGTCTGGCTGTGAGTTTACGTGCATGCTATGCGAGGCTGAATCGCAATCGCGTCCAGAAAAATCAGATTGGCCAATGCACATTGAAGATAAATTGAATAATTTTAAAACTACTCAAAATATCTCTCTCTGTCAAACAGAATGTTGCAGGAGGCAAACAAATTTAATTTAAAAATGAATAAATATATATATATATACACATTTTTTTATTTTTTTATTCCGATCATTAACTTATCTGAATCGAAACGGAATCGATTATTTTTCCCACCCCTAGTATACAGGGTGTTCATCTGCGACCTTTACAGACACTTTTTATAGATTGCATCAGCTGCCATTTGTGTTATGGTTGATCCCACCCTCTGGCGATAGGATTGGTCGAAACAAACACGAAGATAAAGGAAGTGAACATCCTCGTTCCCACAGACTTTAGCTGATCCGCCGTCAGACATTAGCCGGTCCGCCGTTAGCAGGTCCGCCGTCACACTTCAGCCGGTTCGCCGTCAGACGTTAGCTGGGCGCCGTCAGACGTTAGCTGGTCCGCCGTCAGACGTTAGCTGGTCCACCGCCGGACTTTAGCTGGTCCGCCTTCAAATTGTAGCTGGTCCGCCGTAAGACTTTAGCTGGTCCGCCGTCAGACTGTAGATATGAATCTAAAGCCTGATTTGAGAGCCTAAAGCCTGATTTAGCTTACAGTGCATACATGATGCATGTCAATAAGCACGCAGATTAACGGTTGCTCTTCTTGCTCAAGGGCACCCCTACCCACAGCTAGGCCTCGGACACTCGGGATCAAATCCAGCACCATTTTGTCAGGGAGCCGCACACTCTTACAACTAGAGGAAGTAATCCAAGGGTGTATGGACTTACACTGCTCTAACAGCTGGTGTAGGAAGACAAAAACAGGATTGATGAACGAGGGAACATTCTGTTTAAGGTGCACACACGAGGAGCCATGCGCGAGAAGCAATTCAGATTTTTCTTTCTCTTTAAGCAAAGAACAGTATTTCATGCCGTGGAGTATTCCCACCAGACCATCAGGGCTGGCTGATAGCGCTGCACGTTCGACTTCTTCTGCCGAATTGGTTTTCTGTTGTCAAATTTTCTTAGAAACGTGATTGGTACGGAGATTTCCGTGCACACAGAGTGCATCTCGGAAGAGGGGGGAATGTCAAAATGATGGAGTTGACGAATACACAGATTTAATTTGGAAAATACCAGATGTTTATTAAAACACAATTATTAAAAGATTGATGTTTGAAAAAAGTGGAAAACGTTTTGCTTTTTCTTTGTGACACAGCTAATTAAAAAAATGTGTCAAGCATCAAATGATAATAGAATTCGAATGACTGCATGGAATATTGACAGTCCATCCATTCATCTCCGAAGAAGCGAATCTTGGCCTCGTTCAAAGCCGCCTCCGTTTCGCTCCTGTCTTTTGCGTTGCTATTGTCAGTGTGCTCACTGACACTTGAGAAGACCACATGTTTTTGGCACAGCTTAGTTGGTAGAATCCCTTGGATTGGAAAGCCTGTACTGCAGCCACGATCAACAATCAGAGGCCGATCTCAGCTGGCCGAGAGCGCCTTTCAAAGCCCTGATTGCTCTTCATTATGTTTTATTGCTCTGCTGTGATTAACAAGCTCTTGATTATCTGAAACTCGTGATTCATTTGAAGAATGATAATTAACCGGGCGTTCTTTTTAGAACCTGTTTTGAGGGCTATGATCGCTTTTGGTTTGACTGTTCGCTGCTAATTCAACCTCACTCACCGCTAACGACGCTTCCTTGACAGCTAGTGCTACAGCGGGACCCCCTTCATGCATTTCTTGAGGGGTTCATATTCGGTTTCCAGTGGGATCTCAGGAGAGTTTTCTTTGGTGGGCGGTCGTCTAAATCAACTCAACGTGGGCCTCTGAAGTCGATTAGCATCTGTAATGTTAAGATAAAGGCTCTCAACCAATAAACCTGACATGACTTCAGCGGTGAGCTGAGAAAGTATGCCTATTGAAACCTGCATACTCTCTTCTGCACGGTAAAACCGACATCAGCCTCAGCTCTGCTCCGGTAGAAATGAAATGTTTCTCTTTCATTACGTATGAATGAAAGAATAACAATACAGGACAATAATCTCACGGAAAGTTACCTTTTTTATTATTGAATCAATTTATGCGGTTCAACCAGGGTTACGCAAGTTTTTTGGGGGGGATTTGCAGGCACACTTGGAGCATTTGAATTCTTAACCGGTGAATCATTTCCCTAATGTCTGGGGGGGGGGGGGGGGGGGGGGTACTGATATTGTATACTACAACTGTATTGCACACAGTTGTAGTATACATTGCTTTACTTTTATTAAATTGTCTTCCTGCAATCAGAAAGGCCACCCCTAAACACTGAGTGTTTTCTGTCAGTAATCCTGTACGTAAAGTAACGTTCCCTTCCATCTTGTATACCCCTACCACTTAAACACTTAAAACTTACACTTTACACTTACACTTTGCACTTAACTACACCTCATTAACTAATCTTACTTATTCTTACTTACCACTGTTTTAGTTTCTCTACTTATTATTACTTACTTTATTTTATTTGTATTATTATTATTGTGATCTATTGATGCTGCTTCATATTTGTACATATTTTCTATATATTTTTTGTACTTGAGTATTCTGCTCTTGTGTACAATAAGATGTAATAAAAGTAACTCTGACTCCGACTCTTGATTCTTTGTAGAGAAAATCACCTTCACCAACGCGCCGTCACCCCAGGAGTTCAACGAGGGCGACACCGCCATCCTGGTGTGTGATGTCATCAGCACCCCGCCCCCCACGGTGTTCTGGAAGCACAAAAGCTCCCGCATCCAGCCGGAGAAAGACGGTAAGATCACCGCTCGCTGGTGTCTGCCGCAGTCGTCGCCTGTCCTCCTCTTCAGACCCCGCCCCCCTCGGTTGTTTGTTCTCTCTTGTTTGTTGTTTACATGCCGGTAATTCCTCCACACAGCTCAGCAGGGGGCGCGGGCATGAGCAGAATAACACTGGGGATTGGTGTAGAGCCGCAGATGTAGAGCTGCACTGCAGAGTGAGGCCCGCTCGTTTGTGGGATTCTCAGCGTTTCAGTGCAGGAAGTTGAAGATGTTATTTATTTTCGAGTTTAGATTGGATTGGATTGGATTCTTTTATTTATCCCCCAGGGAGAGGACATTAAGGCGTAAGAGATTAATAAGTGATCACAAAATCAATAATAGAATATAGGCCCTCTTATGAATAATGCAGCTCATCTGCATTGCTCACCAAATCATATTTATAGGACGGACTAAAGAAGGAATTGGATCTGGTTGGTTTGAATCTTATGAATATCAAACCTCGGAGTGGCAGGCACATGCCTCTCATACAATTCAGTTGATGACAATTTCAATTTGAATTGAATTTGCAATCAATGAATGTCGCGATTGACAATTATTCCTGAAAATGCATGAAAGAAATTAAGGGACCCAATATAGTTTTCCACTTGGGTTGACATTTTCGTTTTCAAATTAAAATATTACAATCCGAAAAAACATTATTTACTACAGAAAACCAGTTTCGAAAGTATTACAAAATTGTAATCATTGCTTTTTCCTACATTTATTTTGAATTCCGATCCTCTGTCTCTCTTTCTTCATTGCTTTGCAGTAAAATATTAATTGGCTTTGAATGGAGGGGTCCTGTTGAAGTCCCACCCGCTCACCCTTGGCACGGAGCAATATGATTATGTTTGGTGTTTCCGTGGTTATCGGCCGCTTCAAGATAATAACTCCCAGCCACGTGTGGCCTGGTTCACTCCCTCCGATCTCCACATGTCTCTGGTTATTCTGCTCACATTCAGACCCAGCACTGCAGCAGTGTGTGTGTGTGTGTGTGTGTGTGTGTGTCGGTGTGTCGGTGCGTGTGTATGTGTGCGTCTCTGTATCTGTGTGTGTTCGGGTGTGTGGTTGTCTGTGTGTGTGCGTGTGTGTGTGTGTGTGTGTGTTTGTGTGTGGGTGTGAATGTGGTTGTGTGGGTGAGTGTGGTTGTGGTTTTGTGTGTCTGTGGGTGTGTGTGTGTGACTGTATATGTGTGTGCGTGTGTGTGTGTCGGGGTGTGTTTCTGTGTGCGTGTGTGTGGGTGTGTGGTTGTCTGTGTGTGTGTGTTCGTCTGTGTGTGTGTGTGTGTGTGTGTGTGTTTGTGAATGTGGTTGTGTGGGTGAGTGTGGTTGTGGTTTTGTGTGTGTGGTTGTGTGTGTGTGGGTGAGTGTGGTTGTGTGTGTGTCTGCGTCCATGTGTGTGTGGGGGTGTGTGTGTGTGTGTCTGTGTCCATGTGTGTGTGTGTGTCTGTGTCCATGTGCGTGTCTGTATGTGTGTGTGTGTCTGTGTCCATGTGTGTGTGGCGTGTGTTTGTGTGTGTGTGTATGTGCGGGTGTGTGTGGGCGGGGCTTCTGGCCTGCTTCAAGTGGTAAAGTGCTGTGTGGTCCCCAGCTCGCTGCGGACGCGGGCTGAAGGGAGTGTTGTAGCTGGTCGAGGCTGAATAAAGCTGGTTGAAGCTGGCTGTTTTTGGGTGTTTGGAGTGGGTGGGAGGAAGGTGCTCAAACACCACTTTCAGAATGTGTCACTCCATTTGGAATTGTGTGGTTAATATTCAATAAATCCATCTGCTGTGAGCTCCCATTGATCGCCATCAAGAAACAAAAAGACCCGACGCACTTAACAATTCTGAGGGCAGGGATACACGGTGCCTTTGAATAACCAGTTGTATAATTAATGTCACAATTGGACATCTATAATTAAAATTGAACATTTAGAAAATATAAACAAGAAAAGGCCCAAGGAATCAGACAAACCGAAAGGCTAAGATTGTTTTCTCGTGTTTTGGACGTTTTGCAACAACATGATTTCCCAAACGGGTTCATGTCTGTGTGTGTGAACCCAGCCTCCAGCGATCGGATTGGTCGAAAAAAATACGAAGCGAAAGGGAGTTAACCGCCCCCTTCCCCCAGACCTTAGCTGGTCTTCCCCCAGACCTTAGCTGGTCTTCCCCCAGACTTTAGCTGGTCTTCCCCCAGACTTTAGCTGGTCTTCCCCCAGACTTTAGCTGGTCTTCCCCCAGTCTTTAGCTGGTCTTCCCCCAGACCTTAGCTGGTCTTCCCCCAGACCTTAGCTGGTCTTCCCCCAGACTTAAGCTGGTCTTCCCCCAGACTTTAGCTGGTCTTCCCCCAGACTTTAGCTGGTCTTCCCCCAGACCTTAGCTGGTCTTCCCCCAGACCTTTAGCTGGTCTTCCCCCAGACTTTAGCTGCCGTCAGCCTGTAGATATGAATCAAACGCCTAATCTGTGTGACTAACCTTCATCCATAGCAACTTACAGTGAATACAAGATACAGGTCAATAAGCACTCAGGTAAAGGGTTGGCCTGCTCAATCGGCCGCCCGAGAAACGCGCCAACGTGTCCGGGGCTGACCTCACCGGGGTTCTGATGTTTCCGCTCTGTGTTCCCCCAGTACGCTTCAAGGTGCTGGCCAACAACCACCTCCAGATCCGCGGCATCAAGAAGACTGACGAGGGCTCGTACACCTGCGAGGGCCGGCTGATGGCCCGAGGCGAGATCGACATGCGCTTCATCCAAGTCCTGGTCAACGGTCAGCCTCCACTCCTCCTCTGCCTCTCACTCGTTGGTTGCTCTTCGGTCTGTTTATGCCCCTGGAGGGCGTAAACAGAGGAGGCGGCCGCGTGGGCCGCCGCGTGTGGGCCAGGGTTTTCCCTGTTGATGGTATCTGCTACGAGCTAATGCAGTAAACATCCCCGCTTTTGACCCGAGACGTCATTCCTTGAGTTCTCCCCTCTGTGGCTGCCTCTTTCTACATCTCTCCCTCTCTCTTTGTTTCTCTCTCTTTATCTCTCTGTTTCTCTTTGTCTCTTTTGGTCCCTGTCTCTCTCTCTCCCTCTCATCTTTGTCTCCCTCTGTCTCTGTCTTTGTTTCTCTCTCTGTCTCTCTCTCTCTCGCTATCTCTCTCTCGCTATCTCTCTCTCTCTCTCTCTCTCTCTCTCTCTCGCTCTCTCTCTCTCTCTCTCTCTCTCTATGTCTCTCTCTCTTACTCTCTCTCTCTGCCCACCAGTACTTCCCACCATCCGGGTGTGGCAGACGGAGGTGAACTCCACCGCTGACGTCGGTCAGACCGCCACGCTGACGTGTGCCGTCGACGGCTACCCTGAGCCCACTGTGACCTGGACACGGTGAGACGCACACACACACAAACACAGACACGTATACAAACGCACAGGCACACACACACACACGTACACGCACACACACATCCTACAAACACATCCCACACACACAGACAGACAACCTACAAACACATCCCACACACACACATCCCACACACCCAGAGGGTGTCAGAGGTGACACATCACTACAGAAGACCCCCCGACAAGCAATACAAAGCGCAGGCCTTGGTGTTGTGAAGCCGTCACAATGGCTGCAGTCAGGTGGCCAGTCCAGACACAAAGCCACCGGCGCCAGGTCCAACAGGAGGGGAGCACCTGACTCAAGCACGGGGACAAAAGGCTCCTGTCTTTATTGAGATGCTCCGGCCTGCTGTACTACTTCTGCTGCCTCCATTGTCTTCTTGCTGCTGGAGTGTGTGTGGGGGGGGGGGGGGGGGGGGGGGGTACAATTGTATTTTTAGATGAGTGAAGACATTTATGGAAATGATTCAGATGTTACGAGCCACATGCTTGGCAGTTGGTGTGTGGGAGAGTCAAGTTCAAAGCAGTTAATTGCACTTGTCAGAGTACCTAGTAAAAATAGCGTGCCGATATTCTGAGGTTACTTATCAAATGGATGTGGAAGCTCTTGGTCATGCAAAGCAGACGATCTGTCTCCTTTTTCATCCCTTTCTTCGTTTGGAATTAAGCCTGTGATGTAAAATAATATTGAAACCACTATATATTGTGAAAGCGTTCCTTTCTTCATAATTCTCCCCAATGTTAAGCTGCCATATCGCACCAAAGACTTTTATCTTGAAAACCAATTACTGAGAATGAGATTACTTGAATAACTCTCTCACTATCGTTCCCATTTTCGTAATTTTTCGCCCCCACACTTAGTTTTTTCCCCCCTCATCCTCGTTTCTCCTTCATCACAGATCTTTAAGTCTGTTGCTTGTGTTTTTTCACATAAAGCTAAGCCTCTTCTTGAGTCAGCCTGGACAGCTCAGTGTAAGCATTAGTATATCTAAGAGCTAATGCCTTAAAGTTTACACTGTCCATCTTCTGCATGGGGCAGAAAAAGCGTTGAAATGTTCCAGATATATATGACATATCGCGTTATGCATTCCTGTTATGCTAATACATCACGTGCTAGTGGAAAAAGCTCAAGTGAGCAAGCATTTCATTCCACCTTCACAAACAAAACCCCACAAGACAGACAGAAAGGATCCAGCCTTCGACAGCCATCGCCGTGTCAATCTCAGCCTGTAATTCTAATAATCATCCTCCCGTCGTCGTAGCAACGGGGTGGTCCTGGACGCGGAGGATAAGTACAGCTTCAACGAGGACGGCTCGGAGATGACCATCATGGAGGTGGCCAAGCTGGACGAGGGGGAGTACACCTGCATCGCCCGGAACAAGGCAGGCGAGAGCGACCAGGAGCTCAGCCTCCGAGTGTTCGGTAAGGAGCACGACACACGCTGCCCTGTACTGAGGCCCCGTCCACGCGGAGCCCAAAGCGGGCGAAAACGATCCGGGTTTCGTTTCATGCGGTTCAGGAATATCTCCGTAAAGACGGAGTCATTGCAAAACCGCATCGAGCCGTAGAAACGCTGTAGTGAATATTCAAGGCGCCGGTTCTCCACAGAAAAAAGCGCATCAAGCCTGCGCGCTGTATACAAACATTCAGTCACGAGGAGATTCAACCTTTTAAGTTGAGCAGAAATACTTTTTAATGTACAGTTAGTAATTATATTCATCAAGGGGCTTTATTTAAAGCTACAAAAAAGAATACAAATAAAATAATAAATAAAAAATTCAACGCAACTCTGACGTCTCCCAGCTGGTGGGGGGGCCAATGACGTCGTCGCTTGCGTTTCAGGCGTCCACACAAATCCTAACACGAAACCGCATAGGTCCGGATAGATTTGAAACCACCTCCGAGGGTGGTTTCAGAAATGTGCGGTTTCGGGCACCGTGTTCGCCGGCTCCGTCTGGACGGTCGGCCGAAACGCACAAGACTTGCGGTTTCACCAAAAGATCGGCTCCGTGTGGACGGGGCCTGAGACCGTGACACAGGCGTAATCGTCGCACCCCGCTGTAATCAGTGTATGTAGACGTGCTTCTGTCTCGGATACCGTTTGCACCCGTATTGATATGCTCATTATGCAACAGGCTCTTATCATCTGTTCCCTCCACTATCCCACCCCGGCCCACTCTCTGCATCTCACGCGGTATCTCGGTGGCGATAAAAGAGAAATGCCTGGCCATAACCAAAGTGTTGACCAGGGAGTGCAGACGGTCTCCAAGCACGCGAGCGAGGACAGCGTAATGTCTAGACTTGCATCTGTAATGATTGCTCCTCAGAATGGATGTTTTAATTGTAGTGTAGGTGTCCGTTGGCCGCCGGTCCTGAATGCAGCGGGCACTTATATAAAGGCCGGGGTTGGGGAGAAGAATGAACAAGGTCCTCGCTAATAGATACAGAATGGAGCGTTGTGTGGTGTGCGTGTGGGCTGTCATTGTGTGGTTCCAGGATTGTGTTTAAGCGCTTTGGGTGCAGGCCAGGGCTTCGTGGCGTGAGATCAGCTTTAAAACGCGTTTCAGGTCCGCGTTCTTCGCTCTCTCATGTCGTTGCCGTCGCCTGGTGGCCCTGGCTTTACGTCCATAATTTAACCACAAAGCTGGGTCTTCTTAACAAATAATAAAACGGGTAATTGTACTCACGATTCGTGTACACATGCGTAGGCTGTTCAAAACAGCCATTGTCTGTATGAAGAAAGTTATTATGTTTCCGAGGTGTCGGGGAGATTAATTGTGTAACCTTTTCGAAAGCTCGCCATCGTGAAAATAAATGCTCTATCTTCGTTTAATTCGTGTGTAACTGTATGAATACTGAGCAGGTGGTTAGCAACAAAGATGTTTCTGTTCAAGAGCACACAGCCATGTATAGATGCGTCTGTGTCTCTATATACTGTATGTGTGTTTATGTGGCTTTTAGTGGGAACAGGGAACTGCAGGCAGTTGATGTGCAGCCCACGAAGTTGGGGAGGCTGCTAGGGTTATGGGCTTGTTTTGCTTACGGAACGGAACGCAGACACCCCGCTGTGGCCTTCACAATCGCTCACTGTTTCAATGTGTTCGAAAGATGTGCAAACATAACAAAAATCTCTTTCACCTCTGCCATAACCATGGAAGATAAACCGGGGGCAAAAATGGCTCACGACGATCATAATCAGTATGAGAATATACGTAACCCCTGTACAAACAACAGTTTTCTGTGCTTTAAATTGCTTTAAATTGAATGCAACGGAGGCGATGTTAAGTTAACGAGTTACCAGAGGTGCAGGGAGAGCGGCGATCAATAAACACGCAGGAAACGGGCCGTGAAATGGAAACAGGAAGCAGAAACGCAGAAGAGGTGGAATTGCATAGGTTGTGACGTTGCTTGCTGCCGCTGCTGCCGTGACAACAGATGCTGTGCTTGTGTCGGCACAGTGAAGCCGCGGATCACGTACATCGTGAACCAGACCACCTCCGAGATGGAGGACCAGGTGACCCTGACGTGCGAGGCGCTGGGGGACCCCACCCCCAGCATCAACTGGAGCTACGGGGTGCAGGTCTTCAACGAGGGAGAGCAGGTAATGCCTTCGGGGCGTCCGCGGCAACTCGCCCGACTGCAAACACAAGCAATTACAGCGACCGTGGGCGGCCAGGGGCCATTTTGTGGATGTGGCTGATGGCACCGCCACACGGTTTATGTACACACTACTTCTAAAGATCATCAAGGTTCTCTAAAGTCCAAGTTCATATACTACTTGTAATTATCATCAGGGTTTATATAAGGTTACCCTCCTTCCTAAATATCATCAGGGTTCACTCACATCCCCAGGTTTATACACTACTTCCTTAATATCACCAGGGTTTATATGAGGCTACACTACTTCCTAAAGATCCCAAGGGTTTACTAACATCTTAAGGTTTATATACTACTTCCTAAATATCACAGGTTTATATAAGGCTATACTACTTCCTAAATATCACAGGTTTATATAAGGCTATACTACTTCCTAAATATCGCAGGTTTACATAAGGCTATACTACTTCCTAATTTTCACAGGTTTATATAAGGCTATACTACTTCCTAAATATCGCAGGTTTACATAAGGCTATACTACTTCCTAATTTTCACAGGTTTATATAAGGCTATACTACTTCCTAAATATCACAGGTTTATATAAGGCTATACTACTTCCTAAATATCGCAGGTTTACATAAGGCTATACTACTTCCTAATTTTCACAGGTTTATATAAGGCTATACTACTTCCTAAATATCACAGGTTTACATAAGGCTATACTACTTCCTAAATATCACAGGTTTATTTAAGGCTATACTACTTCCTAAATATCACAGGTTTATTTAAGGCTATACTACTTCCTAAATATCACAGGTTTATTTAAGGCTACACTCTTCTAAATGCACTGCACGTCCTGCTAGCGTAGCTTTGGCTGGAACAGTGTTATTATGAAGCATAATTGGAAATATTGGTTATCTCCAAACTCCTAAAAAACGTAATTGTTTTTCATTCATATTAGCAGTCGACCATTGACAGACCCAATTATCCAAACGAAGAACAAAGCGAACAATCAATATTGAAGCGACGATATATTTGATTGAAAAGAGTTTCTAAAACAAGCCGAATGCAGGGAACAGGACATGCAGACCTCCAGTATGAAGTCATCGTCGCTGCATGAAGGTTCTGCCAACCTTGCGCTCACGAGCCTGAGAGGATTATTAATGTTGTTGACTCTGTAACGTTCAGGGCTAGCAGTGCTCCACATGTTTCAATCGCATACCTACGTTCTGTTGGTTTTCTGTATGCATCTGTTGCAAATGAAGCGTCATTTTTCGCGTTCTCCTCATTCCTCCTGAGCGTCTCTAACAAAGGAATGAAGGAAAAGGAAAATGACGATCTGATCGTGGGGCCTTGTACCACTGGTCACCCATTCTATGCACTACATCTCTTTCCCTACAGGCGCATCTAAACAGGATCTATCAGGTATGGGAGCTGAGGCACACAGAAATGCACGCAGGCAAACGTTTCTCACCGTGTTTCGAAACAGCAAAATCAAGCATTCTTCCCATCTGATCCAAAGCTTCCTCTTATCTGCCATTAAATCAAATCAATCTTCAAAGATGATCCCATCGCAGCATCGATGTGATTGATTTACGCTCGCATGCTCTCCTAATTCGGCCTATTAATTCCTGCTAATCTGGCGCCCGGAACGCCAGCTGTGCGTCTCATCTCTGGAGATGGGAAGGAACCTTCGAACGGGATGAGAACACGATTTGAAAAAGAGCAAAATAGAAAAATAACCCATTTCTGTGTTACCATCGCTCGCCCCCCCCCCCCCCTTGTGGTGGCATGCGGTCGTCGGCGCCCTGGCCACGCTCGGCCGGGCCCCGTCTGTGTGTCTGTCCGTCTGTCGCCCCGTCCTAGACGATCTCCTAGCGCCGCCGTCACGTCACGCCAGGTCTGGGGGGGGTGAAAGTCTCATTCTGTCTTTTGGTGTCTGTGCTTTTTCCTTTTCTCCTCCGCCATCTTCACGCCGCTGCTGCATGCGTTGTAAAGCAGCCAGGTCTCATCCGTCACAGGACGTGGATGAACTGCATTAGCACTGCCGTCAGCCACGGAGAGAGAGAGGCGAATCAACAGGGTGTAGGATTGCAGAGATGCCGCTGTTAATTTCTTATTATCAGCGGGATAAATAGATTTCACCTCAGGGATTACTGCGTTTTGCCGTACTCAATTGCTCATCAGGGGATTTGGCCTTGTTCTGAAAACGGATTACTTCAACTTTGAGTGTTGTGCGTATCCGCGCGGTTAGACGCGATTCTGTTTGATTTGGAGCTCATGAAGGCCGTGTCTCATGTTGAATTCAGCCTTTGTTTTGTGGATTCAGACGAAGAAAAATAAAAATTGCATAATCTGCATTTAAAGTCTATAATTAACAAATTTACATGCATTCCATATTTATACGTAATCTTCTAGTTAAGCGTGAGCATCCATGTTTTTCCGACTTCTCCGTCGGTCGGAGACGACACGTTTCCAATTCTGACTTTTGACCTCTGACCGTTAACGAACACAGCATAACACCGCACTTGTTTGTGATGTTCTTTGCCTGTGTAGTAAGTTAGTTAGTCACGTGATGGTATCTGACACGCAGACTTGCGTGCGCGCCGAAATTTCCGATAGCGCTATCGGCATCGGAGCAGCTCTACCTGAAACACGTGGACCAACGTCATCACAGTGGAACGGTTCACCAGTCAGTGGTGAAGGAGTGGCCTGGGGGTGGCTCAGTCCCCAGGATGCTGCTGGGCCTGGGGACTGGCCCAAAGGCCGGGTCAGCCAGGGTTCAAACCACCCGGCCTCAGCCTGGACAGAGGTCACAGACCCAGCACTGATCCCCCCGGCATCGCCCCGGAAACGCTGTCAGTGACGGAGCTAACCATTGATAACGCAGTAGAGAGAGAGAGAGAGAGGGAGGCAGACTGTGATGGCACGTTCCTGTTTTCTCTCCATCTGCTGGCTACCCTATGAGGAATGGTAGTTTACATCCATAGTCTATAGAGGACAATGTTGACACTTTAGCAACTGTTAGTGTCGAAGTGTTGTCGGGTTTTTGTTTGGTGTTTCTGGGGGGTGATGTTTACCATTACTAAGCTGTTTAATCGTCCAAAAAATGAGTACGCTTTCCTTGTTTTTCTAATGTCCACCCGGTGCTTGGTGTGGGCTGGTCGTCAGAAGAGGTGTTAGTATTATGCAGGCAAAGAGGGGTCTGTTTGTGTGTGTGTGTGTGTGTGTGTGTGTGTGTGTGTGTGTGTGTGTGTGTGTGTGCGTGTGTCCGCGTGTAGGCGTCATGCCTGCCTGCGTGCGTGTGTTAAAATGGGAGCACAATGTGGCGATCCAGGCTAAGGGAATGAAACATTAGCATAGAACAGAATTCAAAAGAAGAGGCACTACTGTACATGCAAGAGGCGAATCACAAAGGGAAGCCTCACAATGGGCTCTTGCATGTGTGGGTGTCTCGCGGCCTGGAATTATGTTTCCAATTGGCATTAGTGTGTTAGGCTCTTGTGGTGTTATGGTTGTTGTTTTCACCTCTATAAAAGATAAGTGTCTTTAAAGCAAGCTTCATTAGCGCATGGGCCTTGGTGGGCCGTTATCGCTTTCCCGCTTTTAATGAATGTATTGCACGTCGCTCGTCTAGTCAATTGTGGCTGAAAATAAAAAATGAACCGTTTTATTATCCGCACATTTTTTTATCAACCTAATGAATTTTTTTTCTTATTTAAATACTTCTGAATGTGGCGCTTGGTGAAAAGTGTGCCGGCTCTGGTAATCTGGAGTGACGCTGAGAGGGTTATGAGTTATGAGTTTGGGCGGCAGGTTTTAAAGGGATGCGAGTCAATTAAAAGCAATCCAATATTAAAGTGCCGGGTTAATTCTGGGTAATCTCTCTATAAAGTCGTTGTCGGCGCGCACAGTTAGCCTTCAAGTTCCTTCGCTCCTCTTTATTGCATTAACAATCTGGCGTCCGAGCAGCCCCTCAGAGGAGCCTTGATCATTCTGGACTATTTGCGCCGACTATTAAGGCGTTCGGCAGATGCTTTCACCCAACAAAAACGTGTGCTGAATGCAGGTACCAATCATCAAGGAGCATGGAGGAGGAGAGCGTCTTGGGCGGCATATAGCTCAGGAGGTACAGCAGGCTGGCTGGCTGGTAACCGGAAAGTTGCTAGTTCGACCCCCAAGCTGAGTGTCGAGGTGTCCCTGAGCGAGACAACTCACCCTAACAGCTCCTGACGAGCTGGCTGTCGCCTTGCGTGGTCGACTCCGCCGTCAGTGTGTTCATGAATGGGTTTGAGTGGAAGCGCTTGGAGTGGCCACTGGTTAGCGATGCGCTACATAAATGCAGTCCATCTACCGTTCACCATCATGCTTAGGGATTCCCATCGCTTGGCTGGAAGCATCGAGGATGGAACCCGGTACCTCTTGGCGTGGAATTGTACCACCCTAGCCAATACACAGAATCCACCCCCGGACCAGTAAAAAATTACACTCAAGCAACTTGAGAACACGATAATGAGATATTGATGTGAGGCGCTAATGCGAAGAGTAAAAACATCATTAGGACGTAAGCCGTCCTGCGGCGGGGGCCCCCAGAGGGATGTGTGGTCCTGGGGAGGCCCACTGTGATGTAAAGCGACGGGCCCATTGTTTGCTGTAAACACAATAGGGGCCGCTCAGCGCCCTGCAGTGGGCCCGCTGAGATAGTAGTGCTATGATGTGAGGGCTTAATCATTACACCGCCGCTCCACTCCCCTCGCCATGCTTTACCCGCCTCCGTTTAATAACACAGGGCGGCTCCAGTGGGCCCTAATCAGTGGTGAGGCCCCCGAGCAGCTCTCTCTTTCTCTGTCTGTCTCTCTCTCTCTCTCTCTGTCTCTTTCTCTCTCTCTCTGTCTGTCTGTCTGTCGGTCTCTCTCTCTCTGTCTCTCTCTCTCTGTCTGTCTCTCTCTCTCTGTCTGTCTGTCTGTCTGTCTGTCTGTCTGTCGGTCTCTCTGTCTGTCTGTCTGTCTGTCTGTCTGTCTGTCTGTCTGTCTGTCTGTCTGTCTGTCTCTCTCTCTCTCTCTCTCTCTCTGTCTCTCTCTTGCTGACTCTCTGTGTCTCTCCGGCTCTGTCTCTATGTCTCTCTGTCTCTTTGTCTGTCTCTCTGTATCCCGTCTATGTGTCCCTCCCTCTCTGTCTCTCTCCATCCCAACCCCTCGCTCTCACTCTCTCTCTCTCTCTTAGTCTCTCTCTCTATGTCCGTCTCTTTTTCTTTCTCTTGGTATCCCCGCTATATTCCCCTCCCTCTGTGTCTCCTTCTTTCTCTCTCCGTATCCATCCCTCTATCTGTCTCTCTCTCGCTCTGTCTGTCTCTCCATCACTTTCTATGTCTCTGTCCCTTTGTCTCTGTCTGTCTCTCTGTTTCTCTGTTTCCTTGTCTCTGTGTTTCTGTCTCTACCTCTCTTTAATTTTATCTTTATCTCTCTGTCCCCACCCCTCTCTGTCTCTCTCTCTCTCTCCCATCCCCCCTCCCTCTCTCCCTACAGTTTGCTACTGTCTCGCCCCTTTTTATCGTCGTGCATCTTCCTTTTGACTCTGACTCACTGCATGTCAGAGCAGAGAGTAGAGATGGCTGCCCTCCCTCCCTCCCTCCCTCCCTCCCTCCCTCCCTCCCTCCCTCCCTCCCTCCCTCCCTCCCTCCCTCCCCTCAGGGGGAGGAGAGCGTAGTGGAAGTCAGAGTAGCAACGGTCGGGGGGAGGGAGGTGGGGGGGGGGCAGCTCACCCGCCCATGCATCATCGTAATGTTTCAGGGCATCTTTGCAGACATAACAGTGTAGTGATGTTACTCCCCCACGGCCCACACACCGCCCTACCCCTCCCCCTCCCCGCGTCCTCGTCCTCCCAACAGCGTCGCGTCGCGTCGCTTCCTCCTCATCGTCTTCCTCGCCTCTCCCCTCTTTATCTTCCTCTCGCCGTCGAGTGTGACAGTGACACGCGCAGGTACAACAGAGGGAGACGGAGAGAGAGCGAGCGTCCCGGAGACGGCGGGTCGTGAGTGCGGGAGCGCGAGCGTGTGTTTGGGAACTGCGCCTTTTTTTTTTTTTTCCTGGAGGTGGGTATGTTCCGGACTGTTAGGTTCTGCCGCCTGCATTAATTGGGCAGCGGCTCCTGTCTTGCACTATGGGGACACGCCAGCTGCTCTGCTTGTCATCACGCACAGGAGCACACGAGCAGACGTGCTCGCTCGCCGCCTCCCCGCGACAGCAGCCCCTCCCCCCTTCCTCCCCCCTTCCTCCCCCTCCCTCCCCCTCCCTCCCTCGCTTCAGCTCGTCGGAGCTTGACTGGAGAAGTTAACATTCATAGTCGTGAATCATCACTAGAAAATCAATATGGTGCGGCCTGCGGTTTTGTGTCGGGTTGTCCACCTCTTTCTGAGTTTGCGTAAAGTAGGCTTTATTCATCGGTGCCTCGTCGTAAAGGTGTTGGATCTCTTTTGGTCCTTGATGTTAGTTGAGGTGAAGTCATTTTAGTCGTGACTCGATGCCGTTACATCCCATCTAGCGTTACGTAAACTGTTTTTTCGGAAAACGCCTTTATCATTTGAGGTGAAGTCCTTTTAGTCGTGACTCATTGCCGATACATCTCATCTGGCGTTACGTAAACTGTTTTCGGCCTTATTTATCGGGTTCCTAAACGTGTTAGGCCCTAGCAGGGCTGCTGCTGTGAGGAGGAAGTGTGTGTGAGTGGAGCCCTAATGCAGACTCTACCAGGAATGGAGGGGTAGCTCTCTTGCTCAAGCCTTTATTTAGCGCTCTCCTTAAACGCATTAAGCTATACCCAAGGTTTCGATCTGTGCGGTTCCGCCATTACAAGAGTTGAAGTTCATTTAAGCGGTGTGGTGATTGATGAGTCTGTATCGTTTTTTTTATTCATACTGTTTATTATGCTGCCGGCTCTCAATAAAAAAAGAAGAGTATGGTGTGTGTGTGTGTGTGTGTGTGTCGGGAACATAAGATGTGAATTTATCGAAAGGTTTATCTACGTTTTTCCCCAGCTCCCTCCCTTTCGGTTCGCTCGCGTCCACGTCTTGTGTTTTATTGATGTTTGCTGAAGGCTGGCTCACGACGAGAGAGGCTGTCAGTCTGTCGCTTTGCATGTTCTGCTTGGAGACGTTTCATGTGGGTCATCACGTTTTCATGTGTTTTCGTGTTCTTCTCCTCACCGTCATGAAATCCATAGCATGCCTCATGCAAACTAATTTTGTAGCATGTGGCTGTGTGGGTGGGGGTTTTATCATTTGATCTGATGTTTCCACGAAACATGCAAATGAGGTGATTATTTTGATTATTCAATACCTACTGAGACAAATGGACTTGCGTTATATTTGGATCCTTTTGAAAAATAATATCTCGAGCAAAGATATTATTGATTTAAATCGACATATATAATGACCCTACTATTCACATTGTCAACGGTCTACTGATCATACTTATCCGGCAAATATATATCTTTATCAATAATAATAATATTATTGATAAAGATAACATAAGATTAGCATAGGATCAACGATGCAAGGACGTGTTGAAAGGATTTGGCCGTTTTGCTACAACCTCCTCCTCTCGCGGTGTAGACGGTACTGAAACTGGGCAGTTGGCGCTCTATCGACATCCATTATATCCTAAGCGATTGTTTCGCACTCCCATAGCCGTGTTTCTGGGTGTCACGAAACAAAGATCCAGCTGTGTTGAGCTGCTCAGCACACGCGTGGAACATAATGGACGTCAAATGAGCGCCAACTGCCCAATTTTGGAATGCTTCTAGGCCATGAGGGGCTGAATTTAACAAACATCACGGCTGATTTACATCTGGACCAAGACAAGGTCAGCAGTTAACCCGGGGCCTTAGCAAACCAGGACCCATCCGACTCTAAACGTTAGCCACAGGCCGACACATCTGTCTCCACGGACCCAGACTATAGAACATCTGGACATAGTTAGGTGGCCATTCAGCGCCTGTACTGCGGCAGTGGCTCAGGAGATGGAGCGGGTTGACTGGTAACCGGATGGTTGCTGGTTAGAACCCCGGCTCCTCCTAGCTGAGTGTCGCGGTGTCCCTGAGCTAGGCACCTCACCCTGACTGCTCCCGACGAGCTGGCCGTCGGGTGCCCAATATCGGGTGAATGATAGGCAATATTGTAAAACACTTTGAGTGGCCACTGGTTAGAAAAGCGCTCTATAAATGCAGTCCACTTACCATTTACTGCAAATAAATGAAGACTACCTTGCGGTGACATCACCTTCTGTTCTTCATGGGGCAACAATAAAGCATCTTAACAACAAGCCAGCCTTGTGACATCACCGTCTCGAAGCCAGGCGAGCAGGAACCCTGTTACCGTACCGTCCACAAAAGATGGCGTGTAATAATCTTGAGTCATCTCGTCTCAACCGTCCCGGAGACTGACAATTGCGGTCTTGTTTGTGCGCTTGATGGCTCAACGCGTGACGCCCAAATGCCAGCGCACTTGTCACAACATCTGTTTAAAATGCAAGCCGCTGATGGCGAAGCTGTCGGAAAAAAAAGGCTTGTGTATGACTCTCTCTGAAACACAACACGGCACCCATGCACCAATAAATCTGACTGCTGCTTAGAAACAATCCACATTGAAGCCGCAGCAGCAAGCGATATATAGCCCACATAAAATACATGAAACGTCTGTTGTGGAAATCGACTCAAAATCCCCAGTAGTGATTTCTTCATCCCCTTCAAAACGGATGTGATGTTCAGTAAAAACTGCCGGATTATTTAAATATCAGTAGACCTTTGATGATTGAATTGAAATTTGAACGGATGGCACACCTGCTGTGTTGAACCGGAGCCACTCTGTCGACGGATGAGGGCTCCTCTCTAAAGGATTGTTCTGCTGTTTTTTTTTTCTTTGTTGTTCTGTCTCTGTCCTCCACAGGCGTCGTGGACTCGGCCTGAACAACACAAGGTATCGCTTCTCTAAATGCATGACTTTATCCAAACACCAATCCTTTTTTAAGGCACAGCTGGAAAGTCAAATTTCACAGAAGGGCACAGACTACACAAAGAAAAACTGGCACTTGGACTTTTGCAATACAAGTCCAACTGCTAGTTATTTATATATATATATATATATATATATATATATATATATATATATATATATATATATATATATATATATATATATATATAATATTAGACCGTATTTTACGATGTCAAGCTCTGCTGTTCACCAGTTTCATCGTACCAGGAGACTATTTAAACAGGTGCAAAATCGGACTATTTAAATATCGTATTTCACCCTACATTTTAGACCCATTATAATATTTTTCTTGGATATTTGACTTTTCCATTATTTTTCTCCATTCTGGGGGATAAGTATGCAGAAGACAGCGCTGACACCCACCATCCACCATAATCCACAGCTCCAGCGGCACATTTGAACACCTGACATTCGTCACTCACCGCTGACGTGGGTCGCAGTACAGGCGAATTAAGTGGAGCCCCTCTGAGCAGAATAGGCTCTAATATTCAGCAGGAGGGGGAGTTATGAACACGTTTCCTCGCCTGTGTATAAAAACACTCACTCGGTGCTTGATTGATACACAACAAAAGAAGAAAGTTCATCCAACCCCGAGTGCCAAAAGCAGTTGGAAGTTCTGAGGACGGAGGAGGAGGGAGACTGTACCAAAGTGCAGTTCAACGTCCCCCCCTGTTTTTTTCCGCTCTCCCATTCCGAGAATCCCGCTCCCCCTCTCCTCTGGGGCCGGGGGCGTAGAACGTGATGGAGGGTCCCCCCGCTATCAGTTGGTTCTGATTTATCGGAGCGGCTCGCCGTGAAGAATGCCCTGTTAGCCCGCCTTTTGTTCTCCCGCCGTGTCTCATCTGTTCCGCTGCCAGCCGCCGTACTTGTGCAGAGTGTTTCGATTCCCGCTTTAACGGCCGGCAGAAACAACAAATAAAAACGCAAGTCAAAATCGCCAAATGGTTTCTCAGAGGCCGGCCAAAAAACGACAGTAGCGTTGCATTATTCATCTCAACCCCCACCACCGCCGAGAGACTCGTATGCAACATTAACGAACCCGTTGACATTATATTGCATATATTATTAGTACGGTGCGTTTTTATGACGTGGTTTTGGTTCCCATTATGTCGTAGACGCTATGCGACGGCCTGTAAGATCTGCACTACACATTAACGACCGGCCATCTGTAAGGGTGATTGTTATGCATGCAATGGATAGTCAACAGTATGCATTGTTATTCCTATGCCTTTGGGGCCGCTGTACGTGCTAGTGCTAACATTATTCTAGCACTAGTAAATCAGACTTAAAGAGGATATCAACGTCTTGACCTGCGTTCTTGTGTCACTCCGTTACTAACAAGTTATCCTTACATTATATAACGAACATAGTGATGTAGTGAATGGGGATAATGGCTGAACTGTTGACCCCCTCTACAAAGGGACCCCCGCTGTATTGTACAGAGCTGTGGAGGATGTGTAGCGACCAGGAGGGGGGGGGGGGGGGGGGGGGGGGAGGGGCACTGTCCTGTGTTGTCCGCGGATCAGGGCCTGGTATTCAGAGACAGCGCCCCTTGTTGGGGACAGCCCCCGGCAGAACAGAAGCTCTGCAGACCCGGATCAGAATATTAAAGTTGAAGCAAGGGACTGGTGTTGCGTAAGCGTTTCCCAGGTCCCACTGCGCGGCAGTGTCCTGCATAATTGATACGCCCAGACATGCTTTTTGTCCATTCAGTATGCCATGTTACACTAATGAGGATTCCTCTTCAGCGCGGAATAGGCAACTTTTTTATATATCGTATTTAATATGTGCTGAAGCAAGCCGTGCCATTCAGTTTAGGTCTGCACGTTGAATCAAAGCCACGCAGAAACCCAGCGTACGGGACGCAGGGAGAGCACAGTTTGAGCGCCTTAGCGGCTCGCGTGTGAACTCAGAACCGGCGGGGCTTTTGATCGTCAGTGGCTCGTTTCAACTGCGCTCCGAAGGTGGTCCCGGCACCGCCGAGCGTGACGGCGTCGAGCAACTTGTGCTTCAGATTCAGAAGGAACTCGTTTTTGTTGCTTTAGTTGGTAAAATATGCATGACTCAAAGAGGGGTTTCAGACCATCGCCTCCTCATCATCGGCACGGAAACGGTGGCTGTGTTCTAGAGGCGATTATATTCAAATACCCTGACGATCACAGGTCATGCCGGATGCGGTGACCGTAATTTACACCCGAGCGGCAATAATAAACCACACAGACGACCCAAGCTGTCTATGGGTGTGGGGGGGGGGGGTTGCAGCGCTGTCCGTCTGGTCTGATTAAGAATTGAGGATCAGTCAACACCAGCGCCGGGGCACTGCGTGTCACATGTCACCCGGTGACAAAGGCCCCCGAACCCGGAGCCGGGGGTGATGGGACAGTCGTTTGTTGTGCTTGTAGCGCGGCCTATCGCGTTCCCCCAGCAGGTAACCGGAGAGGGTCGGGGTCTGGCCACTTAAGTCATTAGCCGGCTCTCTCTCGTACCGGGCCTGTTGCAGCTTTTTCTTTTTCGAGAGCTTGTGTGTGACTTTCGGTTACACAATCCCAAAGCAAAAGGCAAGCTGTGAAGCAGGAAGCAGGCAGACATGGGTTCTGAAGTAGCAGTACTGGAGCCAGCTAGTGCAGCTTATTACTTTGGAACAAACACGTTTAGGAAGTCTGTTCTTCTTCTACTTGTTTCCTTCTCCTCTTTCTTCATATTTTTCTTCTTCTTCTTCTTCTTCTTCTTCTTCTTCGTCTTCTTCGTCTTCTTCTTCTTCTTCTTCTTCTTCTTCTTCTTCTTCTTCTTCTTCTTCGTCTTCGTCTTCTTCTTTTCCATGGGATCAGCTACAGCCGTGTTGTAAGCATAAGACAAATGATCAGTCAATTCATGACACCTGCCACTCACCTGTCTTCAAATGAGTCCTGAGAGCCACGCCCCCTCCTCCGATCCCCCCCCTCCCCATCGCCTTCCCGCAGACAAACCCCCTCAGCGGTGTGATTCAATGTGAAGTGAACAAACTGCTAAAAGCAAAGCGGGAGGGGGGGGGCTCTGCACGTCACCGACGCCGTGTTCATCCCCCCGAGACGTGTGAGTCAGCTGCGGCGGCGCCAACTGAACATCCGTGTCCCGGGCGTGTGAAGTCGTGAGCCCGTCGTGTGAAAACCCTGAGCGCCGCCCTCGCCCGCTTTCTTCAATCAATTATTGACAAACCCCCTCCTCCCCCCACCTCCAACCCCACCGCCACATTACCACATCAAACCCTCCACGGAGCGCTGCCTTCACGGAGGAGTGCGGTGGTTCCATTCATGGAATAATGCCGATTGATTAAGTGGGTGTTTTGTTTTACCGATGCATTCTTGTGGATTTTTACAAAGACGTCCCACTGCTGCGCTTGGTGGTTGCCATGAAGACATCACTGTTGTGTCGTCGTGTTGCTGACAGACTCGCTGCGTACACACCACGCCGCCCCCTTCACCCCCCTCTCGTCTGTTTCACTGTGATTCCCAACCAGCACAAGATATTTTAGACTCGTTTTAATCGTGAACGACCAATCTGTCACACATGGGCAAAGTGAAAGTGCAAGTGAAAGTGAAACAGAAAGTGAAACAGACAGTGAAACTGAAAGTGAAAGTTGAAATGGCTCTGGGGTTTGTTGTGATCCCGGCTCCCTCTCCCCCCCCCCCCTTCCCTCCCTCCAGAGCACCGACGGTACCGTGGTGGTGAGGAGCGATGCGCGGGTCTCCTCGCTCACCGTCAAGAACGTCAAGTTCACAGACGCCGGCCAGTACCTCTGCACCGCCCGCAACTCCATCGGCGAGGACGCCCAGCCCGCCCATCTGGAGGTCCTCTGTGAGTAGCCTCCCGTCTGTCCTCAACCTCAGGGCATTTAGCAGACGCTTTCATCCAAAGCGACTTACGTCGGTTAATGCACACTATTGACACACCGACGGCAGAGTCAACCGTGAAAGGCGACAGCCAGCTCGTCAGGAGCAGTTAGGGTTAAGTGTCTCGCTCAGGGATGAATCAGCACTCTGCTAGCAGGAGCCGGGGATCGAACTAGCAACCTTTCTGTTGCAAGACAGAAAGGTTGCTAGTATCCCGAATCGATGCCCCCACACAACGCTGACGCTGCCGCAGATAAATGGGTCGGCCTAGCTCAGGAGGGAGCACGGGTTGACCTGAAACCTGAACGCTAGAGCGTCGAGGTGTCCCCGAGCGTGGCACCTGCTCCCGACGAGCTGGCTGTCGCCTCGCGGGGTTGACTCCGCCGTCGGTGTGTGAATGTGTGCGTGAATGTCTGTAAGCCCCTATGGATAAAAGCGTCTGCTAAATGCCCTGAGTCTAAATGAAAATGCAAACGTCTGAAATGTTGTTTAACTCCGACAGGTCGTAAAGATGCGTTTACGCGCACTACCTGTTTACCTTTATTCTTATCCCCCCCCCCCCCCCGCTGTAGATGCGCCCAAGATCCAGGGGGTTCTGGCCATGTACACGTGGGAGGGCAACGCGGTCAACCTGAGCTGCGAGGTGCAGGCCAACCCCAGCGAGGTGACTCTGGTGTGGCTGCGGGATGGCCAGCAGCTGCCCAGCGCCAACACCAGCAACATCAAGATCTTCCAGAACCTTGCAGCCAGCTTCCTGGAGGTATGCTGGGGTTGGTGCCGCGTGTATGGATGTGTGTACCGCGGACGCACGCGGATTCACTCCAAGGGAAGTAACTTGAAAGAACAAACGCAGCGACAAATGCACTCTCGCGCTCAAGCGAAAACACGGAAGTCTATGCACTCAATCCCAAACGCGAGCACACATGCATGCATTCATATATACAAACATACATACATGGATGCATAGATACATAGATACATGCATACATACATACATACATACATACATACATACATACATACATACATACATGCATACATACATACATACATACATACATACATACATACATACATACATACATACATACATACATACATACATACATACATACATACATACATACATACATACATACATACATACATACATACATGTATGTATGTATGCAAACATACATACATACATACATACATACATACATACATACGTAAACCTCTGTGTTTTGATTCACCCACACAATCAGGAAATTCTGTGCACACAGGCACAAACGCACACATACGGACATACGTACACACATACGTACGTACATTCATACATATATATATATATATATATATATATATATATACAGACAGACCCAGACATATACCATCTCTGTTTGGATTCACCTACAATATCACTAAAGTCTGTGCACACCACCAGACCCAAACACAGCCACACACACACACCTGGTCTCTGTGTCTCCCACAAAAACACAAAAGTCTGTACACACCGCCACACACATACACAAATAAAACCCACCCCAGGACATCAAGATTTTATGAGTACATTCATGGAGTGGAGGGTGTTTTCCGTACCCCCGTTGTGAGGGCGGAGGAGCGCGGTGAATAATTAAAGAGCAGGGAAGAGCCGGGAACGAATAAAAATAGAGCACTCTAATGGACCGATGAGAGGCAGAAGGTCAGGGCAGCCGTCCGCCGGTTTGTTTGTGTTTTGTTCGCTCGGACACCGGGGAGCCCATCGATCGTGGGTCCTCACGTTCTCGTTCACGGCCCCCCCTCTCACGCTGACTCTCTCTCTGCTCCTTGTCCCCCCCCCCCCCCTCGCCGACCAGGTGACCCCCACCTCGGAGAACGACTACGGGAGCTACAACTGCTCCGCCTCCAACGACCTTGGCACTGAGTCCAAGGAGTTCCTGCTCATCCAGGCCGGTCAGTCCCAAACCCTGACCCGACACCCCGACAACGTCCCCCCCTCCACCCAGCCCGGTCATCGGTTCCTCCTCCCCCCCACACAGAAAATCAGTGTCTGCCGGTTTCAGCGGAACACAACCTCCCCCGTGTTCGCTCTGAATAAACAATCATCTTTGTAAAAGAGCGACACGAGGGACGGGAAGCGATGGAGGGTGACGAGAGTAGTGAGAGTTTGTTCGATCGGACCAGCTGTTTATTATCCCGTTGACCCCCTTTATGTCTCCTCTCTCTATCAGTTTCAGCTCGATTCCCGTCGTAAAACCCGCTCTTCGGTGGAGAGCGTTTGCAGGTGCTTTTAGAGGCAGATCGTTCGTTTTAGTCGTCCTCTTTAGCACCTAGATGTTGTCTTAATTCACCATTATAGCGCCCGGTATCGCTCGGCCGCAGCCTGTCTAACCACTCCGCAGAGCTCCGCCGGAGCGCTGGATGCTGGCTGTCCCCTCTTAAGACCTGACACCTCGCGCCCTTATCAGTCGGCAGTAACAACCGGCGAAGCCGCGGTTTCGGTCCGAGCTTTAGTGTCTCCCAAGAAGGCTGTAGATCAGTTACAGAGATGAGGAGGGGAGAGGGACGCCAGGCCGTTTGTCACGTTGCAGTGCGTTTGCTGAGGTAGTGGTGAGGTGCACCAGCACGTTAAGGAGAGAACAGAACCGTAGATAAAGGGAGGCTGACGTCCTGTGATCTTAGGATCAAACCGGGGCTATTAAAAGCCACTCCTTGGAGCCCGGGCTGTGGTGCGGCAGAATGCATTGTGGAGCCACTGGCAGTAAACCAACGGCTCAATTGAAGTTTTCACGTTTTTCCATAAATAATAATCACAGGGTTTTATTAATGTTCATTCAGGATTTTAATGCAGAAAATTAACTATAGCGTGTGATGTTATTCTTCATTATTTATGATGATTTTTTTTCATAAGACAAGATGGACATTATTCATCCCGGATGGGAACTTCGGGTTGAAACCAAATTGTAATCATAATTAATCACTGAGTAATCTATTACAAATCACAATACTTATTAATCGCAAACGATTACGATGATTTCCCTGAATGAATAACGAGAGTACTTTAGCTCCATGCTAACATGTGGCCATGTGGCTCCATGCTAACATGTAGCCATGTAGCTCCATGCTCACACGTACCCGCGTTAGCTAGCGCCCCACATTAGCGTCACATTGTTTTTCCGCTGGCTTAG